>NW_026555335.1:25071084-25192513 GCF_029017545.1 Prosopis cineraria
TTATCACCATGCCCCTACCACATTACCTAACAAGGTATATATTAAATTTAATGATACTTAAATTATAAATTTTAACAACTTTTGTTAGATAGCTATTAACTTGAATTTGTTGTAACTCTTTGCATACAGTACTTTGAGGATGCCTATTGTATTCAGTATGCAGCTGCACATATAGAGGAAACCCTTGAAGAGGTAGCTCAGGCCGTGTTAACATGTGGATAGCAGCAGTGGTTAGGCCCAATTAGTTTTGGTGCCACACATTTATTTTTTTGGTCAATTTTATGTCTGAGGCCAATTAATTTTGAAATTTAAACTTGTAAAGTAGGTAAAGTTATAGATTGTTTTGTGGCATCGGGTTTAGAGTATAGGTAGATATAAGATAAATTAAAGATATTTAGATTGTAATTTCAATATAAATAATGATTTAATTGTTTTTTATTGTTGGCTGGCTGGTATATATATTTGATTGCTTTGTATTTGTAGGGGGCTGCTTAAACTTTTAAAAAACACATCATAAATACTTGATGGTTATTTAGAAAGAAACGTCAAGTATAAGTTTACTTGACGGTTATTTTAAAATAACCGTCAAGTATGTACAAATACTTGATGGTTATTATGAAATAACCGTCAAGTATTTGGCACACAGAATTTGCGAAAACATATTTGACGCTTGTTACAAAATAACCATCAAATATTACTAAATACTTGACGGTTATTTAAAATAACCATCAAGTATTGCTGCAGTATATGCAAATATTTAAGTGATTACTTGATGGTTATTTGAAATAACCATCAAGTAATCTCTAAAATATTTGATAGTTTTTAACCGTCAAATAAATATATAGCGCCTTATTACTTGATGGTTAAAAACCGTCAAATAATTTTTAAAATAATTGTCAAGTAAGGGGGTATTTTGTAGTAGTGGTAGGGCAAGCTGTGGTCCAAGAGTGAGTACTGTTTGTTGGATAGGAATGCGCAATGGAAGATTACAATTTTAAAGTCCTTATCTTCACATGGACCTAGCGAACTCATTTAAGTTAAAGTGGATAAAAGATTTACATTTCAATTCTTTGAACTTGGTGTATGTTCTCTTTAAGAGTTTGGATCTCAGGAGTTGATAATGTATATCTACTCCCTATACCAATATCTAAACAAACAATTCTCTAACTTGAATAGCGTGCTAGCATTCCCAGCGTCCATTCTTCTTTGAACATTATTTTTCCTTTCCATAGGGTGTTTTATGGCTTTAAAAGTATTTTTGCCATCATAACTTTTTAACTCTCTCTTCCTTCATAAAGGACGTCTCTATCTATATATAGTATATGGATCAGGGTTTTCATCTTTCACTAAAAGCTCACGAAAATTTAATTAAATTTATTTTATAAATTTAATCTATGATACCATATCTAATTCAAATTTATCTTATAAATTTAAATTATAAAATTGATATGATATTCTCTTGTATCATGTTAGTTATTAAATTTAATCTATCATATAAAAATTAAATTTAAAACTAATAACATAACATAACATAACATAATATAATGTAATATAATATATATATATATGAATATATATATACATATATATTTGAAACATATATATATATTATATTATATATATTTAATTTTATATATCACACACACACACACATATATATATATTTGATATATATACACATATGAATATATATATATATATATATTTAAATAAATATATATATAATTATATTTTGAATTTTATATTTCATATAATATATATATAAATATTTATCAAATAAATATTCAAATAAATATATATATATTTATTCACTTATATTACATTCATTCACTTGGATATTATAACTCGAGTTGGACTATTCTTGCGTGTGACCCTATAGGCCCATATGAAATTGGTAATAGGCTAATTATGCTATTAGCTCACAAGTTATAAGTGGCCTCTAACAAGACATTACAACTACCCAATTCATATAGGGATCAATGATCTGATGTAACCTATCATGCAACCATATCACATCCTTTTTGTCATGCAATATTTCGGTCAGGTATGAGTTATGAAATTGTCATTCTCCTTTATCTGACCATTACTTTCTCGATCTTTGAGTAGACTGACAATAGCAATGGAAAAATCCTTTCCATTATAGTATAGCTATACATTTTAGTCTTACTCATCGAGGGGCCTTATAATATCTCTCACTTAATATGAGGGACAAATTTTATCTTGACCACTCATATTCCTCTGCATGAATATCACTAAACTCAATCATAGTCTTTATGATCACCCAGTCAAAGGTGACTTTTGACTAGGTCAAAGTTTAGTGGTCATAATGTCACTAGTGTAAAAATTATTTTTTATGAGAGTTAAAAAGCCATTTTCACGACACAAGAAGCAATGTAGTGGAAACAATTGTAGCAGAAGAGTAGACTTTTCGCGACAATGAATTAGTGAACTGTCGCAAAAGGGTGTGAGTTATAAAGACAGTTATGATAATAACTGTCGTGAAAAGTCCTTACTTATAATGACAGTTCTCCTATGAACTGTCATTGCACTAAGTAGTTTAAAAAAGCAATTATGGTAGATAACTGTTGCCATAATTGCTTTTTTTTTAAATTATCTTCTATAATTCATCCCTCATTTCAAATAAACCAAACTTAGTAGTACATTTTGGCTAGAAAAAAGCATGTAATACAAAAAATAAAATATGTTTATATGCAAAGGATACAATGTATACATAAATTAAAATTCAAAGGATTGAATACAATTAGCTAAACAAACAATTCAATCCTTCAGTATTCATCTACTTTAAACATATACACAGGAAAAACAAAGAAAAAAGGAAGTCAAGTTACACCTATTCTTTGCAAGCACAAGCTCTTTAAAGCACCCTTGTATTTGTCTAGTGAGAATATCTGGATGGGAAACTTGATCCTCTAGAAGAACTATGACAAAAAACACATTAGCTTATTGTAAACAAATTTAAAAACATGCTAGAATAATGGGCACTTTAAAAAATTTTATGGACATTTTTAAATTAGAGTAGGAATATACATACTTTCACTTAAGCAATACTTCCTTCTAGTAATCTAATTAACCTCATACTTGAATCATATACTATATCAGTGCCACAGTTAAATCAACAAGTTATTTTCATTTTTTAAAAAAACTTAAGATCTAAAGTTAATTATAGTATCATATGGGGTGACAATGTTTAGCCAATTAAGCAGCCATTATTTCATGTATACTTAATATTAATATATATTATATTAGCACTTAGAAGCTATAGCCCTTTGACATTTGTTCTACCAAAGTCTGCTGGTTTATTTCACATGTCAGTACTCTCCATACCATCCATACCTTACTATATTTTTTCAAGAATATTCCTCTTAATATACAACTATAATTATCAATATTGAAACATAAATTCAGCATATAATAGTAAATACACAGCCCTGTATGTCAACCATTTCAGAATTAAAAACACTCCCACTACTCCATTGAAGCAGATGCGGAGATGAAGTTCATGATGGTATATATGTGAAATAATTTATGAAAATGAAAAAATCTAATCCCAATACCTCAATAATGACCTCAGGACATTTGGGTTCTATGCCTCTTTGACAATTGGGAAAATTCTTATACATGTTTTTAGTGGTAATTGTTCTATAGTCTAGATATAGTTTGGAATGAACAATAATATTAATGGTTTTTTATGTGTGTGTATTACAAGTGAATTATACATGCATGGCCTGTTGAACTTACTTGCATAGTTGTCATTGTCATCATATCACTCCATTGCCATCTAGTCAACTTAAGAAACTTGAAACCTGATAAAATTGGTGCACCAAGTTTGGGGATTGATGCATGGCCAACCACTTAATCACTCCATTCCTATATATATAGACACAGAGACACACACACAAACATAAATAACTAAATAAAATTGGCAAGGTTATCCTAATATAAGTTATTAATCCATATTTTGACCTACACATGCAACAATTAAACTAGTGAAAACATGACTTTTAATAAGCTCAAATAATATAATCAACAATAAAATAAATCATATATGTAAATATCAGAATCATAGAGAATTTATACATGGTCCTATAATTTATCATATGAACAGCATAACTATGGGCTTCTAGGACTTTGTGTGCTTCTATGTTAGACAAAGTCAAGAAGTAGAACATTTTAAGAAAAGAGAGTTATGATACTGAGACTTAATTTTAGATCTTTTCACTATCATTCATTATTTCTTTATTTTCTTGTAGCCTCCTGTATCTTATATTTTTGTTGAGTTCATCCAAATTAATGATAGCAGAAATGAATCAATTGATTAACCAACAATTCATCATACTCTACTGGAGGACAAATTATTATCTATATGTCAGTATAAATCATATCACATTATTCTAGTATCGCCAAAGAAGAATGACATTGAGGGAAGGACAGAGGAGGAACATTTGGAAATTTAATCATAATAATATAATTAACCTATAGAATCTCTTTTGAATCTACCATATCATACATAATTTACAATGGAGGTCGAAGAACACAATGGTTTAAAGGGAATAAACTTTATTGGGTTAAGCGATCCTCACCAAGCCATATATTTTCAACCTTCATCGCATACATACATAATGGGCATTGTTAGTCCTTACTTTTCATAGCAGAACTCATTGGAAAAGTTTTAGCAACAAAACTATCAATAATATGTGAGAACCAAACTAAAACAAATCAAAAGTGATGAACCAGTATATCTCACACTCCATCATTATGCAAATTTAATAAGAACCAAAGCAAAAGTACAGAGTTAAAGAATTGAACCAGCACCCAAGTTCAAAAATGAAAATAAAAAAGGTAGAAGAGGACAAGTACCAAATTTGACAAAAAAAATCCATATTCTAAGGAAAGCAAATTCGCAAAAAATAGAAACAAAATTGTGAGAAGAAATAAACAAAATCAAGTACAAATCAATAGAAAATCCAGCAACTTGAATACTAATAGGAGAAATCTACCTTTTATCCATGCTTTTTTTTTTTACCAAAACCTTTCTCCATGCTTCAGTTTCGTATTTTACATGCAAATACATTAATGTAAAGCGTGAAGAAGAGAAGACAAAGGCAAACAAAAAATGAAACAAAGCACGATCTTTAGCCCTTGCAATGGCAATCAGTAACAAGAGGACGATGCTATAGTTGCGTAGCTGGAGGAGCAGCGATGGAGCACAATCTTCAACGCTGATGTGAGCATGGGAAGAGGCAACGAGCGATAGCACACAAGCTTGTAACAATTGATATTTGCCAAGTCAATCAAATGAAACCCTAACCTTTAAAAGGAACAAGGAAGTTTGGCTTGGGAGGAAAATGGCCAGTGTCAAGAGAGGAACTGTTGTGATACGAGGAGGAAGAATAGCTAAATTTAATAGGGTTTTATGAAAACAAAACTAATAATCGGCTCTCTATGGAGATGAGATGATTCTAATAAGTAATATCATGACAGGCCTAATTGGGACCTGTCGTTATCTAATAAGAATTATCACGATAGGTCCGATTGGGATCTGTTGTCATTAATATCATGGGCATTACGTTGATAGGCTTTCAAAGACCTGTCATAATAATTAATTATAAAAAATTTAAAATTTAAAATCGTTTTATAATATCAATTCATTAGAAAAAATTATATAAATTATTTTTTATTTAATATAAATTTTAATACATGTAATATAAAATCTTGCTTAGAATAAATATTTAAACATTTTGGATATAAAATAAGAAACAATATGAAAATTAAAAAAGAATACTAAATTTATTAATGTTAACTGCAAAATAATATTTTTTCAAAAATAATAAATACAAAATATATTATTGCAATAGTTATAAATTATAACTGTGGCGATAGTGACTCTCTTCTTTCACATATTTATCTATTTTCCATTAAATCTATTATCACCACAGTTATTTTTATAACTGTCACAAAAATAGTGTCATTGAAATTGTATTTTGTACTAGTGTGTAGAAATCTATAATGATTTCAGGTCAAAGGGCTTAGTGATATAGTTACATATGAGATAAGCTTTTGACTTGTACCATGCACCTTTCTCATAGCGGGTCAATCTAACACATTGTACTCTTTCAAGTGCCTATGACATTAATTTATATCTCTATAATTAATCAAAGTCATACTAGTCTTGTTTCATCTATGATCCCTCTTAGATGACCAACTAGGGACATTTAGGATAATCACTATAGTTTGTCTAAGGATACAGTTATCATATTGAACATGTAATTGATATGATAATAAAAGAGAAATTCATTAAACAACAATATGCATAGTATAATGATTGGCCTTAAGGCATAATTTCGAACATCCTCCCACTTACACTAGGTACAATCATTGATTTGTCTGATTCCTATTGTCCTGACATGACACTTATGCTTCGCCTATACAAGAGGCTTTGTAAGAGGATCAATAACATTGTCTTCTCCTGGTACTTTTTATATTTTTATATCACCTCTATTATTGATGTCTCTGATAAGGTGGAAATGCCTGAGTATATACTTGGTCTTTTAGTGTGACCTTGGCTCCTTACTCTGTGCAATTGCACTGCTATTGTCACAAAAAAATTTTGTTAGATCTGAGATGCTAGGCACTATTCCTAGTTCAGTAATGAACTTCTTGATCCAGATAGCTTCCTTAGCTATATCTGATGCTGCTATATACTCAGCTTCTATTGCAAAATTAGCTGTTGTGCTCTACTTTGAGCTCTTCTAGCTCACTACCCCACCATTTAAGGTAAACACATATCCTGATTGTGATTTAAGGTCATTTTGGTTAGTTTGGAAGCTTACATTTGTGTAACCTATTACAACTAGCTCATCATCCAATTCTCTATATACCAAGAATAAATCCTTAGTCCTTCTTAAATACTTTAGGATATTCTTAACAGCAATTCAATGATCCTCTCCTGGATCTGGTTAGTATCTACTAGTCATACTTAAGGCAAATGAAACATCCAGTCGAGTACATAGCATGGCATACATGATATATCCAATTACTGAGGCATATGGTATTTTACTCATGCGATCTCGTTGATTTTGTGTACCAAGACACTGGTCTTTATTGAGATGAATGCCATGAGACATAAGGATGAAACCCCTCTTTGAATCTTACATACTGAACCTATGCAGTATCTTGTCTATGTATATGCTCTAACTTAGACATATCAGCTTTTTGGATCTATCTCTATCGATCTTAATCCCAATGATGTAAGTGGCTTCACCTAAGTTCTTCATAAAGAAAGATTTTCCTAACTAAGACTTGACATTTTGCAAGGTAAGAATGCCATTCCCAATAAGTAGGATATCATCTACATATAGCACTAGAAATATAACTGTGCTGTTATCAACCCTTTTATAAACACAAGGTTCATCAATGTTTTGAATGAATCCAAACTCTTTGATTACTTCATCAAAATGTTGATTCCAACTCCGAGATGCTTGCTTCAATCCATAAATAGATCTTTAAAGCTTGCACACCTTTCTAGAGTCCTCTAGACACATAAAACCTTCACATTGTGTCATGTACACTTTCTCAAGTAGACGTCCACTAAGGAGTCCTATTTTAACATTCATCTACCATATTTCATAGTCATAATATGCTGCAATGCCAAGGAGGATTTTGATTGATTTGGTTATTGCGACTGGTAAAAAGGTTTCATCATAGTTTACACCATGAGTTTGGGTGAATCCTTTTGCAACCAATTGTGCCTTGAAGACATTTACTTTCCCATTTATGTTAGTTTTCTCTTTAAAAACTCACTTGTACCCAGTGGTTTTTATTCCTTTTGATAGATCGATTAAGGTCTATACCTTATTATTGTACATGGATTGCATTTTAGACTTTATGGCATTTAGCCATTTCTTGAAATCTGGTCCTACTATGGCTTCTTGGTAGGTGGTTGGTTTATTATGTTCGATGAGCAACACATCATAACATTCATTAATCAAAAGTCCATATCTTTGAGGATCATGCGATGTCCTATCAGACCTTCGTGGGCCTTATGTTATTTGAGTAGGCTCATTTACTTCTTGTGAGTCTTCTTGATTTTCCATCTGTGACTCTATGTTATTTTATAGTTCTTGAATTTCTTCAAGATGTTTCTTGCTCCCATTGGTTCTTTAGAGATAAATTCTCTTAATAGAAAAATTCCATTTTGAATTACAAATACTTTATTATCGATAGGATTGTAGACATAGTATCTCTTTATTTCTTTAGGATACACCACAAAAAGGCACTTTGTGGATTTGGGTGCTACCTTGTCTGAGGATTGTTTCTTAACATAAACCTCACATCCCCAAATCTTGAGGAAAAATAAACTAAGTTTCTTCTCAGTCCATATCTCATATGGTGTCTTCTCAATTGCCTTAAATGGAACATTGGTTAGTGTGAACACAATTGTTTCTAGTGCATGGCCTTAAAAGGATGGTAGAAAATCTACTTGACTTATCATGGATCAAACCATATCTAATAGTATCTGATTTCTTTGCTCAGAAACACCATTCCATTGTGGTGTTACTGGAGGAGTTAATTGTGAGACTCTCTCATAACTCCTGAGATGATCAATGAATTCTTAGCTTAAATATTCACCTCCTCGATTAGATTGAAGAGTTTTAATAGTCTTATCAAGTTAGTTTTGTGCTTCATTTTGTAATATTTTGAACATTTCAAAAGATTCAAATTTATGTTTCATTAGGTAGATGTATCCATAGCTACTGTAATCATTAATAAAGGTAATGAAGTATAGATAACCCTCTCTGGCAATTATACTCATTGGTCCACATACATCTGTATATATGAGTCCTAATAAGTCATTATACCTCTCACTATGCCCAATAAAAAGTGCTTTTATCATCTTTTCTAATAAACAAGATTTACAAGTGTGATAAGAATCAAAATCAAATGAGTTGAGAAGTCCATCTTGATGAAGCATAGAAATGCATTTCTCATTTATATGGCCAAGTTGACAATGCTATGGTAGGTTGGATTTAAATCATTCAATTTGATCCTTTTGGTAGTTATGTCATGGATGTCTTCATTACTAGGATGTTCTAGATTTAAAAGATAATGACTAAAATGCAAATCACCATTATCATAAAAAATATCATTTCAATGAATAAAACTTTTACCATTCCTAGTAATGGAAGTAAAACCTTCCTTATCCAAATAAGAAAGAGAAATAATGTTTCTACTTAAAGAAAGAACATAATAGCAATTGTTCAAAACTAACAAATGCCCACTAGGCAAAAGTAATTCATAAGTGCCTACTGCTAAAGCAGCAACTCTTGCTCTGTTTCCAACTCATAGATCCACTTTGCCTTTTATCAACTTTCTATTGTTTCTGAGACCCTGCACATTTGTACAAATGTGAGAACCACATGCAGTATTTAATACCCATGCAGAAAAGTAGAAAGGTGAATGTCTATAACATAAATACCTGATGGAGTAGCTTCACTATTCTTCTTCTTTTTCAGATCTACAAGGTAGAGCTTGCAGTTCCTCTTCTAATGACTCGGTTCATTATAAAAGATGCAAACTCCTTCCTTTAGAGGCTTTGCCTTCTTGGTTGGAGGCTTAGTTTTAGGCTTGTTTGACTCTTTAGTCTTACCATCTAATCCTTTATCCTTTCCCTTGCCCTTTCCCTTACCTTTCTTTTTCATACCCTTTCCTTTTTGAACTATCAAAACAGTGCTAGGCTTTTTCTTAATGTTTTGCTCAGTAATTTTAAGCATCCTATATAGTTCAGAAATAAATTTCTCCATGTCATTCATGTTATAGTTCAACAAACTAGTTATAACTTTTTGGGAGTAAGTTCAAGATCAAATCTATTGGTAACTCAAGGCTCAAGGGAAATCCAAACCTCTCAAGGTGATCAATATAACTCTACATCTTTAAAATACGAGTACTAACTAATACACCTTCAGCCATCTTGTATGAGTGTAAGGCCTTTGTGGTCTCATACCTCTCTTGCCTTGCCTATTACCGGAATATTTCCTTGAGATGTTCGATCATCTCATAAGCCTCCATGTGTTCTAAATCTATTTAAAGTTTTGGAACCATGGTAGCTAGTATTAGGCATCTAATATCCACTAAGCCATTGGTGTGCTTTGTGTAATCATCCCTTTGAGCTCTTAGAGCGTTGGCTGTAGGCTTCTCAGGAATAGGTTCATCTAAGGCATAAGCATTTCTTTCCTGCTTGAAAACAATTCTCAAGTTCCTAAACCAGTCAAGAAAGTTCATCCCATTGAGTTTGTCCTTCTCAAGGACTGATCATAATGATAGTGTAGCAATGTTACTAGTAGACATGATTGTAGAATAAAATACATAAAGTTAATTTTATATCTCCCATTAAAACTAACAACCCTTAAATTTGATTAATGGGCTAAGACTCATATTTCACTTAAATTTAAGTTCGCTTTGGGAGGATGCTTAAAATTAAGTTATTTAGGTAGGTAACTCATTTACCATTTACATCACATGTAACTCTTAGATCTTTATGGGATTCAATCATCATTGATCTAGCATGTTCAATCCTATCTAATGCCTTGAGATCCAAAACTATTTTGATAATCTCAATTAAGTCAGACAATAATGAATCTTTGTGAGTAGCACCATCACTCACGCTTGTCTTACCGAGATAACCCAAATGTATCCACTTTAGTAGATCCTACATTTGAGTGATCTAGGTTTTGACAAGTTTTCATTCATTGATGGCATTATGACTTCAGTTTTTAATTAGAGGGTTTAATTTATTACTTTAATAACTGTGTAAAGTGAAAGCAGTTGTATCACATACAAAACCATGAGAGGACCTATCTAAGAGGATAAATTACAGCAAGAAACCTCATTTATACATACGAGGGGATTGAGATAAGAAGAGAATGTACATTTAGAGTTTTTAGGGAGAGGCACGACACGTAGGCCGTATTTAAAATTTACAACTCTTGTAAAACTAGAGCCATATGTGTCACTATATCTAAACAACTTCAAGGTAAAGAAAAACACAACAAATAAACAATTCATATATAATGAAAGGCTATAAATTGTGAATTAGGTTGCGCTACACAGATTTAGCCATGACGGTCTCGCTAGCCGGTGAGCGGGCGGGGTTAAGGGGTCAAGGGTCCCCTGGAGCTTTTGAAAAGCTTATTCTCTTTAAATGAGTTGCTGTCTCAGACCCTTTAGATTCCTCAATCATATTGACAATCCAGCCTAAACATATGAGTGTTGGATAGGAAGGCACAATGGAAGATTAAAATTTTAAAGTCCTTATCCTGATATGGACCGAACGAACTCGTTTAAGTCATAGTGGATAGAAGAGTTACCCTTTTATTCTTCAAACTTGGCACACATTCTCTTTAAGAGTTTGGATCTTAAGAGCAGACAATATAGATCTGCTCTCTCTACTGGTATCCACATGAACAGCTCTCTAACTTGAACAGCATGCTAACACTCTCAGCATCCATTCTTCTTTGAACATTAATTTCCCTTTCTATAGGGTGTTTCATGGCTCTCAGAGTATTTTTTCCATCAAAACTTTTCTAACTCTCTCATCCTCAATCAAGGACATCCTTATCTAGATATATAGTATATAGATAAGGGTTTTTATCTTCCACTTAAAAGCCCACAAAAATTTAATTAAATTTATCTCATAAATTTAATCCATAATATCATATCTAATTTAAATTTATCTTATAAATTCAAATTATAAAATCGACATGATATTCTCTCATATCATGTTAGTTATTAAATTTAATCTATCATATAAGATTAAATTAAAAACTAACATAATATAATATAAAATATCACCTATACATATTATATATATATATATATATATGAATATCTATACATATATATTTCAAATATATATATACATTATATTATCTATATTTAATTTTATATATCATATACATACATCATATATATATTTGATATATATATATATATAATTATATTTTGAATTTTATATTTCATATAAATATATATATATAAACATTTATCAAATAAATATTCAAACATATATTTATATATAATTCATTCACCTATGTTACATTCATTGAATCTAAACATATTCTAGATTTAATGAACCTGGACATTATAACTCGAGTTGGACTATTCTTGTATGTGACCCTATAGGCCCATATGAAATTAGCAGTAGGCTAATTACGCTATTAGCCTACAAGTCACAAGTGGCCTCTAGAAAGGCATTGCAACTACCCAATTCACATAGAGATCGATGATTCGACGTAACCTATCATGCAACCATATCACATCCCTTTTGTCACATAATATTTCAATCAAGCATGAGACATGGAATTGTCATTCTCCTTTACCTAATAATTACTTTCTCGATCTCTAAGTACACTAACAATAGCAATGGAAAAACCCTTTCCATTATAGTATTATATTTTCTTAGTCTTACTCATCGAGGGGCCCAGTAATATCTCTCACTTAATGTTAGGGATGAAT
This sequence comes from Prosopis cineraria, assembly GCF_029017545.1. Classification (NCBI taxonomy): domain Eukaryota; kingdom Viridiplantae; phylum Streptophyta; class Magnoliopsida; order Fabales; family Fabaceae; genus Prosopis; species Prosopis cineraria. The sequence continues at coordinate 25,083,616 of NW_026555335.1, forward strand.
TCCATCTTGATCACTCATATTCCTCTGCATGAATATTATTAAACTCAATCATTACCTTTTTGATCACCCGATCACAGGTGACTTTTGACTAGGTCAAAGTTCAATGGTCATCATATAGGAGTCCATGATGATCTCAGGTCAAAGGGCTTAGTGATATAGTTACATATGAGATAAGCTTATGACTTGTACCATACAACTTTTTCATAGCAGGTCAGTCCAGCACCTTGTACTCTTTCAAGTGCCTATGACTTTAATTTGTATCTCTATAATTAATCAAAGTCATACTAGTCATGTTTCATCTATGATCCCTCAAAGATGACTGACCAGGGACACTTAGGATAATCACTATAGTTTGTCTAGGGATACAGTTATCATATTGAACATGCAATTGCTATGATAACAAAAGAAAAATTCATTAAATAACAATGTGCATAGTATAATGATGGACCCTAGAGCACAATTTCCAATAATGAGGACGTAGATGAACGTTAGTCATATTGTAACATCTTAAATTTCTAATCCTATGTTAATGACTGATTAGGGATGAATCAGTGATTTAATTTAGGGATTAGAGTTCTAAGTAGTAAAGTGATATATTAACTCATTAGGATGTTATATGAACAGATATGAGTAGAAGAGTGGGATTTAAAGTAAAGCAGGTAAGCATAGTGAGGATTTTCCTCACTGTGCCACACGTCGTGGCGGGTGGCAAATGCGACGTAGTGCATGGAGCAGAAATCAAATTAATAGGGACGTATCCAGCTTGAAAAACATAAGGGAGAAATGTAGGAGGAGAGGTCTGGTATGGAGAAGAGCTAAGGCTGTGCTAAGGCAAGCTAAATTAAGAGCAAGGATAGTGTTTTCAACTTGTTACTTATCGGGTAAGTCACGTACAGCCTTAACCTCTGAATCTATCTTATTTTCTCTTAGTTTTAACCAATGAGAAAGTGAAATTAGGAGTTTTAAGGAGTTGATTTCTCTCCTAATAGTAATAAAAAGGTTCTTTGGAGTTAAACTAGTGCTTTGTAACTGGTTAAAGTCGAAACAATAAAGTTTTCAAGCTTTAGGCAAGAATTGCCCTAATCTAGAGAGAGAGTAGTGAGAAAAAAATTGCTAGACAATGTTAAAGCTTGAAATGAGGAGTGATTAGTGGTAAGATGCATAATCGAGTTTGAAATATGGTTTTGGTAGGAATTAAGTGTCTAATTGCGATAATTGGCACTTTTAACCAATAGAGAAATTGACTCTAAATGCTAACACTGCATAGATTCTAGTGTGTAATGCACGAATTATGAGAGAAGAGCTTGAATAGGGTTGAAGTTACATGGGTAACCCTTTCTAATGAATAAAAGGGTTAAGGTAACTATATAGTTTATTATGTTTATTAACTATTATCACAGTATAGAAGTGAATGTTAAATGTTAAATTGTGAAATTATGAGTTTTAGTATGAACTTTGTATTGTGAAATAATTTGAAAAGTTATTGATTTCAATGGAGATATATATATATATATATGTTGTGGAAAGGTGTATAAGTAGTGAAAGTTGTGAAAGAGCATGATCGTAAGGGGTGGGAGTTCACCCAGGATATATAGGGTTGTGTATGTGTATAGAGATTTGTGAGTGAAAAATCCATATAGTCGGTCCGGAACTATAGGACATCTGGTGTAGCATTTTACGGGCTGTTACCATGGGTAATTTGGTACAGCATCTTATGAGACTATTACCATGAGACATTCAGCCAGTTTAGCAACTCCTTAGTGCCTGTTACGGTGTGGTTAGGAGTCAACGACACTTCTATCACAAGTGTGTGAAGAGGAAAAACCATAGTATATATGTAGGTTAGATTACCTTTGGCTGGGTATTTCTACTACTGAAAGTGAGCTCAGGTCAACAAGTGATTGATCCAAAAGAGCCTATGGTTTCACATCGGAGAGCTTTGGAGGACTGGTGGATATTTGATCATGCTGTGGTGTAAAAGTGTTTGAAATGTGATTAATATGTTATATATGTGTGCGCGCGCGCGCTACATAATGTTTTCAGTTACCTTGGCATGGTTACTTGTGGTAATAGTCATTTAATGAACTATATTTGGTTATTGAGATTTTATCTCACCCATGGTTATTTATATTTTCTAGGTTTTGGTGCTAGTAGGTCAAAGGAAAAGGATATAAGCTGAGTTGATATCTCTTGCCTAAATATTTCTAAGATGTGGTGTAATGAATTTAGGTTACTGGGCTCCTGTAAGACCCCTGAATCCCACTCTGATTCCCTCTGTAGCTTTGGCCCTTATGGTAGTAGCCCTCTTTCTTCTGATTTCTAAAGCCTCCAAAGACTTGACTGCTCCTCTTCTCTACTCCACCAATGGGTCTGGTGTGGATAGGGGGCTTCCCATGAGGTTCTTTCCTCCTCTCTCTATCAGCTTCTAATCTAGCCTCTCTCTTCCTCCGAGAGACTATTTGAAGCTTATTGCACATCTCACTGAATGTCTTGATCTCAAAAGGGGCTAACTGTTCCCTTAGATCAGGTCTTGCCTTCTCTAGTAATCGTTCAGCCATCCACTCTGTGTCTTCATGTTTCTGGAGGTAAGTAGAGTATTTAGATAATTCTGAGAATTGTTCAATAAATTCATCCTTGTCTAGATCACCCTGGCGGAATGCATGAAACTCAGCCTCCTTTTCTGCTCTCAGTGTAGTAGGAAAATAATTCTCGAACAATATGGCTTTAAAATTTTCCCAAGTAAGAGAGGAATCATCCTTCGGTCCTGATGTTTCCCACCACTTCTTAGCACTCTTCTGTAGCAAGAATATTGCTAGCTGCACCTTCTGATTAGAAGTGCACACAACCATATGAAAAATACTCTCCAATTGATCTATCCATTCTTCAACCACTGCTGGCTTAAGATTTCCATCGAAAGTAGGAGGATTAAACTTGCGAAAAGTACTCCAGATCTTTGTGATCGTGGATGTCTGTTGATCAGAGTGGAGACTCACATTTTTTGAACTAGTCTCATGGTGAGAATATAAAGGTGAGCCTTCATCATCAGATTAGCTCGCATTGAATACCTTGGTATGACTTCCTTCTTGTTGGCCATTTCCCTCTCGGTTGGCATTCTCCTTATATTGTCTTAAAGCGGCCAACTCTTCTTCTTGCCTCTTCATGCGGTCATTAAGATTTTGCAGTAGATCCATCATTTGCCTCGTGGTTGGCTCATCCTGCCTTAGTTGTGACTGTATTGGCTCGCCCTGCCCTATTTGTTGTTGTGTGGGCTCCGGTTGTGGCAGTAAAGGTATGTCATTTCCTATTGGCTCTATAGAATCACCGGCAATTTCACCACCTCTTCTAGTTTTACCTAAAAGATGGAAGTCACATAATTAAGTTAACACTAATCTCAAGACAAGAAAAATAATGGAGAAGCATTATGATTTAATAATGTATATTGCCAACAAACTAGGTTAATATATAACAACTTCATAATTTATAAAAATCTTGAAACGTGTAGCTCTGATACCAAGATTGTAACACACTAAAATTTTTTTTGGGAGAATGACAATTAAGGCCATGCTAAGAACATTAATCCTAATTACAGACCATGAAATTTTGAAATCCGAGTTAAGGACCATGGTCCTTAATTGTGACAAAAAAATAAAATTTGTGAGGTGGGATTCATTATTGCCACTTGGGAATTCACTAACCCAACTTGAAAAAATTTGTAACGTATATTGTGAAAACATGAAACCCCACTTGGAAATGGAATGTTTAAAAAAGCGCCACTTGGGAATTCACTAACTAGAATTGGAAAAATTTCTAACGTATATTGTGAAAACATGAAACTTCACTTGGGAATCGATTGTTTAATAAAAAACACCAATTTGGATAAGTCACTTTTTATTAATGATTCTCAAGTGGGGTTTCATTTTTTCACAATATACGTTAGAAATTTTTTCAAGTCTAGTTAGTGAATTCCCAAGTGACGCTTTTTGTTAAACATTCTATTTTCAAGTGGGGTTTCATGTTTTCACAATATACGTTAGTAATTTTCTCAAGTTGGGTTAGTGAATTCCCAAGTCGCGTTAGTGAATCCCACCTCACAAATTTCATTTTTTTTATCACAATTAAGGACTATGGTCCTTAACTTGGATTTCAAAATTTCACGGTCCGTAATTGGGATTAATGTTCTTAGCAGGTCCTTAATTGTCATTCTCCCATTTAAAAAAAAATAATTTAACTCAACCATAGTTAGGTTACAGCCACCCAACACATTTTTATATCAATAATTTCAATATAAAAATATTTTATAATTGGCTTCAACTCACATAATATAACATTTCAGATAAATTTTTACCTCCCACATGCCATTAGGCTAAATGACAATTGTCCATCCTTATACTCCCAACAAGTAAACTAAATCACATTTGTCCATCCTTATACTCCCAACAAGTAAAATAAGCAATTTAGTCAATTTTCAACACAAGCCAGTTATTTGGCCTTATAATCTTGCCATTTTAACCAATCCAAAGTAAACCAAATATTAAAATTACAGTCATCTAAATTGTACCAAAAATAGAAATAGTTTGAAAGGCATGATTACATTTATATATTCATATAATTGACAATAAACAAAAAGCCCTAATATTGGCAATATAACACATTATAAATCATAAATCAAATACCCAAAAGAGACAGTGGATCTATGCCACTAAGCCTCTGGGACTCCTCCACGTGTCACTCGTGGCTCTTCTCCTGAAAATTGTTAACTAATGAGACTCAAAAGTCCCAGTAACCAAAGCCAATTCATGATAGTGTATACAAACAGTTAAGTGTGTGCTTACTAAGTGGGAACCAAAAATAATATAATTCCAACAAAATATAAGAAATATTACAATATACACAAACAAATCATCCTTATATCCCTCCATTAACCTCGAGCCGTAGCCTTCACTCAGTGCTAAATTACCCGGCCAAAGGTAGATTAGCCCGAGTCCTTACAAGCCACCTATTGAGCTCCAATAGGGGCGTATCACGTGGCACATAAATACAATAACCATAGCAAGTCTCCCAACACCTCCCACAATAATCAAACAAATTCATAATAATATTGCACAATTATACAATATTACAAAATTCATAATTTTCTCAATAATCACCCAATTAACATGAAGTAACACTAATCACAAATTAAAAGCATGGTTACCTTATGGCTTTTTCAATAAATTATTCCTTACAATTTCTCTCCCACCACAATCTTCACCAATAATACAATCTACAAATAACATATTATTTATAAATATTAGTTTCAATTTTTGAAACTAATAAAATAATTCTAATAATAAAATTAAAAATATAACATAATTCCTAATCTCAATCTTAATACAAATCTAGAGTTAATACTATTAAGTAAAATTTTTAACTCCTCTTTTACTCATCAATAAACATTAATAATCTAAAAATTAAATTTTAAACTAATTTCTATTATCAAAATTTTCTTTTTTTATTTTATAAATTCGCACCTAAAATACCCAAAAATTAAAAATTGAGTCTCTAGCTTAGAATCATAATCCTATAGCTATAATAATTCATTTCTCATCCCAAATAATCATCTAAACCTCAATAAATCAACATATATTTTCAGATCTAGTCTAGAATTTGATCCATAAGCCACAAATTCAAAGATCATCAATAAATTTATACTCTAGAACATTTATTATACTACTAACAACCTCATAAACCATATTTATTCAACATAAATTCATCCCTCTTCCAGATCTTAAATTTTCTACCACTACAAACTCAGAAATCAAAGAAGAAGGATGACTAAGAAAAATTTTTTTGGAACACTTACTTAGTCTTGAAAAGCTTAAAATCACACCCTAAATATCCTATTAAAAACTCTTACCTTAAAAATTCAGATCTTTCGCATCGGCGACTCGCGTTCTCTCCGCCTCAGCTCGCGCACAGGAAAAGAATTGAAAAAACGAAAGGAAACGGGTGAGTTTTTATAAAAATTCAGTGGGTCCTACATTTTTTTATTTTTTTTCTTTCCTCTCTCTCCCTTTTTTTTATTATTATAATATATACGTAATGATTGCAGCACGCGGCGCCGAAAGTAAACTCGTTCTTCTTCTTCTTCTTCCCCTTTTTTTATACCTTTTCTTTTTTTTATTATAATAATGATTTAATAATAATTTTTTTTTTTTTTATTATTATTTTATTATTTTTTTAATTAATTTTTTTAATTTTAATTTAGAATTATATCCTAAATTAGATTTAATAATCATTTTTTACTAATTTGCTTACCTTTAAATATTTTTTAAAATTTTTATTAACCCAAATTAACTATTAAAATTTAAATTGGGATGTTACACCAAAGTTTTTCATCAAAAAAACAGATCCAACAATATACAACTAGTCCAACAATTTACAAACAATCCAGTTATATAATAAAAAATTACACAACATATATTTGCAATACAACAAAATAGTTTACAACTATATTAATATCTCTAAGCTTCCTAACTAGCTACGTCAAGACATCTAAAAACCTCAAATCTTACAAAAGTATTCAACAAATACCAAAGTTCTATTGTCCTAGATTCAAAATAAATGACCACTCTTCAATTAGATTATAAATTTGCTCATCACTATATTCTAAACATTTTGTGTCCTTAAAGTACTACAAAATATATTAAAACAAGAAGTCATATATATAAAATTAAAAATTATATAACTCGAATAAAATTAAATAAATTTTCATACCTCAAATGGGATAAAAGTTTGACCATGAGTGATTACATCCTTCATGAATTTCATAATGTAGTACCCACAATTATTATCATTCAGTTGAAAAGGGCACTAAAAAATTACCAAAAAATTATATAAATTTATGAAGCAAATAAATTTCTTTTTTCATAATTCAATAAAATCTTTCATGTATAAATTAAATATACCATAATCTTTATCCATTGATAACTTTTTGAGAAATCTTTATTTCTGAAAAAGGGGAGCTCTTTGTGACAACAAAAGCTATTTAATGCCCTACCAAAATAGAAAAAAATTAATCAAAGATAATTGATGCATATATATATATATATATATGAATATGTAAAATGATTCTTATAAATATAAATACTTACTTATTGAATAACCTCAACATATTAGGATGATCTGTTGGCACGCCTCTAGATAGAGGATCAAGATAATAAATTAAAGATAAAGGAATAGCCACAAGATTGATAACAATCAAAATCTAATGTTTTCTAAAAAATTTAAACTTTAATTATGTCTTAATAAAATTGAGGTATCTAACACATTAATTAATTAAAAAAGTAATTAATAAAATACTTACCTTGTATTGTAAGGTATTAAGAATAACATTTTTTCCAACTTCAGCCTTTTTTGTGAATATTTCTTTTAGAAGATTTACTTGTTCAGATACACTCAACGTCAACCCATTACTAATATCATGAGGACTATGAAATGAAAATCTATTCTCTTTTTCCATGTCCTTCAAAAAGGAAATGTGCAAATACCTTAATGAATAGCAAAAAATGTATTAAAATCAATTGCAACAAGAAATAAAATTATCAATATCAAAAGATGTTATGAAACAAGTACCTTATTGAAGTGCTGATAGCAGAAGCACTCGCCCTTTCTCGATTAAGTATTTCCATAATAGTATTTTTATTAAGATATTCCCAGTTATTTTTACAATAGATTTCTTTTTCAAATTTTATTTAAAGTATTTGGCCATTAGTAGTAACCTTCAGTAAAAGAGATCAAAAAGCTTCACGACAATTATTAGCTCTTTTCATTTTTTAAGCTCCATGAGATACACTTTTTTATTTATGTATGGTATTAGATTCCTTAGAAATATAACAATGTGCTTCAATGATTTTTTTTTTGTTTTTTTTATTTTGATTAAGTCTATAAAAATAAAAAAAATTAAGTCATAATTATAATCGCATCTAGAATATTTTATGAAAGTGTGAAATATAATTACCTTATTAAATGACTCAATTAAATATAAAGGCTATGCAACAAATGTGCCTTCAGTATCTTTAACCAATACAATATCCTCATTAAGAGGTATTGGTAACTTGGCGTCATCATTAATGCAACTGTCTATAGAAACTTGGAATATACCAGAGTGTAATGGAATAGAATATAAAGTATCATCAAAGAAATTGTAAACAGCACCCACAGCAACTGCATTTTTGAATGGAATTTTTGTGTACAATTTGTATTTTGATTCCCCCAAGAAACAAATAAAATATTCAGCAATTTATATTGTAAATATAATAATAACTTTAAAAGTTGTCTAGAAAAAGTATTACCAGAGGGAGAGTAGGATGATTTGACACAGAAGTGCAACTATCTCTCAAACTAGGGCTTTTAACTGTTGGAACCCTCACAAAACCCTGCTGAATCATAGCATTGATTTGTTCAAATAATTTCTTATTTTGTTCTTTTAACTGATGATATTGTTCTTCATAATGTTGCTCACACATATTCCGTTCCAATATTTGTTGCCAAAATACATTCATTTCCTCTTTCAACTCAACAATGACACTCTTGTTTAAGCGTCTTCAACCTCCAAAATAAATGGTTTAGGTAACACCAAAACTGACCCCTCTAACACAACTAGAGACTTTTGAAACATTTCAAGCTCTATTGAGGATGTCCTCATGATCAAATTGTTGTGCTACTTTTGGCATTTCTTGTGACAAAGTTTATTGTCATATGAGGATCATAATAGATTATATATAGAATGAAATCATGTAAATAAAATTTTAAACATGAACTAAATACTAATATGTACACAAGTCTTCCAAACTTAACTCACACCTTTATCTTCAATTTCACCTTTTGAATTTAATCGTCCTTCAACCCATACTTCATGTCGTGTAAATTGTTTACACTTTAAATTATCTTTTTTAATCTATATATTTAAAAAATTAATTGAATTTATAAATGACTCAAACATATGCAATAATTATTGATTATAAGACATACTTTATCATGTTCAATGAACGCATCTCCTTTTTTCCCCTTCTAAAGTGATATTTTTTGCTTTCAGCTAGTTAATGATAGCGCTCACTTTTTATCTATTCAAATGCAGATTGAATTTATATTAAATTTATATGGGTAAAAGTATATTTAATTGGCAAAATCTAGAATTATTTACCTTAAATTCTTTCACTATGTGATCTAGAACAAATTGATCCCGTTTTTCTTAAGACATGATCCTATCATAAAGCTTCGGTGGGTATTCAATGATACTATGATTATTATCTATTAAATATCACTTATAAAGATTTGCATGAAATTTTCCAAGACGAACTCTAGATTTTTTGAGGACATATGTTCTATGAGACTCGTCGAGATCAAAACAAGACTGTAAAAAAGAAAATAATTTGGATAAATATAAGTACAAGAAAAAATAGTCTAAAAGATAAGATATTAATGACTTTTTTTACCTCAACTTTTTTCCATATGAATCTCTTGTATTCATTCAGTACTTTTCTCCAATCACTAAATATAATAGGCATATGGTCTTGAGCCATGACCCTGATATAACTAACTAATTTTGCTCCATTTAGTTTTATTGGTTGACTCTGATATTCCAACCAACTTGTAACTTTATTCCCATACTTCTATTTTTGATCAACTTGGCCATCACAGTTTTACCATGATGAACATCTCGAAACATTTTTTTCCTTTGCTCCTTAAACATGCATGCAATTCCCATGGCAACTTATATACACAATATCCACAGAAGATTCGGTTCATTACACAAGTCCAAACAGCTTAGACAAAGCTGAGCTGGCCCTGAATCTTTCCCTTTACCTTGATCACAACTCTATCCTATAAAAATGTAACTATGGAGTGAGATAATAAGTAATAAAATAACTCTCTACTACTAACTATTACATGCAACCATAGGGAAGTATAATATAATATATATTTAAACATAACATATAACATATATTTTATTTCAAATCACCTCAATATATATCACTTCATCTCTTCCAAAACTATATTCACCACTTTTAGAAATCATCTTCTCATCAATTCACCACTAATGACATATAGCATGATCATTATCACCTGAACCTCTAAATTACCTTGACTCAAAATCATAGGTTCATACTAGATCAACATACATGTTCATTGGCCCTAAGCTCACCTTCAGTAGTAGAATCATCAAGCCAAAGTCATTCTATCACACTTTCATACTATGGTTTCCCCCATTACACACAATAGGGTGTTGTTGACTCCAACACTGCATCACATAGATATTAAGGAGTACAAATCTCTAACATCACACCTTAATAGATACTAAGGAGATAATCTCCAATATTGCACCTCAAAAGGTATTAAGGAGATACAATTCAACAACACTAAACCCTATTAGGCACTAAGGAAAATAATTCCATATGGTCTTTCCCTATTTCTACCTATGAGTGAACTTCTACCCTTATAATCATGCTTTCATATAAATCACGTCTCCACATGTATATAGCCATACACATACCCCCCATATAACATATATATATATATATATATATTCTCAAGCATGCAATTTATAAAATCACTTCCTTTAGAAACCAATTTCATGTATAAACACTTATTTGACAAACATGCTTATTGTGAAACATTTTTATGCATTAATATTCATACTTTCAAAAAGTTACAATAGATAATTGAATAGAGGAAGTCATTCAATTATCTCAACCCTTCTATCTCTAGAAAGGTTACTCGTGGTACTTTTTCAATCGCTAACTCATCTCTGTCAAGTTCTCTTCTTACTCTACATGTGGATTATGCTAATCTACACACATTTGGCACAATTAGTCAATTAATTCAATTAACTAAAATTACTAAATTGTTAATCAAAGCCGCATTTAGCCATTCATTCTGTTCTACTTAACCACTTTACGCCTACCACCACTCAATTACTACTTTCTATCATTTCTAATGATCTCATTTTGCTTCTACTCAATTTCCACCTCGTTTCTTTCTTGATTTAGGGCTAAATGGAGCATATAGCTCTAAAACTCTATTATTAAACTCCAAACCAATCACAAAGTTCTAATTTAACTCCCGAGAACCTTTTTAGTACTATAGTATAAGAAACTAGCCTCTTAAATTTCTCCGATTCAATTTCTCTATAACTCATCCTAAGAGAAATTATAGTAAAATTAGATATAAGGCTATACGAAGCTTACCAAATAAATTACTAATAAAAAATGCCTTCCAATGCTTTGAAAACCTTTGCCCTAACTGACTAAAATCCCTTCCTCTTCTCCTTTCTTTCTTCTCTCTTCTTCCTTTTGCTCTAACCAGCTGATTCATGACTTATAAATCAAATTTCTGTATCATACATTGTGGCGCAGGTAGCTTATGCTATAACGCATGGCACAATAAGGAAAATCCTCACCGAGCACACAAGCTTTATCATGAAATGCAATTAATTACTAATTCCCCCTAATCAGGAGCTAATTACAAGATTAGAAAATTAAGATGTTACATTGGTATAGATTATTTAATGTATATACTTTGTACATGTACATTAACATTCTCATATTTATAATACCAAATGTGGATACAATTTTGACTCCAATATTACTATTCAAAATTTTTGCCTTATAATGACTAATTTCATGTAAATTCAATTGACACTAATTTCCATGTAAAACACCACAGATTACATGTAAAACGATATGGTGAAAAACTTATGAGCATGCATGAGGAATAGTTTATATTGATTTACATGTAAACCATCACTGATTACATGTAAATAAAGATGGGAAAAATGTGCAAGCATGCTTGATGAGTAATTTACATGTAATCCCTAGAGAATTACATTTAAATGAAACAAATAGATTACACACCCCTGTGGGTGGCCCAGAATTACATAAAAACTATTACATTTTACATGTAAATCTGTATGGAAAAAATGTGCGAGCATGCTTGGTGAGTAATTTACATGTAATCCCTAGCAGATTACATATAAATGAAACACACAGATTGCATACCCTTATGGGTGGCCTAGAATTACATGAAAGCCACTACATTTTATATGTAAATTAGTGTGAGGCAAAAATGCATAATCATGCCTGATAAGTATATTACATGTAATCCCTAATGAATTACATGTAAATGAAACCCACAATTGCACGCCCTTGTAGGTGGCCCAAAATTACTTGTAAAAAGATAAGGATTACATGTAAACCAATGACACAGAGAAGACACCTCTGTCAGTGACCTAAAACTACATGAAAATAACTTCTGATTACATGTAATCAACCAAGTGAGAACCCTTGCACCCTAACCAAGATGGCTTGCACCCAAGCCAGAAGGCTTGCAGTAAGAGTAGATTTACATGAAAATGCCTTAGGTTTATATGTAAATTAATGTTGCCATCATACTACACATAACATTTGTGCCCAAAGCTAGAATGCTTGCACCCTAAACCCAAAGGCTTGCACTTAAGACAGAAGGCTTACACCTTAAGCTAGATTGCTTACACTTAAAGACAGAAGGCTTGTACCCAAGCTAAAAGGCTTATACCCTAAGCCAAATTACATGAAAATGCCTTAGATTTATATGTAAATTAATGTTACTATCACATTGCATATAACCTTTGCACTTAAAGCTAGAAGACTTGCACCCTAAGCGAGAAGGCTTACACCCTAAGTGAGAAGGCTTGCACCTAAGCCAAAACCCATATACCTAAGACATAAGTCTTGTACCAAGAGCAGAATTACATGAAAGTGCCTTAGGTTTACATGTAAATTAATGTTGCCATCGCATTATACATAACCCTTACACCCAAAGCCAGAAGGCTTGCACCCTAAGTCAGAATACTTGTACCTAAAGCCATAATACTTGCACCTTAAGCCAGAAGGCTTGCACCTAGGCCAAAATGCTTACACCAAAGCCATAACCCTTACATCCTAAGCTAGAAGGCCTATACCTAAGCCTGGATCCTTGCACCTTAAACCAGAAGGCTTACACCTTAAGCTAAATGGATTGCACCTAAACTTTAGCTTGGGTGTAAGGGTTAAGCATTGTGTTATAGAAACATTGATTTACATGTAATCTTTAGGGATTGTTGTATAATTTAGATTGGGTGCAAGGCTTTTGGCTTGAGTATAAGACTTCTAGCTTTGGTTCAAGCCTTTTGGCTTAAGGTGCAAGGCTTCTGACTTAGGAGTAAGGCTTTTGGCTTTAGCGCAAGCCTTATGGCTTAAGGTATTAGGGTACAGGGCTTATGGCTTATAGTGCAATGATTCTGGATTAAGGTACATAGCTTCTTGCTTAAGTGTAAGGCTTTTGGCTTACAATGTAAGGCTTTTGGCTTACGATGTAAGGTTTTTGGCTTAGGTGCAAAGGTTATGCCTTAAGGTGCAAGGGTTTTGTCTTATGTTATACCAATAACATTTATTTATAATCCATAGTCATTTTCATGTAATTCTTGGCAACTAACAAGGGCTTCATTTCTTTTTGATGAGTTTACATGTAATCCCTGGTGGATTACATGTAAATTGTTACTTAGTCATGCTCGAGATTTTTCTTATGTTATTAATTTACATGTGATCTGAAGTTGTTTTCATGTAATTATTAGTAACTAAAAGGGTTTTTCTTTTTGTGTGACAAGTTTACATGTAATCCGCTACAGATTACAAGCAAATTGATACTCAGCCATGCTTATAAATTTTCTCCCCTTATATATTTACATGTAATCAATAGTCATTTTTATGTAATTCTTGGAGACTGATAAGGGGCTCCTTTTTGTGTGATGGGTTTACATATAATTTGTTAGAGATTACATGTAAATGGTTCCTCAGCCATGCTCACGAATTTTTTCCCTTGTTGATTTACATGGAATTAGTTGTATTTTTTATGTAATTACAAGGGCACTCATAGTGGGTTCTCCTAGTGAATTTTATTTACATGTAATCCATAACATATTACATGTAATTTTTACACTGAAAAGTGAGGATTCAATAATTTTACATGAAAGACAACTAAATTTCAATTTAACATACTATTATGAACAGCTAAAATATGAAAGAAAGAATAATAATTCTATTGCTCTTGGTATGTCATTGTACAAAGTAAAAACTAACAAAAAGATAAACCACTAGTATAGTTACATGGATTAGGATTACAATGATGTTATAATTTTACAGAAAAGAGTGGGCCACTATTTTTTATTGTTGTAAAGAATACATTATTAAGGACACAAAATTGATTGACACTGCACAAAAAGCAAAACACAATTTAAACTACATATATTTAGTGGTGAACATTGGGGCCAAGTTATACATTGCCATGTAGAACATAATTTTTATACATCAATTAGCATTTTCTAATTTTTGTTAATTACATCAATTAAGGTTCTTTTTGCTCCTGCTACAAGTATTAAGATATTGAATGCTATCTTTCTAATTCAAGTTTGGACTTCTCCGATACTCTCTTAGCTGCAAGTTGTTTTACTTTTATCTCTTTGTTGAGGGTTCTTGCAATTCCTACTTGCTCTACTGTAATCTTTAGGCTTTCTTTAGCCTCTCTATCATATTTGCACTAATCTCACCAAGATGATTATCCATCTTCTTGGTCTCCATCCCATAAGAGGTTTGTTGGAATTGTACTACGCTACTGAGATGCTTCAAGCAAATCATTAGTCTTGACAAAGTTGTCATGGATGCTAGAAAGTATCAACTTCTCCTCCTCATAATGCTTAATGTGCTCTCCAAGAGAAAGGTCATTTTGAGTATAATTTTGCACTTCAGTTAAGGAAGATGCAGAATTAATGAACTCCCATACATAGAAGTAAATAATCATAAAATTATTGTGCATCAAATCTCTAGAAGGGAGAATTCATTGAATAAATTACTATGAAGCAATGGAAATCATTCATACAGCATACCCTTCTAATTAAGCAAGCAAAGAAATAGCGACACTCATTTTTGCTAATGGTTTATTTCACTTAGGTCACCATTTGCTCCATAATTGACTAACTGCAAGGCATTTTAAAGTAGATTAAAACTTGTTTTTAAAAGTTGTTGATCACAAGTCATCCAATTAGGACATCGTGTGAAGAGATAGCATTATCTTTCTTGAAACTCATTCCTTACAATTTGCTCACAACCACATTGCCATTGATAGGCCATCAGAAATGTCCCTCGCCGTCTTCTCTCATTCGAATCGTGCGTAGAAAGGAAGAAGAGAGGGTGATGTTTGTTTTCAAACTTTTTTGTTTCAGATAGGGGCATTTCGATTGAACTATGAAATTGTAAAATGAATAAAATAATAACCTTGGTCCTTAAAGACATTTGGTCCCTTAGACTAATTTCCTTTTTGACCTGGTCCTTTTCACCAATTTTCCTTATAATTATTACTCAACGAGTTAGTAGGCCAAAAGGCCCACGTGCATCTTTTTTTTTTAAAAAAAAGAAGAACTTCTATCTTCATTTTTTACTACAATCTTTAAAAATCTATTCATACATGCACATGTGCGCACATATGTATGTATGATATGATTTTCTAAGATTCTCTTAATATATCTAAAATTAAATTCTACTAGTATACTATAATCAACCACAATTCCTTTTATGTTTATATGATTATAGTTTTTTAAATAGGGAATAATTTACATATTTTTATTTAATCCTCACTTAAAATATATAACCCCTCTTGAATAAAATTCTTTTTACTCAAATAATTACCTAATAAAATCTATTAAATTCAACCAATGCTAATAAATATTTGTTTATTTTAATTAATTTATTTGCTTCTTTTTTATAAAATAATAATTTTATGCTTTTAAAATATAATTAGGATCAATTTAACTTGATCAATATTTTCCCTAATTTTATATCCCATTTAATTAAAATCATAAACCTATGTGCCTCTATATCTAAAAAAATATTAATTAAGTTATCTCAAGTTTCAATTTACTTAATTTGTATTTTAAAATTTCTTAAATTTTAGGAATAAAAATTGGGATGTAACATCCAACAGGTGAAAAAGTAAGTATCAAACTTTACCAAGTATGCAAGCATAACTTAACAAAGTCTTCCTATGGTTAACAGCTATATAGAGCTAAGTTTATACCAAAGCTGCATGAGAGGACCGTATGTGTTTTAGATTTTACCTCTGGTTTATAGTGTTAGGTCTAATTCTTCTTTACAGAACCACCAAATGAGTTATGCTAGAAATGGATTTTGCAATGAGTTTTTACAAGGGTTTTTAATCTGAAATAATTATAAAATTATATTTGTGTTATTGAAAAAATGGTTCCTTGTGGTTTCACTAGTACAAATGCTAAGTTGTCTTATGGGAGTTATATAAGGTGATGTACTTGGATTGGATATCAGTTACTTAATAATAACCTCTTGCTCAACCTGAATGTAATTATTTGTGTAATGTCATGCAACCCAAGTTCTCTATTCCTTTATCTTAATTTAGATGATTAAGTATGAGACTGAAATATCATAAAATATAAATATTGAGCACTATAGCAACATATTCACACATATTGCAATATTTATATTGCAGAAAATAAAGAACAGCACATGTTGCTATCACTATTGACAATCTTTTGAGACTGATCTATAAGATCTTTAAAGATTTTACAAGAATTTAGTTTGCCCTAACCTTGCTATAGTATTTATATTTCTAACCTCCACCACTGACAATTGCAAGTATCTTATTTAGGTTGTTGTTAAAACTGCATGATATAAATAGTTGCAGGACACCATTGATAAAAGTGCAAGTTAGGTTAAGGAGTTGTACAAGATTTTGTTTCAAAGTTCCAAAAAATTTTTGTTGCACAAGAATAGAATATAATTGCAATTATGCAAATAATAAAATTTACTATTCATGAATTCTCTTTGAATGACTAGTTTTATTTTGAGGGAATTTTGTGCATTTTCTTTGCTAGATCCAATAGTGTCATGGATGATTTTTTAAATTAATGGGACTGCAGACTATTTAAATAGGCATTATTTTCCATCTCTCATACAAAGCCTATATGATTAACTTAGCATGCCCTTTTTCATAGTTCAAGAACATATATACAAAATTGACTATGCTTAAAGTTGATATTTTAGTAATATTATGACAACTAAAAGGCATAGTCTGCTGATATAAAGTTAGGTGTCAAAGATATGTTATGATCTAGCACGGACTGCTTATGTTATAATTTGTCTATATTCTTCACATTTGGTCCTTAAGATCCTACCATATCCTCTATAATGGTGAGCCTGCAGGAATGACTTTATATCTCTTTGTTGTTTATCTTCATTCCTTTTATTACTTCTATAGAATATGTTGGTTAACTACCTCTTGTGGTTCCATAGCCAAGGTAATATTGCAAAATGGCAAAAAAAAAAAAACAGTGAGAGATATGGTTAGTTAGGTTCATTCATGGTTTTAAATTACATTTTTGCTTGTCTTTATGGTTTTAGATAAGAGATTGAGTTATATTATTGTTGACCATATTGTCTTGGGCTCTTAGCTACTAATTAATGGTTAAGAGAGATTGTGATAAGGCTGTTGATTTCTTAACAGTATGTGATCTAGCAGGGGTGGTGTTGATACCCCTTTAACTTAGTTGCAATTATTTATGTTAATCTGCTGATAGAGTCTAAAACTGCGAGTGTCTGGAGAAATATAACATCTTGAATTTCAATCTAAGAAACTAGTTATTAATTAGGGGTAAATTAAAATTAGTGAATTGATTATGATTATAGATGATGTATTGATGTTTGTGTCGATTTATTGGTGTGATTATAGGATCAGATGGTAGAACTGTTGAAATTGTGCCCTATGGCCAATCATTGTTCTATACACATTGTTATTTAATGAATTTTTCTTTTGTTATCATATCAATTGCATGTTCACTATGATAACTGTGTCCTTGGATAAAGTATAGTGATTGTCCTAAATGTCCCTAGTCGATTATCTATGAGGAATCATAAATAAAAACAAGACTAGTATGACTTTAATTAATTATAGAAACACAAATCAAAGCACTTAAAAGAGTACAAGATGCTGAACCGACTCGTTATTAGAAAGCATATGGTACAAATCATAAGCTTATCTCATATGTAACTATATCATTAAGCCCTTTGACTTGAGATGATCATGGATTCCTATATGATGACCACTGAACTTTGACCTAGTCAAAAGTCACCTCTGATCGAGTGATCATAAAGGCTATGATTAAGCTTAGTGATATTCATACAAAGTAATATGAGTGGTCAAGATGGAATTTGTCCCTCACATTAAGTGAGAGATATTAATGGGCCCTTCGATGAGTAAGATTGAAAAAATGTATGGCCATATCGCAATGGAAAGTGTTTTTCCATTGCTACAATCAATCCACTCAGAGATTGAGAAAGTAGTGGTCAAGTAAAAGAGGATGAAAATTCTATATCTCATACTTGACCAAAATATCACATGACAAAAAGGATGTGATACAGTTACATGATAGGTTACACATTAGATCATCAATCCCCATATGAATTGGGTAGTTGCAATGTTTTGCAAGAAGCCACTTGTGACTTATGGTCCACTTGCAATATCGATCCCCATATGAATTGGCCACTTGCAATGTCTTTAATATGTGTGTGTATATATATATATGTATATATGTATATGATATATAAAATTAAATATAATATATATATTTCAAAAAATATATGTATATATGATATACATTATATTATATTGTGCTAGTTTTAAATTTAATAACTAACATGATATGAAAGAATATCATATCAGTTTTATAGTTTGAACTTATAAGATAAATTCAAATTAGAAATGTTATTATAGATTTTATTTATGAGATAAATTTAATCTAAATTTTGGTTGGTTCTTCAAAAGGAAGGAAAAAACCTTAATCTATATATAATAGATACAAGGGGACGTGCAAAGGGTGAGTTAGAAAAGTTCTAATAGCCAAACACTTTGAAAGCCACGAAACACCCTAGAGAAAGGAAAACCAACGCTCAAAGAAGAATGGACACTGGGAGTGCTAGCATGCTATTCGAGTTAGAGATTTTTTCATGTGGATATTGATAGAGGGAGCAGATTTACATTATTAGCTTTTGAGATCCAAACTGTTGAAGAGAACAAGTGACAAGTTTGAAGAATTAAAAGGTAATTCTTCTTTTCACCTTGACTTAAATGAGTTTGTTCAGTCCATATTAGGACAGGGATTTTAAAATTTTAATCTTTCACTGCGCCTCCCTATACAACAAGAACGATGATTCAGAGCATAATGTGCAAGTAGCAGTGAGAATCATCTCACTATGGCACACGCTGCGACACATTACACAAAAATTGGATAAGTTAGGTTGTGATCAACTTATGAAATTAGAAAGGGAAGGAAGAGAAAATGCATCTAAGGTGTGATAGGAAGGTTTTTATGCTAGGGAAATCATTATGTGGTGATTGAGAGTTTGCTTCGGCCAGTGACTTGTCAGGCAAGTATTGTACAGCCTTGTGCTACATTTTTCCCTAAATTTCTTTTAGTTTAATTAGTAGGGAAATTGAATTAGAAATTTTTAAGGAATCAAAATCTAAAGAAAAGGTTTAGAAAGCGCTTTCAAATGCAAAATTAAGGTTTTGCATAATGGTTGAATCTAGGGGATATAGGCTTAATTAACCTAAATTATTAGGTTAAAAATGGGAAAAACTAATAAACAAATGAAATAGGAAAGTGTTTTGGTCATTTAGATAGCCTAAAGGGAAAAATGACTATAAAGAATAGATTATATGAATTAAAAGGTTTTAAATTGAACTGTTTTATGCATTTAGGGGTTTGGTTTAGCTGAGTAATGTCTATGTTAGATGTTGAAAATTGATTTATGGATGTTTATTATGTAGATTGAGCATTTGAGTGTTTCTTGAGGAAGTTGAAATGACTTGAGAAGTTTAGTACAAACTGTAACCCTTAGTAAGAAGGGTAAAAAGGTAACTGGAGTATCCCTTTTACTTGTTAATTCATTAAATTATTTACAAGTATTTTATTTAATTGTATGCATTGTGATTTATGAACTGATAGAGTAGTAATATTATGAAAGAAATATGCATGCGGGTGTGTGTGTAATGTTTGAAACGCATGTGATGAGACGTGCATTTGCATCCACAAGTATACCTTAGATTAGGAGACTACCAAAGAGACAAAGGAGGAATACATGAATCAGAGGCTTAGTGTGTTGGATAGGGAGGCACAATGAAAGATTAAAATTCTAAAGTCCCTATCCTGATATGGACCGAATGAACTTGTTTAAGTGAATGTGGATAGAAGAGTTACCTTTTAATTCTTTAAAGTTAGTGCACGTTCTCTTCAAGAGTTTGGATCTTAGGAGCTAACAATGTAGATCTGCTCCTTCTACCGGTATCCACACGAGCAGCTCTCTAACTCGAACAATATGCTAGCGCTGTCAGCATCCGTTCTTCTTTGAACATTAATTTTCCTTTCTATAGGGTGTTTTGTGGCTCTCGGAGTGTTTTTACCGTCAGAAATTTTCTAACTCTCTCCTCTTTCATAAATGACGTCCCTATCTATATATAGTATATATATAAAGGTTTTCGTCTTCCACTTAAAAGCCCACGAAAATTTAATTAAATTTATCTCATAAATTTAATCCATAATATCATACCTAATTCAAATTTATTTTGTAAATTTAAATTATAAAACTGACGTGATATTCTCTCATATCATGTTAGTTATTAAGTTTAATCTATCATATAAAATTAAATTTAAAACTAACATTATATAATATAATATAATATATCACATATACATATTATATATTATATATATACGAATATATATATACACACATATATTTTTCAAATATATATATTATATTATATTATCTATATTTAATTTTGTATGTCATATACATATATCATATATATATACACATATGATATATGGATATATATATTTCAAAAAATATATATATATATATAATTATACACTACAACAGAATAAGCTAAATATGACGGCTTATATTTGACGGTTATACATGAAAAATGACAAATAAAAAAGGTGCTAAATACTTGATGATTGTTTCAAAACAACCATCAAGTATTTAGTATATATTTGACGGTTATATTAGAGTATAGGTAGATATAAGATAAATTAAAGATATTTAGATTGTAATTTCAATATAAATAATGATTCAATTTTTTTTATTGTTGGCTGGCTAGTATATATATTTGATTGCTTTGTATTTGCAGGGGGCTCCTTAAAAAGCAGCCCCTAACTTTTAAAAAAACACATCATAAATACTTGACGGTTATTTAGAAAGAAACGTCAAGTATAAGTTTACTTGATGGTTATTTCGAAATAACCGTCAAGTATTTGGCACACAGAATTTACGAAAACATATTTGACGCTTGTTACAAAATAACCGTCAAATATTACTGAATACTTGATGGTTATTTTTAATAACCGTCAAGTATATTGCTGCAATATATGCAAATGTTTAAGTGATTACTTGACAGTTATTTTGAAATAACTGTCAAGTAATCTCTAAAATATTTGATGGTTTTTAACCGTCAAATAAATATATGGCGCCTCATTACTTGACGGTTAAAACTGTCAAATAATTTTTAAAATAACCGTCAAGTAAGGGGGTATTTTGTAGTAGTGATATTTTAAATTTTATATTTCATATAAATATATATATATATATATATTTGTCAAATAAATATTCAAATATATATATATAATTCATTCATCCTATATTACATTTATTGAATATAGACATATTCCAGATTAAATAAATTTAAACATTATAGCTCGAGTTGGACTATTCTTGTATGCGACCCTATAGGCCCATATGAAATTGGTAGTAGGCTAATTACTCTATTAGCTTATAAGTCAAAAGTAGCCTCTAGCAAGACATTGCAACTACCCAATTCACATAGAGATCGATGATCCAAGTAACCTATCATGCAACCATATCACATCATTTTTGTCACATGATATTTCGGTCAAGCATGAGATATGGAATTGTCATTCTCCTTTGCCTGATCGTTACTTTCTCAATCTCCAAGTAGATTGACAGTAGCAATGAATAAAGCCTTTCCATTGTAGTATGGCTATACATTTTCTCAATCTTACTCATCAAGGGGCCCAGTAATATCTCTCACTTAATGTGAGGGATAAATTTCATCTCGACCACTCATATTCCTCTTCATAAACATCACTAAACTCAATCATAGCCTTTATGATCGCCCGATCAAAGGTGACTTTTGACTAGGTCAAAGTTTAGTAGTCATCATGTAGGAATCCATGATGATCTCACATCAAAGGGTTTCATAATATAGTTACATATGAGATAAGCTTATGACTTGTACCATGTAACTTTCTCATAGTGAGTCGGTCTAGCACCTTGTACTCTTTCAAGTGCCTATGACTTTAATTTGTATCTCTATAATTAATCAAAGTCATACTAGTCTTGTTTCATCTATGATCCTTCAAAGATGATCGACTAAGGACATTTAGGACAATCACCATAGTTTGTCCAGGGATACAGTTATCGTATTGAACATGTAATTATTATGATAACAAAAGAAAAATTCATTAAATAATAATGTGTATAATATAATGATTGGCCCTAGAGCATAATTTCCAACATAGTAAAGACGACAAGGAGTGTTACTTTCCTTGTTTCACCATCTGTAAGTGAACATGTTTGAATTTGTTTGTAATATTATTGAATATTTGCTTAAATCACTTTATTTTTTTTGCAGTACACATATGTAATTGATAGTTTTTTTAATGAAGAGCAATTCTATCCTCTTTTTTTATTCTCTACATCATAAACTCAATCCAGGAATGAAGAAGTCTTATGAATAGAAAGTGTGTTTCTATAATACATTATTCTATGTGATTAAGTTACTAACTATATGATATTGATGATAGGGCTATGAGGACTAGCTAGTAAGTTCGATTGGGCAAGGCCTCAAGTGATGTCAAGGATCCTATATGGATAACACTAAAGGTCATTAATATTTGTCATCGTAATTTTTTCAGTAGTGCTTTCTTTGAATTTAATTTTGACAATGTTGTGTTATTTTATAGAGCTGCCATCAACCCCCTACTAACTTGTGTGGCTTTTATATGCTGAGTGTAACCTCCCTAAGGTTAAACCATAATTGACTCCAAATCTTGGTAATCTAGGATTTAACCCTCAAAGGATTACCACATTGTAAAGTTTATAAAAGGAATTTCTTGTTAAATGTTTCAAAGGAATCCTAATCTCAACAATTCAAATCTCAAATATGATTTAATAAACCTAAATCAGAGTTTTGAAAGTAAAGTAGAAGCTTGGAACTTAATTTGGGACCCAAAAATGAGTTTTAAAACTAAAAAAATTCTATACAGATAATGACATGTGCGTTGCGACTTATGGCTTGTGCACCGCGGCGTGAGGCACCATGTACCATGACGCATTGTATAAAATTTGACAGATCAATGTTGTCATATGATAGCACAGGGTGTGAACTTTCGATGCGTCCCGAATCTTCGTTCGATATCCGATTGAGGTGGTTTCAGTGTCTACACAGAGATTTCTCTTAACTCTAGCTAATGACACCAGTTTCACACTCAAACTCATTTTCTATAAAAAGTTGGATACTAAAACCCATTTTGACCACTTTTTCACAAAATCTCCCAAATGGGGTGTCTCAGCTCAACCACACGTGCCAATAGCTTACACCAACCATCTGACCACACTTAATGAACTCTTACAGACTTGTGCAATGCACCACTCACAATCAAAAATACTTTTACCTTAAAATCACCTCTTAACCTCAATTTTCACAAAACATAAAGGGGGAGGAAAAGTTGCACAAAATTAACAATTTCATTCCAAATTTTTCAAAATACATATGTTTCTACTTGCACAAGTATTTTGGCCCTATCCATAGGTTCACAACCAAAATTCACTAACCCAGGGCACTGAATACACTAGTTATATGCAAATTCATGCAAGTAGTGTATAAATCATGTCAATTAATCTTAGTTGGCAATTACATTAACAAATGCACATGAAAATAACAAAAAGGAGGTATATAGAGGATTACTCCACAAATCCTAAGCCTCTATATTTTTTTCCCCTACTCGGATTCGATGAGCTAGGACCTAAAAATATTGAGAATTGAGGGGTGAGTACAACCACTCAGTAACTAAGTTTCACTTACCCCATATAGTTGCACATTAATTGTAAATAGATGCAATTAGGCAAATAAGCACATATATCACATTACACTCGGCTATCGTTCAAAAAACTAACAACTATATGATCGGACTTGCCACAAAACATTTTATCATGTTATTTAGTAGAAGCATAACACAAGGTTACAAAAATAATATCCATGTGCCCTTAATGCATGCCGGACCACAAAACTAACAACCATGTGGCCAGACTTATATGCATGATCATATACCAATCTTATATCCTCCTGTTACCTCCGACACGAAATCATTAGCTATCACGTGGCTACATCTTTCATAGACTAACCCAGCCTTTCACTTATGAGGAGCTACTAAACCAGGGTGAACTTACTCACTTATATAATCTGGTTTTCCCTGATACTAACAACCATGGGGTGTCGTACCCCTAATTTAGCCTCGTCATGAATCAGTAGAGACTAGTTAGGTTCGAGTCCCTCATAGAACAAGTGAGACAGTCTTAAAACAACTATGGGACAAGGGCTACCTCTAGATTCCAACGGTCGGTGCCAAGGCTAGTTCCCGATTCCAACAATCATTGCCAATATCACATAGATTTTCAACCAATCTACTCCTCTCCCTAGGCGAACTCCTGCCAATAATCATGATATGCACATTTCACACATATTATGCATTTTAACAATCACTTCTCAATATATGAAGTCCACAATTTAGCACACAATTCATCACAATTCTCCACCTATAATAATAAATCACAATTAATTTCATAAAACACCAAGGGTTGCAAAATCAAGGTTTTCTTTCTAAAAATCATTTCACAAATCAACACTTTACCAATATTCATCATCACCTTAACTCATAAATCACATTCCACAAACACAATTAACATTCAATTATAAAGATTAATTTTCCCCCGATTACCTCAAACCTTTGAGAGGTCAAAGGTTTACCCCTCACTATACCAACTTCCCAAAGCTTCAACAAGCTCAAATGGTGCCAAAACGAACCTTTCTACATCCATACCACAAGAATATTATCATTGTCTAACTCTTGAAGCTTCATCACATACAACTTCACATACTATTTTTATCAACTCATAATCACTACCCATTCACACCCAATGGGCTCATTAGGTTCTATTAATGTACATTATCATTAATGACCCTTCAAACCATCATTAATGCATATAAACCTCTCCCAACTACCTCATAAATATAATTTTTTAGATAATAAATGCTCCCATAGGCCAACCACTTTTAAAATCATCAATGTGGTGTTCCAATACATTAAACAACTCCTATTATACTTATTTTAACTAATGGAATTAGACCCATACTCCTATGGACCAAAAATCCATCTCCCAACTCAAAC
The DNA here is from genome assembly GCF_029017545.1 of Prosopis cineraria. Taxonomy (NCBI): domain Eukaryota; kingdom Viridiplantae; phylum Streptophyta; class Magnoliopsida; order Fabales; family Fabaceae; genus Prosopis; species Prosopis cineraria. The sequence continues at coordinate 25,109,222 of NW_026555335.1, forward strand.
CTTACCATACCATAAATCACCATAAATGAGGGAGTGAAAAGAAGAATGAGGCTTAGATTACCTACCTTAGGTATTTAGGAGCTTCAAAATATCAGCAATGAGAGCCAATATTTGTGCCCTAGCAGAGCCTTAGTGTTCTCTTCATTTTCCTCTTCCTCTTCTCTTTTGATTTCGTGCACAAAATGAATTAGATATATCTAATTTTTGGCCATACGCCATGGTGCATGATGCCTTCTACCACAATGGATAGCACAAAAAAGCCCATTACATTTAAATTTTCTCTGTGCACTACGGCAAACCAAGCACATGTGGCATGTGGTACAGAGAATGGTTCTTCACTTTTTCTTCCTCTTTCCTTGCCCAGGTGGCCCGCCATCGATTTGGACCCACTTCTAGGGTTGAAATTACAATAATTATGCCAAGTTAAGCCCCTCTGGCCACACACCTCATTAACTCACTAATTACTCTCATTAGGTTAACAAACCAGAGTTAAATTTTTCCGGATGTTACACTGAGACATGTGTACAATATCATCATGACAAGCCTAACATAGTTTACTAAAGAGGTAAATCTAATTTTAGATGTCTAATATATCTTTTGTTTACTTGGAATTGCTAACCTAAATTCCTTGTCCCTAATTTTTTTAGATGTTTAATGATTCATCTCCATTTCCATAATCAGATATTCAAGAAATTAAAAGACATTGGGGATTATTTATGTACAATAATCTACTGAATGAGTGAGTTTAGGATATGTGTAGTTGAATTAGGCAAAATTATTGAACTTATGTGGATATTGAATATTAAATGAAATTGTAAATATTTTTACATTAATTTAATTGAATTGGATTGTATTCTGGCTGGCTGGATGTATATATTACTTTTAATTTGCAGGTTTGTATCCTATCATGGATGGATTAAGTGAAAAAACCGAATGCTATTTTTTTAATAAAAGAATTTATCTAAACTGGTTATGACAATAACTAATTTAGATTTGATTGATATCTAAACCGATTGTGACCACAATCAATTTAGATATCAATCAGATCTAAACTGGTTGTGGTCCTAACTAGTTTAGATATCATGATATCTAAACCAGGTATGATGTCATAACCAGTTTAGAAGTGTATTTTTAAAATGTAAAAAAATTTGAAATCTTTTTATTTAAATTTTGTCTAAATTGGTTTAGAACTGATTTAGAATAAGCCTTTTCTAAACCTGTTGTATAACTTCTTTAGATATCCGTCATTTATCTAAATGGGTCTTATCTAAATCAATTATAAAAACAATTTAAATGACTAATTTTAACCAATTTAGATAAGGATTTTTACACTATAGGGTGAAACTTTCAATTAGATCCTAAGATGAGTTTCTTAAGAATTCTTGAAGAGTAAGGATTGATAAAGGAAAAAATTTATTTGATTCATGTAGTGTTAAGGGAATATTAATTCCTCATAATATAGTGTAATTAATGTGAATAGTGGTAAAGACAATATATAAAAATCTACTGTAAACTATATAAAAATTTGGTAAAGAAAATTCTTTACCAAATTTTTAGGATGTTGGAACTACATGGCAAATTTACTTCCAAACATAAGAATAAAGATAGCTTTACTTTTTAAAAGATTATAAAATAATTCACCAGAATGGTTGGATGAAATGATAAATATAGTTAAAGAGGTAAAAACACAAGTAAAAAGTTTACTTAGGGATAGCTAACCAGACAGCTCTTAAGATAGTAGAGACAAATGCATCAGAAATAGGATATGAAGAAATCCTAAAATCGTTAGAAGGAAATAGAGAAAAAATAGTAAGATTCCGTATGGGAGTATGGTATAACCCTCTCCTTATACCATCACCATACAAGGAGAGGATTAACATGATCACCGTACACAATACAAACTAAAATTAAAATCTTAGTTTGAAAAGCTTGGGCCCAAGACTCATTTAAAATAATCATAATCCTCAACTAAAACATTAAAAAGAGCTTAGCACAGTGGAAGAAAACATATGCATTCATTAAAGACCATGCATGCTTTTAGAATAAAGAAATAAAGTCAAAATTTGAGCCATGAATCGCTACATATGGCACAAAGCCATGACTTAACTCTCTCTGTGTCATGCACTGTGATGCAAGCACGTCGTGTGTTGCAACACACATGATAGTTTTTGTAAATATCATTTGACAATTCATAGGGCAAACTTTCGATGTTCACTATTTCCACATACGATATCCGATTGAAGTGGTTTAAGCGCCCACATAAAGCTTATTTCATAAGCCATCTAATAGGATAGGTTTGGATATGATCAAATGGTCTGATCAAAATTTGAATATCCAGGCATAAAAAGTTACTTTTTTCTAAAAATTTTACTCACCTAGGTACTTAAATTGCTCACATTATTTCATTAGACCATTCTAGGCCTTGAACCAAGTCCAAAAAGATCTAATACACCTGATTGACCACATTTTATATCATGTATACACCCAAATAAAGATTAGGCTATTCAATAGCCTATTTTCACAAACACAAACATTTCACCACAAAACGCATTAATGTGTTCTTGACCATAATTTCCACAATTTCACCACAAAATCACACATCCCCCATGTTTACAATTAGTTCACACTAGATATTAGCCAATATTACTTATTTCACCACACATATACACGTATAGGCTAAGATTCAACAAATCACTACAAGATTCTATAATTTTGACAATTTACTACTTATAATCATTTAAACATGTATGCAAGTCCTATAACAACTTATACAATATTCACATCGATTTGAGTTCATTACATAAAACTTTGAGATTTGCGGCTATACCAACTTTAACCCGATCATGACTCTTTCCCCTTACTTTAATCACTACTTTGACATGTAAAAATGTAACCACTGGGTGAGATAAAAATCTTAGTAATAGAATAACTCTCCACTACCAACTATCACATGCAACCATGAGTAAGTATTACACAGTATGTATTGAAACATAGCATATAATAAAGGTTTCTCTTCAAATCTATATATATTTACCAAATTTCACTAATTTCACAAGTCTTTCTCACAATTCACCATAATTATAGTACATAGCATGATCACTACCATCTGAACCTTCAAATTACCCCTACTTAAAAACATAAGCTCACCTCAGACCAACGTACACACTTATTGGCCCTTGAGCTCACTTTCATTGGTAGAATCACCAGGCCAAAGGTATTTTATTTCACTTATGGACTATAGTATTCCCCCATTACACATAATAGGGTGTTGTTGACTCCAACATTGCATCTCATTAATACTAAGGAATCTAAATCTCTAACAGTGCACCTTAATAGGTACTAAGGAGATAATCTCTAACACTGCACCTCAAAAGGCGCTAAGGAGATACAATTCTTCAACACCGCACCCTATTGGGCACTAAGGAGAATAATGCCATATGATATTTCTCTACTTCTCCCTACAGGTAAATTCTCACCCCTATGATCATACTTTCACATACACCATATTTCACTTATATAAAACTATATATATACATTGCAAAGTATAAAGTTCATAAACTCAGTTCATCGAAAATATATTTCATGCATTACACTTTCATTTGACAAACATGCTTGTTCTAAAACCTTTTCATGCAATAATAATTATACTCCTAAATAATTATAATAAATAATCAAATAAAGAAAGTTATTTTGTTACCTTAACTTTTTTGTCACAAGAAAGTTTACCCGTGGATTTTCTCAACCACTAACTTATCTCTACAAGTTTCCTTTGTCAACTTACATGCTTGATATGTCAATCTACATATAATTGGCACAACTAGTCAATTAATTCAATACCAAAACAATTTAATTGTTAATCAAAGCCACATTTAGCCATTCATTCTCTTCCACTTAGCCACTCTAGGCCCATTACCACTCAATTACTATTTTTTATCACTTTTCTAACTACTAATTCATTTCTTTCACAATTTTCATCCCCATTTAGGGTCAATTTGAGTTTACGTGTTCAAAGTTCTATCATTCAATTCTAAATTAGTCACAAAGTTCTAATTTAACTCTCAAGAACCTTTTTATTACTGTAGGGTAAGAAACTAACCCCTTAAATTTCCCTAATTCAATTTCTCTATAACTCATATTAAGAGAAATTATAGTATAATTAGAGGTAAGGGTTGTATGAAGCTACCAGTCAAAGATGCCTTCCAAACCGCCTGATATTGCTTTCCCTAGCATAACTCTGATCTCTTCTCTTCTCTGTTCGTATCTCCTTCTCTCTTTTCTCTTTGTTTTCATAAGCTGGTTCATGACTTATTAATTAAATTTCTATGCCATGCACCACGGCACAGGCAGGCGTATGGCATAATGAGGAAAATTCTCACCGTGTCTACACGCTTTATTTTGAGATATGATTCTTCCACCCGTATCTGTTTATTCAACATCTCAAGGAGTCAAATTATCAAGAAATCATATAGAGTTCTAATCATTTACTAATTACTAATTCACCCTTGATTAATAGTTAATCACAGGATTAAAAAATCAGGATGTTACATATGGAATAAGTCTCAACAGCAATATTCCACCATCAAAAAAGAGATTTTATCTATTGTTTTGCGCGTCACAAAATTTTGAGATGATTTGATAACTCAATTTTTTTTATTAAAGTAGATTATAAAGCAGCAAAAGATGTTTTCATAAAAAGATGTTAAAAATTTAGTGTTGAAACAAATTTTTGCTAAATGGCAAGCCATTTTAACTTGTTTTGATTTTGAAATACAGTTTATAAAAGAAAAACAAAATTCTTACCAGATTTTCTAACAAGAGAATTTTTACAGGAAAAAAGCAAAGATTTTCAAAATGAGTAAAAAAGATCAAGGAAAAGGTATACCCATACAACTAGTTACGCCTCAAAAGCCAAACTGACCAATGACAATAAAGGATTAAGTATCAGACAAATTTTCTAAATTGCATACATATGAACAAGCTACTACATCCAAAGTCAATAAACTAGAACAACCTGAATACAGTCAATATATTCCTAAAGAATATATCATGACAGTTTGCCCAGTAAAATCTAAATTCAAGAGGGATTCTATTATTGAAACCATTTAGGTAATATTCCCTCCTCATCTAAAAGAAAAATTGTGGAATTTTACTCCAAATAGTTTACAAAAAGGTAGAGAATATTATGAGTCCATTCTAGTGGCATCAAGATCCATTAGAATTGAACATAAAGTCAAAGACAGCAACCATTCTAGCCAAATAAAGATATTCAAAGTCCTAACTCCCACCACTTAGGGGTACTCTCCTTTTATAGCAAAAATTGTCCAAAAAATTATAAAGACTAAGTCTATAATTATTATAATTATAAAGAGGCTTGGTACAATGTTTTGTATTACAAAAATTACAATCATGCTTGGTTTTTTTGGTTCAAATGAGAATGTCCAAGTAATTTTTCAAAATGGTTCCTTGAATGGTTTCATGTTTTTAGACCAGTAAAGAATATTCTACCTCCTATGGTAACAGAGGGGTATGAATGTTTAAAAAAAATTGTTTTTAAAGACACAAAAAAAACCTTTTTAGTTCTTTTATCACATGTGAGTACCATAGGTCATGAGTTGTGCTTGAAAATGGTAAATGATAAATAGCCATGTCCTACAATCTATTATCTAGTTAGAAGATTCCACGTAAAATGGTGGGAAAAGTATATAGAAAAATTTACCAGCAGAGAATCTATCGTAACGTGGATTACTAATGTTCAGAATAGTATTCCATAACAAATAAAGAAAAAGCTGATGGAATCCACATCATTCCTAGCTAAAAAGAATAAAATAATGACACAATTGGCAACGGCCAAGGCTAAAGAAGAGTGGGCCTCTCTCCTAAGTGAAGTGGCATCACAAGCACCATAGGCAGTCTCAGATGTGGGGTCCTTCATTCAAGAGATAGATGACACATATATAGTGCAAGACATGTTTGGAGCGAATTTCAAAGAATTCTAGCTTGTGACACACATAAAAAAGTATGCAAAAATTTACAAAAGATAAAGGTAGAAAGAAAAAGGAAAAACGAAAGAAGAAAAGAGAAGAAGGCAAAAAGAAGGCAAAAAGGCCATAAGAAGACAAGCCAAAAGCAACAAACAAAAGAAGAAAGCAAAAGTAGAAGTTACAGGAAAGCCATCACTCAAAACATAGACACTCATGGTCAACAAAAGAAAAAAAGAAAATAAATCATAGGTGAAAATTAAAAGTAACCCAACCATAATAGTAAGTAAAGCAACTCGAGTTTAGTAACTAAGGACTTCTAAAAACTCTATGGCCTTGTTTGGTACGCAAGCCTCAATTTAGAGGGATTTGTATTGAGAATGAGATTTTAAAATTATGTTTGGTATAAAGTAACACTTGTAGAGAATAATTAATTATTTTTATTTTATTTTACAATTAAACATAAGGTATGAAAAGACTATACTACACCTTAAAATTAAAATAAAATTGTAACACCTTCTCCTGAAAAGTAACCATGGCAGCACAGGGTTCATCTTCTCCACACCTTCACAACTGTGCTTCTTTTGAGAGAGGGAGATTGACTTTGGACCTATTAGAGAAGGAGACAAAAGTAATTGCAAGATCCATTCATCAATGTTTACAAGATCTAAATGACAATGGTTGCGAGATCGAAGAAGGAGAAGAAGTGGCAGTTATGAGATCTAAAGGCTATGGCTACGAGATCAAAGAAGGAGAAGGCAGTGGCAATTGTGAGATTGGAGAAGGAGAAGCCTACAGCGGTTGGAAGATCTAGAGGCCATGGCTATGAGATCGAAGAAGGTGAAGGTGTTAGTGTTGGCCGGTGGCTGTAAGATCAAAGAAGACGAAGGTAGAAGACTAAGAGGACATGTACCAAAAATGGAGGGTATTTTGGTATGAGAAAGTCTAACCCTAGACCTAAATTTTCAATACCACCTCCCCTTATAGGTTTCATTAATCCCATCCATGTGGGTTTTATTATGCCCAAGGATTAAAGGATCCATCATACCAAACATTGTATCTGTGGGTTTCTTTAACACCAATCTTAATCCCAACTTCCCAATGCATCCTACCAAATATAGCCTATAAATTCAGAAGTACTTGACACTTCTAGGCATTGGGCTCTTTACACCTCTCTCTCTCTCTCTCTCTTGTAATCTATCCCTCTCACCTCTCTCTTGTGATTTCCTTCACATAAAAAGGTGTGCCTAAAATGGCAGGCTCACTTAAAGCTTTTACTAACATAAAAATTTTCTTAATCATATACCTTGATTACAAATATGAGCATTTGATAATTTATACTATATATCTAACTTTGAATTATTGGCTATTCCTTTTTTTCATAAGTTTTTTCATAACATTTTGTTGGAATTAATCCTTTCTGTATACAATTCATGTATGCTCCTGAATTAATCAGGACAACTATATTTCTTGAGAATTCTTGATTTATTACTAAGTTTACTTGACAATACCATTTTCTATAAGTTAATTGTGATATTATATTTATATATCTATTTTGATATATTTTTGTTGGAATTTTACTTATTTCATCACCTTCTTCTTCAATTTTGTTATTTAGTCTTTTATTAGTTTCTATTAAGGCTTTTATTTGTAATAATTCTATTTCCCTTTGGGATTCATTTTCTTTCAATTCTATTATTTATTGTTTTATTTGTTTTATTTCTTGTTGTAATTCTTTTATTTCAACTAGGTTAATTTGATATAGTTCAAACCTTTTTAATATATCTTTATGATTATAGGTTCTTTAGAGGTTTTGAGGTTTTTTTGTCTTTATCTATAATATCTTTAACTTTTAGTAAATATTGTCTTTTAACATCCTCATCTTGGATTTTATCTATAATTTCTACTAGAAATTTTAAATTTTCTTTATCTAAAGTATTTATTCTTAATTTTTTGTAGAACTACAAATTCCTTTTTTTGTGCAATCTTCTTCAGATTCTTCTGAGAATGATGATTCACTATTGTTTTCAATTTCTTTAATATTCAAAATATTTTCTATTCCTCCTCCTCCTCCTTCTCCTCCTACTTCTCTTTCTGCTTCCCCTCTACCTGCTCCTCCTCCTCCTCCTCCCCTTGCTTCTTCTTCATTTGCTTCTCCTCCTCCTCCTCCTTCTACTTTTGCTTTTATGTCTTCTCCTTCTGCTGCTTGCCGATACTCAAAACACATACAGTCATGACCGACAAAAGCAAAAAAGGAAAGAAATCATGGGTGAAAATTAAAAGTAACCTAACCTTAGTGGTAGACAATACAACTTAGGTTTAATAATAACCAAGGACTTTTGACAACTCAATAAATTTAGAAGCACTTGACACTTACAAGCATTGGGTTCTTTACACCTCTCTCTCTATTGTAACCATCCCTCTCACCTCTCTCTTGTAATTTCCTTCATTCTTTCTTCACCATTCTCTCTCCCTCTATTGTAAGCATCCATTGTACCTACTTTTATATTAATAAAGTTTAATATTTCATACTCTGAGTTTTCAAGCTTTCCCACTCCCGCTCTATAGTATCAGAGCCATGTTATTTTACTAAATTTTTCTGATTCATTTGTATAAACTGTTTTTATTTTATACTGTTTAATTGTTTTTCTAGTGGAAACATTGATAAACCAAGGACTTCTGAAAACTTCATTATTAAATATTTTATTGAATTTTCTTATAGTAACAAATTAATGAATGAGGGTAAATAAAGAGGTGACTAATGAGATAAAATAGTAACCAAGTACAAGGTCTTATAGTATCGACGGATTTAATGTCTTGGTTTAGGATGATTGTTAAACAATTGCGGTAAATGTCACATGTTCTAAAACCCAAAAAAAAAAAAAATAGAGGGCAAACAGTTAAAAAAATGAAAGTATATGTGTAATGTAATAAATACAATGGTGATCAGTTGAAGATTTGTCGGGTAGTATAATGATGGTTTGGACTTTGAAGTATAAAATCAATTTGTAATTTGGAATGGACCAAATCCAAGGTTAATTAAAATTGAGGATTATAATATAAGTTTTAAACTTATCCCTCTACCATTTTATGGCATGGGGAGTGGCTGGGGTATAAAATTGATAGTAAGCCATATTAACCCACCTAAATATGAATAATCATATATATATATATATATATTGTTAATGTTATTAATGATGGCACCGACAAAAAAATTGGGGATGTTAACAAGTAAAACAACAATAGTAAAGGATATTATTATACGATTAACAAAATAATATTGAAATGAATTGTTTTTGAAAGACAAAATTGAAAAAAAAAAATAAAAGCAATGAGCAGAAGTGAAGGCATTAGAAATTTTTGGTGCCTCAAGGGATGATATTAAATATAGGAGAAATTATGTTATTGCATGCCTAGTCTGTGATAGGCGAGCACAATGCGAAAAATTGTTTAACCATGTAAAAAAACAAAATCCTATGAGTGGAACTTGAGGCATAGATTACTAAGGATGTTAATGGTACGTGCTTTGGCTTGAGCATATGACCATGATTGAGGTAATGAATACGTTGTGTAATGAGGATGAGATTCAAGTGAGTAGAGAATTTATTTTTCTCTCACCATTTAAGTATGGATGCGTGTGCCTTTTGAAGAATTTTCTCAATTAAAGTTTGCATGAAACAAGGTTCACAAGACAAGTTATTTAATGAATAGATGCTTTCTTTTATATTTCAAAGTTTTCGCACTACAAAGTAGTAGTTTTGAGGTGTCTACGTAAAAAGTTTGGGAAAGACAAATATTTTTATTCAATACCTTCGAAGATGAGATATCTTTTTATAGAAACTAGATGATATTATTTCTTATTTTCTTACTACAAGGTTTATCTTAAAAAAAAAAAAAAAATAGATAGTTAGACCTTACATTAATTTGAGTTTCAAAAACTTTTGTTCACCTTTTGATGTCATTTTTCGATAAGGAATTAAAAGATTTGAGCAAGTATAAATCACGAGATATATCTTTTGCAAACATAATGAACCTATTCGTGAAATATATCTTCAATTGCCAAACTTTTAAAGTCACATACTTAAAAAGTGTTCTGAATGAGCGAACATGAAATATGACGATATTAAGTAACTAATGTCACTTATCTCCGTGTTGGCTTATAAATATGAATATTTATACACACAATTTTTGTAAATTTTTATATTGATTTATTTTTAAATTTGAAGGATGCTTTTATAATTGAAAGATTCTTACAACTTATATTTTGACAAACAATGTGTTCTATGAGCATATACTTTTTTCGTGCAAACGTGTAATACACAATAATCAACTTTACATGTATCTTATAAATTTGAAGTGGTATTGGCACATCGAATGTTTAAATCTAATAAGAATTTCAAATTACCTGTGATGTAAAAAAAAAAAAAAGATATTTTGAGGAGTTCGATGGTATGATTCTTCTCCATCAATAATTTTTTTTTACAATTTTTTTGTTACAAAATTTATGAGAAATTATTTGGAAGCATTTTGAAAATATGAAAATTTTGAGTATGAAGAAAAGTTTCAGTTTTTTTAATAATAAATAAATGATCATTTTTAACGCTTATTAATAGTTGAAAAGACAATGTTGATGATATAGTAGAAGTAGATGTGCTCGAAGTTTTTAGTTGAGGATGAGGATAATGAATTGTGGTAAGTATGGGTTTGATTTTTCTCAGATGGCTATAAAGAAGGTGATTGCATTGGAAGGATGTTGAATAACATATAGCTAATAGCTGGTTGGTTCTATCATTTTTTGGAATGGGGATATAAATTGCTAGAGTGAAACTTTCAATTAATTAGATCCTAAGATGAGGTTCTTAAGGATTCTTGAAGAGTAAGGATTGATACAGGGAAAAAGTTATTTGATTCATGTAGTATTAAGGGAATATTAATTCCTAATAATATAGTGCAATTAAGGTGAATAGTGGTGTGAAAATGGAAGGATAGCCAGAGGATATTGGTTAGAATCTATAATATTAATAAATTGATATCCGAGTGAAACACCTTGAATAGTTAGTTATACGGTGGTAAGGGTGCTCACGCTCAAAGGTTTTGTTGGGCAACAGGAAAAAAACAAAAAAACAGAGAAATAAGAATTCTAAAAATTGGAGAAGCTTGTTGTAATTTAACCGTGCCAAGAAAATTTCAAAATTTGGGTATCAAACAACTGGCAAGGACCTTATCAAAAAAATAACTGATAAGGAAGAAATGTTTGGAAAGTTAAGCAACTAATTAATTAATAATATTACAAGAGTTGGTGGATTATTAGAAAAAGGTGGTTAGGTGTAATCATAGTTGCGCAGCGTGATCGGAAGATGAAAATTTGCAAGATAGAAAGAACGAGATTGAGGGCGGTGAGACGATGAACTATACAGAAATCCATGATTTGATACCAAGGTATAAGGGAAGGTTTCCATTGAATTGAGATATGTGTCGGTGTTGTGGTTTAGGACCGAGTTTATGATGCTTCAAGTATTAATGTTCTTTTGGGATTAGATGAAATAATTTAAATTGGTATGAATTGAGGTAGTCCTACCACATTCATTAAAGATGTTTTATGATTTTAATTGAAGGAATAATATAAGTTTGGATCAACTTTTATTACTCTAAAAAGGTAATTATGGATTTGTTACGAGAGGGAGAAAGCTTGAAGAAAGTTTGATCATGTTTAATAATATGGCAATAATTGAAGTTCTTCCCAAGGTTGAAGAGTACATAGTTAAGGAGGAACGCTTGTAACCTAGTTGTAAAATCATGAGTATGTGGAAGCTCATGTTAAGCTAATTAGAAAGTTGAATTTTGAGTATCAAATTCTTAAAAGAGGGAAAAATTATAACATTTTAATTTTTATTCCTAAAATTTAAGAAATTTTAAAATACAAATTAAGTAAATTAAGACTTGAGATAACTTAATTAATATTTTTTTTTAGATATATAGGCACATAGGTTTATGATTTTAATTAAATGGGATATAAAATAAGGGAAAATCTTGATCAAGATAAATTGCATGTAATTATGTTTTTAAAGCATCAAATTATTATTTTATCAAAAATAAGAAAATAAATTAATGAAAAGTAATAAATATTTATTAGCATTGGTTAAATTTAATAGATTTTATTAGGTAATTATTTGAGTACAAAGAATTGTATTCAAGAGGAGTTATATATTTTAAGTGAGGATTAAATAAAAATATGTGAATTATTAATTCCTAAAAGGAGGGGAGAACTATAACATTTTAATTTTATTCCTAGAATTTAAGAAATTTTAAAATATGAATGAAGTAAATTGAGACTTGAGATAACTTAATTAATATATATTTTGTTAGATATAGAGGCACATAGGTTTATGATTTTAATTAAATGGGATAAAAAATTAGGGAAAATCTTGATCAAGATAAATTGAGTCTAATTATATTTTTAAGGCATCAAATTATTATTTTATGAAAAAGAAGCAAATAAATTAATTAAAAGTAATAAATATTTATTAGCATTGGTTGTATTTAATAGATTTTATTAGGTAATTATTTGAGTGAAAGAATTTTATTCAAGAGGGGTTATATATTTAAAGTGAGGATTCAATAAAAATATGTAAATTATTTTCCATTTAAAAAACTATAATCACATAAATATAAAAAGAATTGTGGTTAATTATAGTACACTAGTAGAGTTTAATTTTAGATACATTAAGAGAATCTTATAAAATGATATTATATATGTGTGAGTGTGTATATATATTTTTGCATGTATGCATGTGAATAGATTTTTAAAGATTGTAGGAAAAAAAAAATGAAGATAGAAATAAAAAAAAAATGCGCGTAGGCCTTTGGCTCACTGGCTCATTAAGCATATTGGCCTGCGCTTTCTACTCCTCTCCAAACACAGCATGCCTTTTCTTTATTTTTCCTGTGCACGACGCAGATAGTCACCCGGGGTTTTTTTTGGGGGGGGGGGGGTGGGGGGATGACCAAGAGGGAGTGATTTCTTGCGGAGGTTTTATAATAGGATACTTTAAGAGCAATTTTAAGCATTCTAAAACCAAGTAAGTATCCTAAATAATTTTGTAACTATCTTTTTTTATTTATTTTCAGAATTTTTGACAGAAAGAATTTTAGGGTTTGTTAGATTTCAACTTTTTGAGTAATTTTATTAAGTATTTAGTTGTTAATAGAAATAAAAATCTAACAATAAGAGTTTGTATGGTTTATGTTTGCCCAAATAGTTGATTTGAAGAATCAAAGTTAGGTTTTAATTGAGAAAAATAGTTACTTGTGAATATGGTGGTGGCTTTTTCAAATTTAATGGATTATGTTTATTATAGGTCATATTGAGGATTCATCAGTTTAATTTGATGGTTCAGATTGAAATTCACAAAATGAATATTTTGGATAGAGTACTAAGTGTAGAAAATTTGTAATTTGAAGCTTATGGGTTAAATTGTAGACTTATGTGGCTAAGATTTTCTGAGACACAAATTTTTAAGGTGATGATTAGAGATTTATTTGGATGTAGAAAAATATTCATAAGGTATAGGGTCGATGATTGGAGACTTGGGTCAAGCCCTAAATTTTTTAGATTTATTGAGTGTGAATTTAAGGTTCCTAAGACATTAATTATAATAATTAGAGATTAAATTAGTGCATTAGAAGTGAATTAATTATAGAGATGATTAAGTTTTAAGATTTAAAGTGTATGGGAGGGTGTTGGATTAATGATATTAATTAACCTAATATTAGGATTAGTGTTTAATCACAAGTATTAATTATGTTAGACATTTTTATGCATATAGATTGTAATATTGGTAATTATTGTGGTGAAGAGCCACATGCACGGGGAAGTTTAATTGCTAGGAACAAAGGTTATCTTTACTATTATATTGCGGCGTGTGTTTTGTAATTATGTGTATATTTTCTTGCAAATAAAAGTTTGAAAAAATACATGTTTGAAAATGAATATCGTAGTTAGGAAAATGTAATGCTAGTGGGATAAAAACTTGATATGGCTTATGTCTGGTATGAAATTATTATATTTGGAAGTAGGTATTAATGTTGGGAATTTGCAATTGTCTGAAAATTATTATATACATAACATGTTCAATTGTGGCAGGTTAGGTGAGAGTTTATTATTTGGAAACAAACTATACCACATTGCATGCCCTTATCTGATCCATGAGTGGCACTTTATCACTTGAACTAACTTACCCTTAGCCGAGTAAGTTAGGCATCGGGCATGGGCTTCAGTGCTGAAGAAAGGAGGAGATAAGATGGTAAGCTTGCATATTTTGTTTGGTTATATTTGGAATTGTTTGGAATTTGTTCAAATTAAATTGTTTGAAAATTGTTTCATAGGCCCCACTTAGCAATCGCATGATTAGTTGTATGACATGCATTATGACATAGTAGTTTTGGTTACTGGGACCCTTGTGTTTCATTCCTCTTGGTTAATATTTTTACAGGATCAAGTCCAATCGGAGAAGCACCAAAGTCTCAAACTTGTTGTATGAAGAAACACTTGTCTATGTTGTTATGCATCACTTTGTGATTTAATGTATATTTTTCCAACTTAAGGTAACTTTAAATATAATTGACCAAGTAGACTTTAGTTTTTGATAGACTTTGTATATGTTGGCTATGAGAATTGTGTCTGACACTCATGGTCTTACTTTTTTTATGTTCATGAATTTATATGTCTTTTGAAGATGAATTTAATTATGCTCGATTTTATGAAGTTGATCATCTTGTGGTCAAGTTGTTCATATTAAATATTGGCTTTGGTTTGTGTTGCGATATTGATTGTTGGGGAACTGTTGTTTAGGCCCTAATTGGGTTTTGTAAACTAAGTTTATAGTTGGAAATATTGTGTACCAAATCAAGACCAATATTTGATTATATAAAATGTCTTGGATGGACACTTGAATCAACATAGTTGGATATTTGTGTGGAAAAAGAGTAATGTTTTAGACAAAATTTTGTCCTTAGGAACTCTGATTTTAGATTGTTTTTGTTTTACTACAAGAATTGGATTTTAAATTTTGATAGGGAATGGGATCCCATTGGGTGGACCTCTTTAGTTTGGTAAACTACTATTTATCATGGTAGTTATATATATTTACCAAGTTTATTTCTTTCTATCATAATAATCAATTTTGGAACAATTTTATTTAATTAAGGAAAATCCTTTTCTATCATGGTAAAGTTTATTTGAATAAGTTATATTTGTAAGTTCTCTAAAAGATAAGTTGTTTCTTTAATTAACATGGTAGGTTTTGATAAATATAGTTTGGAAAAGTGGAGTGTTACATTGGACACATCCTTTAAGGTTGACACTTGCTTGTAATATGGTCAAACTCTTTTCTCACTCCAGCTTTTGCACATTTTTATTTAATGTCCAGAATTTTTTTTTCTCATTGTTCAATAATGCCTTTCTAACTTTAGCAAACTTTGTTTAGGGCATATATGTTCTAAATAAAATACCTATAAATTGTGTAAAAGGATAAAACGAACTGATGAAGCAGAAGGGATAAGATTATATGAAAAATGACAAGTATCTCTTAACTTGGAATCATTGCCTATAAAATGAAGCACATTGTTTATGTTGCATAGAATACTAGACACAATATGAATGAACAAGTGACTGGTTCATTAAACCCAGGAAAATAGATACATGACTCCATACTCTTGCATATGAAATTTGAGATCGAGCCACCTAAAGACCTTGTTAAAAACAGAAATAATAAAATCAACAGCTTTGTGCCTTGCCTTGGAATCCAACCAGTAAATCTTGGGATAAATTTCTCAATATATATGCACACACATATATTTGTTAACTCAGGTACGGCAAAGACGTACAAACTCTCAATCCATGAGAGAAGTTAATGCTATTCTTAAATTAAAAAAGAAGAATGAGTAAAGTTTTGTAAAGTTTAGGGAAGGTTTTAGTATAAATTAAGGTCAGCACCGGAGAAACTTTTTCATGCGGAAAATCTCTCTTCCAACTGTAAACATTTTCTTAAAAACCGTTAATGTTGTATCTGTACATAGCAAGCTAAAATGGAATGCCTCATCAATAATTGCAGATACAAAGAGCCTAAGAAGAACAAAAGCTCTCCACATTATACTTTAGTGTGTATAGATATAAAACTTGTTTGATCTTCTACTCAAATATAGAATATAATGATAGTGGAAAGGAACACTGGACGTTAAAAAATGGAAGAAAAGATCAGATGACATTGAAGAAGAAACAAGGATAAGAACTGATGAAAAATTAAAAAAAATAAAATAAAATGTTGAACTTTGGTTTTGATTATTATTAAATTGAGAAGATTTTGTTTTTGTAAAGATTTTAATTTGTGTTTAATGATAATTAAGGGTATTGGTCTATATGCTTAATTTCTGACTCCCTATTTCCTTTTTGTCGTGTTACTTGAAACTTAAATTTGTTATTGGGATAAGCATTTAATTTATTTTGAATCCTTCCTTGAATCTATCTTGGATTTTGAACAAGGTTATAGCTTGAGTTTAATTATGTTATCAACATTTATATTTTGAATTAAGAGTTTTGGAGGTATTTGGTTTTGACCTTTAATTCATATTTTTACCTATATCTCTCAATACAAAAATCTGGCTGGTATGAAACTTCTTTCATTTGAAAATAGACTTATACATATTTTCAAAGAACTTAATTTTTTCAAAATAGATTTTATATGAAATAAATATTACTTTTCAAATTTAATTGTTAAAACTTCTAGACCTAAAAAAAAGGTTGTTGACCTTTGCTCATTATTTTGATCATATTTCTCAAACCACTTCAAAATTTCAATTGGGTATTATTTTTTTTTAACTAGACATCTATAGCTTTCCAACTATAGGTCATTTACCTAATTTTGGATTTAAAATGAAAGAGTTATATGCATTAGAATTTGACCTATACTGTATTGGATGCCTATTCCGATACAAAGCTTGCTTATACCCAAACAAAACTTCCTCATACCAGTATGGTGATACTTATTCTAGTATAAACATATAAAAATAAGCTCTGTTCTTTGTGTTTTGATTTCATACTCTTCAAAACTCATTTTATATCAATTCCTTTCACTTTTTATGAGTTGTGCTAACCTTTTAACATTCATAGAATCCTTTTTAACACTACTTTGGGTTGGATTAAATACTTATCAATTCTTACAAATCCTTTATACCCGTATAGTAACTTATCACTTCTTCACATATGAGTTCTTGCTTATACTAGTACAACTATAAAGATTTATGCTCTATTTTTCAATATCCTTTATGTGTAATTTGAAGCTCACTCATTATTCATCTCTTTCATATTCTAAGTTTTGGTTCTCATATTCATCTATCTAGAAGCTTTCTAAGCACATTCTCAGGTCAGATTAAACTCTTATTCAATTCTTGATTTTTCTTTATACTCGAATACCATTTATTTTTCCAATATTCATCTCTATGGTAATTTTGTTAAAGCATTAAATGCATATAACCATTACCTTCCTTAAGTCCAAAAACGTGCAACTCCACTGTAATGCAATGTTTTATCATCTCATTCTTGGAGAAACAAAAAAGGAAAGAAGAGTGATGCTCCAGTGGCTAATTACATGACTCTAACAAATCTATTCCCAGTAACAACTATGAATATGACTCATCTATGAAGCAAGCATAGAGAAGTGATTTTGCGCAAATATATGAATTCTTTTCTGACCAACTTCCTACTTCAATATCCATTGTTAAACTTACTCTATCTATCCCTATTTTTCATATCTAAAACATATAAACTTGAGCTCAGAGAGCTTAAGGGAATTTGTAATCACCTTTGTAAGGGGGAGACTTTCAAACTTAATATGAAGTTTGTGTTGTACTGTGACAACCAATAACATAGTTTAATCTTGGTGGATGGTGAAAAATCTCAAGGGTGCCTTAGGGACTAGACATAGGCTTAGATGCATGGAGTTAAACTAGGATAAACTATTTGTGCAAAGCTTCTCTTCTCTTCACTCAACTTTATTTGGTGATATTGTTCCTTACTTATCTTTGTTTTTGTATTACTTGTTTTAAATTTTAAATAGCCCAATTCACCCCCTTCTAGGTGAATTTTACACAAAAGTTCTGGAGCCTTCTACAATTGTCAAACACATGGTGTGCATTAGTTCAGTTGCACAAATTACTATTTTGCTACCTAGAAATTTTCCAAGCCAAAAAGTGATACGACAAATTTAACACAAAATATAAATTGATTTAATGATACTTACTTTCTTGAATGGACTTATGCATTTATATAAAGCATCAGCCTAGGGTCATTGTTTAGTGAGACACCTTCTTAATCTTACATGAGACTTCTTGTTGGCGACTCAGGTAGGTTTGAACCCTTTGCTTTTGCTTTTCTCACTAACTATGGCTTCACATTTGTGTCTATAACTTCATCTTCTTTTAAGTCCATTACTTCTACAACTCAAGTCCTAGCATCGTTTGACTCCTCGTTGAGGTCTTGAAGAAGGAATAGAAGATGAAGAACAAAAGAGTAGAAGAAGACGAAGAATGAAAGGGAATAATGAATTAAGAGGATAACCAAAAAGAATGAAAAGATCACACCATGGAAACTAAAGAAGTTATATTTGAGCCCACGAAGAAAGAAATTAGATCCAAAAATAATGTCATTAGAATTTTCCAAGATAAGTATATCTAGAAAAAGAAAATTTGGGAAGAGTGAGGCAAGAAAGATTTGGAAAAGAGAGGAAAGATGTATGAGATGGGTCAAAGCTGAGGAAATAGGAAGGGAAAAGAAAAGTCGAAATAGATGTATGAAAAAAAATGGACTAGCTTCATGATTGATGGACACCACAAGGGTTATTGCGTGTATTAAATGAGAAAACAATTTAACGCATACACTTAGCATGAAGCCTTGAATCAAGCCATAAGCCACAAATCAAGCTCAAGAGCCAATAATCCAAAAGTGACTCTATGAACAATGATTTGTGTCTAGAGCCATATAAGGAGGGATCAGCTTGGTAGAACTATTTTAAGGATATATTGATCCATTCTTAGCTTACATACATGTTTGGTATTAAAAGGGCAACACTCATAATATTTTTAAGTAGTATAATAACATACGAGGGTCAAAACTCAAAATCAAAAGAGTGAATTAATCCTATTTACAGCTAGAAGGTTGAAAGTTCTCAAATTGAAACCAAACGACCCTTAATGATTTTAAGTTTAGAAGAAAATAAATTTACTATAATACCTATTTTCTAAAACACTATCATTTTAATCTTTTCATTATAAAATAGAGAATAATTTGCAAAGAGTAAAATGTACTTTTAGTCCTCTCAATTTACATAAGGTTTCAATTGATCCTTTAATTTTATGAAGTATCTTTTCAATCTTTTAACCCTAATGTTGTTAGTTTTAAATTATTATTTTTTATGTCAATTATTGTTATTGTTCTTAAAAATTAATTTTAATATATTAACATTTAAGAATGTTTTGCAACATTCAAGAGTTAAATATAGGAATTTTTTATGGATGAAACTAATGATGTCAGGTTAAAGGACTAAAAATATTTTATAACTAAGGGACTAAAATGAAACTATGTATAAAATTAAAGAACTAAAGTTCCACTTTAGTCAATTCTAAGTTTATTCATACAAATCATGTTGCAAATTAAGAGATAATTATAGTAACAAATTACTATATGCAAAACAAATCTTTAGCAATTTAAATTTTCATGTTTTAATTAAAAAAATTGAGTTATGTAACATACTAGAAATTTTAATCAGGATTCACTAACCAAATCAAAGGGAAAATAGTAAAATAACAAACTAATTAAGCTTACTGTGGTTAGATATTGTTGACCAAGTTTTGAAACTTGGCCCACTGTACCATTCACTGTGGAAAATGGCTTGAGTCAGTTAAAAATCTATCACAAGACAAATTCAAAAAGGGAAAGAAAGGAAGGGAGAATGAGAAAAGAACTTATAGTTAACCTTCTAACTCTACCCTTCTCTTTTCATTTGAATTTCATCTTGCTTTTTGGGTTTGAGTTGGTGTTTTCTGTAATGGAGGAGCTTGAATCCAAACTCAATGAATTTAATGGAACCCTTGGAATGCTACCCAAGTTCCTAAACCTATAGTTAAGGTTTTGGAATCATTATGGGATTGGGTTTGTGAAAAAGTGCCCAAGAGGAGGAGTGAATTGGGCTAATAATTTTTTTAACAAATAAAAACTCAATTGAGGAGATAAGAGAAGGAATAATATCACTATAAGTGCTGAAGTGAAAAGGAGAGGAAATCACACAAAGGATTTATCCTAGCTTAACCAACCACTTGTCTACGTCTAGTCCCTAAACTTAACCATTAGGATTTTTCACTAAATCCTCCAAGAATGATCTAGGCTCTTGGATGTCATAGTACAACCCAAACTACGTAAGTCTAAAACTCTCCTCCTTACAAAGGTGATGTGTTTCCAACTTGAGTACCTCAAACTCAATATACTCTACTCTAAGTAAGTAAAAACAAGTTAGATCACAAAGTGATCAAGTAACTCTTTATAGAGTAGATTTACAATCAATGAAGCTCTCAGTAAATTAAATACTGGAATGTCCACTTGAAATTACCAAACTGTAACACTTATCTCACACATTTTTTATTCAAAATCAAAGAAAATAAACACTTTTTAATGTTTAGGATCCCCAAATATTTCCAACACCATTAAAATCATTCAAAAACATGTTTAATTGCATAATGGAGGCCTATGAGTTGTGTGAGGATCACCCAATGCAAATATCCAAATTAAGAAAATTGATATGAAGGTCGGAAGCAGGATCGTGGTAGTTTGGGACAGAACCCTGAACATGAATAAGAAATGAAAAAATGAAACAAAGAAATATAGAGATAAAGATAAAATAAGGAACGAAGGTAAGGATAAACAAAAAGATAAAGAAAAATAAGGATTAAGGAAAAGAAAAACTAAAACACTTGCTTCTAGCAATCTTAACCTTTGAGACACTATAAGAGTTGATCAGACTCTTAATCATGTTCGTATTCACCTCAAGATTCTCACAAGCAACTACAACTCACACAGAGTTTTACCGAACTCAAAAGAAAATTTTCATTCATAAAATTCTATAGAAAGAGTACATAAGGGTCTATTTATAGGCAAGAGAATAGAAGACTCTAGAAACCCTAACTCTAGATGGCTCCCTCCACAAGTGGTGGCTCCTCTTGAACAGATTAGGAAGATCCCCTAATTCATGGAGATTGGGCAGTAAATACTAAATGGAAGAATTCAAAAAACTTTTCGAATAACTAAAGTCTTAATTCTTAAGTCAAATCAAGTAATAAATATAAGGGAATCAACATTAAAGATGAAAATGAAAATGAAAACTAATAAAGACTTAAAATTAAAACTTTAAACACATAGGGAACAATTCAAATTTGCATTGAAGGCTTCAAGAGGATGGGAATAATGTCATGTAATGCCTTCAAATCAACCCCAAAAAATGTGCTCTATTATCCTACCCCACACTTATCATATGGTGAATAAGTATTCTTCAAGGCTTAGACATTTTGGGCTAGATCTTTATTGTCTTAGAACTCGGGCAGGTTTTCCTTAAAGGAAATGGGTTTAAAAATGTCCTCTTTATTGGCTTTAAAGAGGGAAATGTCAACTTTAATGATTTGGGCTTTATTCATGTTGATCTCCTCTCTTAGGCACTTATTGGATTGGTCTTTAGACTCCTCTTCAAGTACTTAGGCTCTCTATTAGATTGGGCTTGCGACATCTAGATCTCCATTAAAGAACCCTCCTTGAATGCCTTCTTGATGGATTGGGCTTCAATTAATAGGGTTTTAAAACTTAATAGTGGATCCTTAAACACAATAGGCCTGTATCCTTAGACTTAGAACTTGTTGTGCATGTGCAGGACCTCCTTGGCTCCTTTAAGTGTGCCACTTTCATGCTTTAGGCCTTGTTCCACATGGTCAAGCCTTACTATATTGATTGTACTATATGAAGTTCTCTATTGGCCCTTTAGATTTGCATGATCGAAAACAATTTCTAGAAAATGACCATACACCGTGGCATGTGGTACAAAGCCATAGGTTCTCATTCTATGTCATGCCTTGCAACGCACATAATAGATTTTATGTTATCATGACAGTTCACGGAGGCAAACTTTCAGTGTCCGCCATTTCCATATACAAAGTCTAATCGAAGTGGTTCAAGCACCCACATAAAGCTTATTTAATAAGCTATCTAATGAGATAAGATTGGATATGATCTAATAGTCCAATCTCGATTTAGGCACTCGAGGTGTAAAAAGTTACTTTTCTAAAAAATTGAAGCACCCAACATATTCAAACTTCACACGTTATCTTAATAGACCACTTTGGGCCTTGAACTAAGTTCTAAGGAACCAATTACACTTGATTAAACAATAATAACATTCTAATCACACAGACATCCACTTTTGGCCAATAAACCACTATTTTACACACAATAGGGAACATGGCCTATAATTCACAAATTTCACACTTAAACATAATTCTGGACAATTTCCACATATTCACCATATTCGCACGCACATTCACCCATTTACATTCTATCTTAGCCCACTACTACACATTTCACCACATTTCACACATATTGGGATAAGATACCCATATTCACCATAAAAACACATCATCACATGCTAATGCATCTTATAACAACTTAAATCATTTAAATTTACAGCATATCAAATTCATTGCACAATCTTTTCAATAGCATGGTAATAGTACCACTATACTAGTCCCAAGTCTTTACCTTTGCCCTGCTCATTATTAGAACCTGTAAAAATATAACAACAGAGTGAGATAATCATCTCAATGACAAAATAACTCACAACTATTAATTAACATGCATAACTATAAATAAGTAAAGCTTTTATATGTAAATACGTTTATACTTATCCATTTAAGCATATAACTTTTCATAAAATAATTTCCACAATATATCTTTTCCACTAGCATGATCATTTATGTAATGCCCTTTACTGACATTACCATACGCTCTACTACAATTAATCTAATTGAAATCAATTACTTTGAAAGCTTTGAAAACATTAGGATCCTAAATAAGAATTTCCAGAAATCCTTTTTTTAATCACTCAAGTTAGAAAACCCAACACGCAAAACACATACATAGCAAAAGCAACAAGTATTTAGGTATTGAATACTAAAAATAACATGTGCATTCAAGAAAACAAAGTAAAATTTTGCATTGTGCACCGCGGCTCGTGCCACATACACCATGGCATGTGGCACAGAGGCCATCGTCACTTGCTCTATGCTGTGCACCGTGGCACACACACTTGAATTTGCTATTAAATGGTAATTTTTGATGCAAAATTCAGATACGTGCCATTTTCACATATGACATTTGATTGGGATGGTTCAAGTGCCTACACGAAGCTTGTTTCAAAACCTAACTAATGACATTGGTCTCAACTTAATTCAATTATTTCTATCAAAAATTAGGCACCCAAGTGCATTTTGACCATTTTCTGCCAAAATCTTGCTGCCCATGTTTCAATTTGAAACTAAATGTCATTAGCTACTTTTTGGGCCTTGACCAAGTCCAAATAGACAATACACACCTAATTGACTATATACATACACAATATGTTACACATACACATATTTGGCCTGCAAATGCCCATTTTATACTTTATGCCAAAATTATATTTTCATTTATATAATCTCATTTATGGCTAAATTACTATCCATCCGTTTCACATATCACACATTCACACATATATACATTCTTATATTAGCCCATCTAATCATTTCATCATTCACACGTATACAAGGGCTAGGGAGCTAAAAATCATCGAGTGTACCACAATATGCATATGCTCAAGTCTTAAGGCAACTTATACATATTTATGACTAATAACAATCAAATTCATTACACCAAAACCTTACAAAGGCTTAGTGGTAGATCTTAACTTAGCTAATATCTTGCCCTTTCGAACCACTAACACTAAAACCTGAAAAAATATAAATAACCATGGGTGAGATAAAAATCTCAATAATCAATATAGCTCATTTAAGGCCTATTATCACAATATAACTATGTCTAGTATTGAAACTAAAGTCATATCACGTATATATCAAAATATGAAATGATTCCTCTTTTCAAGGCAAATTCCACACAAATACACACTAGCATGATCATCTAGCCACAGAACCTCCAATGCTCCCCGACATAAAACCATAGGCTCTCTTAGATCAGAGTACACTTTCAGTGGTAGAAACACCCGGCCAAAAGTAATCTAAAGTAATCTAACCGGCCTATGGACTATGGTTTTCCTCTTCGCACACTTGTGATAGAGGCATTGTTGACTCCTAACCGCACCTTAACAGGCACTAAGGAGTTGCCAGACTACCCGAATGTCCTATAGTAATAGTCCCATAATATGCTGTGCCAAATTACCCATGGTAAAGCCTATATAATGTTGCATCAGATGTCTTATGGTGCCAGCCTGACTATATGGATTTTTCACTCACATATCTCTATACACACACGTCCCCACATATCCTAGGTGAACTCCCACCTCCTATGATCATGCTCTTTTATAATTTCCACTACTTTCTTCACATTTCCATAATATATATCATCATATCATATAGATATATTTCAATTAAAATCGATAACCTTTAAAATACCATTTCACAAATCAATACTCATGCTAAAACCATTTTCAACACAAATTATGTATAAAAACTCATAAACTACTATTTCTCATTTGGTATTCACTTCTACATAGTTATAATAGTTAATAAACATAATAAACTATACGGTTACCTCAACCCTTTTGTTTGCTAGAAAGGTTTACTCGTGTTACTTCCTCACTTGAATCTCTTTTCGCTTATCTATTTCACCACTCACTAGAATCTACACAAAATTGGCATTCAAAGTCAATTTCTCTATTGACAAAAGTGCCAATTATCACATTTAAGCACTTAATCACTATCAAATCCATATTTCACACTCGATTGCGCACATTACCATTGATTACTCCTCATTTCAAGCTTTAAAATTTCTAGCCAATTTTCTCTCACTACTCTCTCTCTAGATTGGGGCAAATCTTGCCTATATCTTTAAAACTTTATCATTTCAACCTAAACTCGTCACAAAGCTCTAGTTTAGTTCCAAAGAACCTTTCTATTACTATAGGGTAAGAAATTAACTCCTTAAAACTCCCAAATTCAATTTCTCACTAGTTAAAACTAAGAGAAAATAGGGTAGATTCGGAGGTTAAGGCAGTATGTGACTTACTCAATAAGTAATAGGTCAGAAACACTGTCGTTGCTCCTGATTTAGCTTGCCCTAGCAGATCTCCTACTCTTCTCCATGCCAAACCTCTTCTCTCATGCTCTCCCTTTCTATTTCCACAAGCTAGCATCTCCCTATTAATATGATTTTTGCTCTATATGCCGCGACGTATCTATCCCCTGCCGCGGCACGTGGCACAGTAAAAGAAATCCTCACTATAGTGACATGCTCTACTTTGGGACTCTACTCTTCTACTCATATCTGTTTACATACCATCCCAACAAGTCAATATAATACTTCATCACTTAGAACCCTAATCCTATATTAAATCACTAATTCATTCTTAATTAGTCATTAATATAGGATTAGAAATTTAAGATGTTACAATTTACCATTTAGACCTCCATATAACCCCAACTAAATATATTGAGCTAATCATACACTCATTGAATCGAGCACACCTTCAATGGTAGAATAACCCAGCCAAAGTTGTTTTGTCCCACTTACAAGCTATAGTATCCCCCATCGCACATGATCAAGACGTCATTACTCTAACACTACATCACAAATGCTCAAGAGCACAAATCTTCAACGCCATACCTCACTAGTCACTTAGGAGAAGAAATTCTCTAACACCATATCTCATTAAGGACTCATTAGAATATATGCCATATAGTCTTTCACTACTCCTCCTTATGGATGAACTCCTACCCTACTAGCATGATTATGCTCACATATGAACCATATGTTTGTAGCCAACCATATATATACATATATACATATACTTTATAAATCCTTTTTTGTAAAAGTTTTTTCACGCACAATACACTCATTTCACAAACACATCACAACTTAAAACACATAAATGCAATAATAACAATACTCATAAATAGTTTAGCTAATTAATCAAACAGCATGAATTATTGAATTATCTTTACCCTTCTATTACTAGAAAGGTTACCTATGGATTTTTTTGATTGCTTACTATCACCTCACATACTTTTGAGACACCAAAGCACACACGTGGTATGAATCTACACAAATTAGTACTATTTATCAATTACCAAACTAATCACAAGTACTAATTATCAATATTGAACACAACTAATTGTTCATTCCTGCACAAATAACCATCCTAAGTCACAACCACCTTATTTATCCTTTCTAGAACTTCTACTCATTCTAATGCCAATTCTCACCCCTTTTAACCATCCATTTAATGTCAATTCAAGCCTCTAGCCTCAAAACTTAATAATTAACTCCCAAACTAGTTACAAAACATTAGTTTAATTCTTGAGAAACTTTTTATTACTAAAGAGCAAGAAATAAACCCTTTAAAACTTTTTGATTCAATTTTTTTATAACTTAAACTAAGAAAAATTAGGGTAGAATTAGAGCATAGGGTAATACAAAACTTACCCAGCAAGTGAATAGATGGAAACATCTCCTAGACTTGCAAAAACCTAGCTGAGACTTGGCTCCTTCACCTCTCCTGCGTCTCTTTTCCTTCCTTTCCTTTCTAGTTCTATGAGTTGAACAAGTACTTAAGAGCTAGATTTCTGTGCCATGTGCCACAACGCAAGTAGCACATGCTGCGTGTGTGGCATAGTGAGGAAAAGTCTCACCACACTCACATGCTTCATATCACAATGATGTTCTTCTACTTGATCCTATTCATTTAACACCATAGGAGATCAAGACACCAAATTACCATCCAAAATCTAAGTTTCCTAAAAAGTATGGAGGAAAGAAATTTTTTCGGTTGGGTAGTGTGTTTGAGGCTTAAAGCAATAATCACATTAAATTCCTATCAATATTACCATTAAAGCTCAAAAAATTCAAATATTTGAAGAATGTCAAAGATTGGAAGTTTTTTCAAAAATATGGATTAAAGAGATAAAATTCATTTAAGAATATTTTTGCAAAAATATTATAAATTGTTAATATGAAGTTAATTAAGTTTAGAAATGATAAAGAGCAATTTTAGATTAAATTAAAAGGTTAATTGGATACATAAATAATTGTGGAATTTTGGCAATCAGAGAAACTTTAAAGTTTTTATAGGACTTTGAAGAGTTGAGAGTTCAAAAGAAAAACAATGAAGTTAAAAAATGAACACTTTGAAGATTTGAAATTCATGCCATGATCATAAAGTAAGAACTTTAAAGATTTTGAAGTTTAGATGAAGCAACAAAGCACAAGGGAAATTCTTTGAAGATTTGAAATACTTGGAAAGTTTTGAACTATGAAACTTTAATGTTTTAAGAAACTTTGAAGAATATAATGTCTAGAATTGTAGCGAGAATGTAAAAAGAAATTTCTTTAGAGAAATTAAGATCTTAGAAAGATTTAAGAGCAAAAACTTCAAAGATTTGTGAAACTTCAATGATTAGACACTTAAGATTAGAGAGTGAAACATGAGAAGTAAAAACTTAGAAGTTTTTAAGAACTTTAAAGATGTTGAAGGGAAGCCTCAAAGATACAAACACTTAGAAACTTTAAAATTTTTTCAAACTATAAAGTTTTTAAACAAGAGAAGCACATAATCTTTGAAGATTCAAAGAATTAGCTTGAAGCAATAGAAACTTCATAGAAAGGACAAACTTAGAAGATTTTTCTGAATAAAAGATAAGGTAGAAACTTTAAAGTTTTTGGAAATTTTGAAAAATGAAAAGTTTGATAGAAAGCGATAAGAAGTTTAAATAGCCATCAAACATTCAATATTACCATATTTATGATAAAAAGAAACTTGTCAAACACAAAATTTTAAAAAAAATTTGTCATAGTCAAAACTAGGGAAACATATTTCCATAATTTGTGGTTTAAGAGCAAACCCTAATTGGGAGATTAATGGTTGAGTGGTTAAATGAGTATTAAATGCACTTGGTTAGGATATTAGGAGTATAATGGAGTTAATGAGACTAATGGATAACGAAGTTAGCTTATAAAATTAATTGTTAGGCATTGTGAGATGTTATGGGTAGTTATGGATTAATGTTTATGGTTAGATATTGATATTGTGAGTAATGTTAATTGTAGAACAATTTAGATTACTTTAGCATGTTTGGGAGCTTAGGTTGAGAAGTAATTGGGTGCCCCTTTGTTTAACTTAAAGGGTAGAGGTAACAAAAAAAAACCTAAATTCTCTCATATATTTGATTTAAGCATTTATTGTAT
Source organism: Prosopis cineraria (assembly GCF_029017545.1). NCBI lineage: Eukaryota > Viridiplantae > Streptophyta > Magnoliopsida > Fabales > Fabaceae > Prosopis > Prosopis cineraria. Next base: position 25,137,737 of record NW_026555335.1, read on the forward strand.
TTTTTAATATGAAAATACTTGCTTCATAAATAATATTATGAATTAAGTTTTGGACATTCCATATAAGAAATTATGATTAATTATGTGCAAAAGTATAAATGAAATGTAATAATGATGATAGCATGATGATTAGAAGGAATGACCTAATATGGAAATATGAATTTTGGCCATGCACATGATATAAACATAATATGAGCATGATTTGAGTATTGAGATGAGCATGCATGTTTATATATGTTGACATGAATATAAAATGAAATAGATAGGAGTTCACCCTTGTATAAAAGTTTATGTGGTATGGACAACACATGGTAAGCTTTCAATATTGCTTATATGTGGCACTAACTTCAATAGGAGTTAGGTATGGTTCCAACTTAGTCATGGATAACCTTTTGGTAGCGGATATTTAGTACTAGTTATAAATATGACACCCTATAGGAATTTGATTAGTAAGGGAGTCTTGTTAAACTAAGTTTTTTGATGATACAAAACTAAGAGAAAGGTATTTGCTACTTGTGCATATCATAATATCATAACATGAGTGACAAAACTAAGTGAGCATGAAGAAACAAATAATGGAATTAACATATGTAACATCCTAAATTTTAAATCCTAGGATTATTAAGAAATTAATCAAGTTTGATTATGGTAATTGAGTGATTTAATGTGGTATATGGCCAAGGAGTTTCAATGAATATGTTCGGTTGTTTTTTTAGCCCTAATTATAGGTTTGAAGTAAAGTCAGGCCACCTGAGCATCTCAAAGAGGAGAAAACATAGAGGAAGTGTCTTTGTGAAACATGCACAGCATGTAGCAATTCATCACTGTGTATAGACGAGAACTGAAGAAAGAGGGCCTCTCTGTGCCATGTACCATGGTGCATGATGCATGTGCCATAGAGCACAATGCTTTTTCTACAAAATTTAGTCGCGAACAAACAAAGAGTTGAAGAAGAGAAAAGGGAGAAAACAAAGAGCATGCAAGAAGCTCAGCTAGGGTTCACATTTAGAAGGTATTTTTAGCATTTTAGTGCTAGTAATCACCTAAGATAAGTATCCTATACTCTATTCCTCTCTCTCTCTCTCTTTTTAATGGGGATTAGAGTTAAGGTTTAAGTTGAAGTGATGATTTTTGGTTTATATAGGTTATAAGTCTAAACACAATGATTCAAATGGAGTTAATGAGAGTTGTTTAAAGTATTTAAACTAAGTACTAATGGTTTCTACCACTAAAGGTTAGCTCAAGGCTAATGAGAGTGTATATTAGTCTAAGGTAAACCTATAGCTTTAAGTTGGGGCAATTTAGAGGTTCAATCGATACATGCTACATGTTAGAAAAATGGTGAAAAGCTATGAATTATGGTAAATATAGTTTAAAAGTGGTGAAATGTTATATATTAATGAGATTTGAAGTGAAACACATGTTATATCCTATGTTTCATTATACATTATGCTATATTTACTTATGGTTGCATGTGATAGTCAATAGTAAAGATTTTTTCTATTATTGAGATTATTATCTCACCCCATGGTTACATTTTTACAAGATAGAGTAGTGATCCAGGCAAAAGGAAAGAGTTAGGACCGGTATAGTGGTGCCATAGTTATGAAATCTTTAAGTTTGTATAATGAACATTACTCTCATGTATGTTATGTATATAAGTTGTCATAGTGATTGCATACATGTTTAAGTTGTGATTTATGGAAAAAGTTGTAGTCATTGTAAATATTTGCCCATATGTAAAAATGTGTAGTGAAATGATTAACTAGAGCTAAGATTTAGTTGAAAACATGTTATGTAACATCTTGAATTTCTTAATCTTGTGATTAGCTATTAATCAAGGGTAAAGTGATAATTAGTATGGGATTTGAGATTTAGATGATTACTTGATAGTTTAACTTGTTGGCATATTGTATGAATAGATATAGGTAGAAGGATAGCATTTCAAGTTGAAGCAAGTGCACATGATAAGAATTAATCTCACTATGCCATGCGCCGTGGCTTGTACTGCATACGCTACAGCACATAGATAAAAAATAACTTCTTAAGTCATGAAATTTTAGAAATTTTAGAAGGAAGATTGAAAACACACGAGAGGGAGGAGAGAAGAACGGTTGAAGAGCTAGGCCAAGCCATTTTAGGTCATTAGAAGGTACTTCTAATCAATAACTTAGCGACTAAGTTACATATAACCCTTACCTTCCATTCTACACGAATTTAAGTTATAGAGAAATTGAGTTGGTGAAATTTTAGGATTTAATTTGTGCCTAATAGTAATAAAAAGATTCTCGAGAGCTAAATTAAAGCTTTGTGACTGGTTTAAAGTTGAATGGTAGATCTTTGAACCTATAGGCTTGATTTGGCCCTAAAAGAGATAGATTTTAGTGTGAAAATCTAATTTAATTGAAATGAGACCGGTTGAGGTAATGTAAAGTAGTAATCGAGAAGTAATGGACTTAAAATGGATAAATGAAAAAGAATTTATAGCAGAATATAGTCATAGGTAGTAAATGTGTGTTTTTAGTCAAATTGGATCAAATAACTAAATTGTGATTGTGTAAGTTGAGAAAGGAAGCTTATGATAAGCTATAGTAGTGGTTAAAATCCACGGGTAACCTTTCTAGTGATAGAAGGATTGAGGTAACTAAATAACTTCTTTTGTTTGACTATTTATTATAACTGTCTGTGAGTTTGCTATGTAGTGCTTGAAATGATTTTCAACTAAGCATGATTTATGGCATCTTATGAATGTTGCATGAAGATTTCAATTGAATAAAAGCATTGAAATATGTTGTTTAAAATGGTATGTAATATCAATATGTGTTATGTATGAAAAAGTATATAAAGTGGGAATTGGGAACCTATGTGATTCAGAAAACATGATCATAGGAGTGGAAGTTCACCTAAGTGGATAGGTGGTGATAAGACCATATGATATATTTTCCTTCGAGCCTGATGGGGTGTGGTGTTGGAAAATTATACCTCTTTAGTTCCTTTCGAGGTGTGGTATTGGAAAAAATTTCCTTAATGCCTATTGAGGTGTGGTGTTAGAGATATGAGACTCTTTGGTGTCTGTGTGATATGATGTTGGAGTCAATGACACCCCATTGTGTGTATTAGGAAAAACCATAGTTTGAAAGTAAGATAGAACACCTTTGGTCGAATGATTCTACCATTAAAGGTGAGCTCTTGCCAATGAGAGTGCACATTAGTCTAAGGCGAGCCTATAGTTTTGTGTTGGGGTGATTTGGAGGTTCATCTATAGTAATCATGCTATGTGATGCTTGTGATAGTAAAGTGGTGAAAAGTGGTTTAAAGAGATGAAACATGAAACATTGATGCTATATTAATAAGGTTTAAATGGTATATTATGCTTTACTTTCAATAGGATGAGTTATTCTGTTACTGAGATTTTTATCTCACCCCTATGGTTACATTTTTATAAGGTATAGTAGTGATCAGGTAAGGGGAGAGAGACAGTGTAACCTCCCTGAGGTTAAACCACAAATTAACTCTAATCATAATTATCCAAGGTGTTAAAGAGAATTTAACAAGAGTTATTTCACAGGAATCCTAATTTGCCATTTCAAATCCTAAACATAAATTTAAGGACTCTAAATCAGAGTTTTAAAAATAAAGCAGAAGCTTGAAAATTAATTGGGACCCAAATCATGAGTTTTAAAGCTCAAAAACCATTTTTGTGCAGAAAAGGACACATATGTCATGGCTTATGACTCGTGCGCCATGGCTTGAGGCACCATACACTACGGTGCATTACACAAAATTTAATAGATCAGTGTTGTCATTTGACAACACAGGGAGCAAACTTCCGACGAGTCCCAAATCTCGGTCCAATGTTTGATTGAGGTGGTTTCGGTGTCTACACAGAGCTTTCTCCTAGCTCTAGCTAATAGCATAGGTTTCATATTCAAGTTCATTTTCTACAAAAGGTTGGACACCAAAACTTATTTTGACCACTTTTTTACAAAATCTCCCAAATAGGGTGTCTCAACTCAACCACACATGCCAATAGCCTACATCAACCCTCCAACCACAGTCAATAGACATTTGCAGACTCGTGTAACACACCACACATAATCAAACACACTTACATCACAAAATCACTGCTCAATCCTAATTTTTCACAAACATAGAGGGGGAATAAAAGTTTCACAAAATCAACCATTGCATTCATATTTGTCAAAAATACATATGTTCCTACTTGTACAAGTATTTTGGCCTTATCTATGGGTTCACAACAAAAACTCACTAACCCAGGGCACAAAATATACTAGTTAACATACAAAATTATGCAAGTAGTACATCAATCATGACAATTGTTCCTAGTGGGCAATTTCATTAACAAATACACATGAAAAAAAATAAAGGGGAGCATAAAGAGGATTTACTCCACAAATCCTAAGCCTCTGTATGTTTTTCTCGACTTGGATCTGATGAGTTAGGTCCTGAAAATATTGAGAATTGAGGGGTGAGTACAATCACTCAGTAATCAAGTTTCACTTAACCCTTACAGTTACATATTAATTATAAATAGATGCAATTAGGCACATAAATAGATATTTCATATAGCATTAGAACACGGTTCACAAAACTAACAACCATGTGACCGGGCTTACCCTAAAACACCATATCATGTTATTTCACAAAAACATAACATAATGTTGCAAAAATAACAACCATACACCCTTAGCACGTGTCGGACCGCAAAACTAACAACCATGTGGCCGGTCTTCTATGCATGATCATATGCCACCCTTATGTCCTCTTGTTACCTCCAACATGAAACTTGTAGCTATCATAAGGCTATGTCCTTCACAGACTAACTTAGCCTTTCACTTGTGAGGAGCTACCAGACCAGGGTTAACTCACTCACTTATATAGTCTAGTTTCTCCTAACACTAACAACCATGGGGTGTCGTACCCCTGATCTAGTCTCCTCATGAACCAGTGAAGACTAATTAGGTTCGAGTCCCTCGTAGAACAAGTGTGACAGTCCCAAATCAACTATGGGACAAGGGCTACCTCTCGATTCCAACAATCGGCACCAATGCTAGTTCTCGATTCTAATGATCACTGCCAATACCATGTGGATTTCAACCAATCTACTCTTCTCCCTAAGCGAACTCCTGCCAATGATCATGCTATGCACATTTCACACATAATATGCATTTTAACATTCATTTCTCAAACAATAAACTCACATAACACTTATGCTCATAATTAACTCCTATTTCATCACAATTCTCCACCTATAGTAATAAATCACAAGTAATTTCATAAAACATCAAGCGTGGTAAAATCAAGGTTTTCTCTTTTCTAAAACCATTTCACAATCAAGTATTTGCAAGCATGCATCATCAAATTAACCACAAAACACATTTCACAACACAATTAACGTACAACTATAAAAATTAAGTTTCTCTTAGTTACCTCAAACCTTTGAGAGGTCAAAGGTTTACCCCTTACTATATCAACTTTCCAAAGCTTCAACGAGCTCGAATGGTGCCAAAAAGAGCCTTTATTCATTCAAACCACAAGAACATCATCACCAACTAGCTCTTAAAACTTTATCAACATAAACTCCACATATACTACTATGCCATCACATAATTACTACCCACTCATACCCAAAAGGCTCATTAAGTTCTGTTAATGCACATTATCATTAATGACACTTTAAACCTTCATTAATGCACATTAACCTCTTCTAACTACCACATAAATGCCAATTTTGGATATTAAATACTCCCATAGACCATCCACTAGCAAAATCATCAATGTAGTGTTCCAATACATTAAATCACTCCTATTAATCTCATTTTAACCAATGGAATTAGACACATACTCTCATGGACTAAAAATCTATCTCCTACCATAAATAATCATAAATGAGGGAGGAAAGGGAAGAAGAAAGCACTATAACCTTACCTTAGGTGTTTGGGAGCTTCAATCTATCAACGATGGGACCAAAAGTTGTGCCCTAACAGAGCCAAAACTAAGCTCTTCATTTTCCTCCTCTTTCTCTCTTCTATTTTCACGTAGAGACAAATCAGATAAATCTAATTTTTGGCCTTGCACCATAGCGCACGATGCCCTCTGTCATGGCGCAGGCATAGAGGAGCCCGTTACATTTAAATTGTGTTCGTACGCCACGGCAGACCAACCATACGCCGCGGCGTGTGGCACAGAACACAACTCTTCACTTTTTCATCCTCTTTCCTTTTTTGAGTGGTCCACCATCAATCTGAACCCACTTTTAGGGTTGAAATCATAATAATTATGCTAAGTTAAGCCCCTCTGGCCACACACCTTATTAACTCACTAACTATCCTAATTAAGTGAACAAATCAGGGTTAAATTTTTTCGGATTTTATAGACTGGACTGGCGTAGTGGTGCAATTATAGTGGAAGTCTCTAAGATTGTGTAATGAATAGAAAACTTGTGTATATATGTGTATATGAGTTGCTATATGGTTGCATGCATTTTTTGAGTAGTGATTTTATGAAATCTTAGCCCAATTGTGTATTTATGAGGTGAAATAAATCAAGGGCTAAGATTTAGATGTGTTTGTTTTGAGAATATTGTGGTAATGGTGAATCTTAAGCCCATGTGAGAAATTATGATGAAATGAGTAATTTAGGGCTAAGATTGAGTAGTAAATATGATTTATGTAGATATATTTTGGGAAAAGGGCCAGGTGGGTCAATTATGTTAAAATGTGTTGAATTATAAAAAGTTGATAAATATGAAAATTGGCTGTTAAGAGGTCAAATTTTAATATATGTGTATGTTTGGGATATATTATGGTCAATTAGGTGTATTAGGTCCTTTTAGACTTGATTCAAGACCTTGTATGGTCTAGTGAGAGAAAAGGATTGATTTGAGCACTTTGGTGTGCAAAATGTTTAGATAAAGTGACTTTTTGCACCTCAAGTGTCTAAATTTTGATTAGACTATTAGATTGTATCCAAACCTATCTTATTAGCTAGCTTATGAGATAAGCTTCTTGTGGGTACTTGAATCACTCGTATCAGACATCATATGTGAAACGGCGCATGCTAGAAGGTCCTCATTTTACTATCAAAATGATAGCAGAAATTTCAAACAGGCACACTGAAGCGCATGGTGTCACATACCGCGATGCATGATGTAACCTTCTGCTATATTTGCTTGATACAAGAGAAGATTAATAGAATTACCACTTAAACACACCAATTAATAATCAAAGAATTTATTTAAAATGCTTTGACTAAAGACTTATTTGTAAAAATCATTAAAACCTTAATCTATTTAGCAATACACAGCGAAAGCAATTCATATGCATTCACTTTACTAATTTCATGCATTAAAACTAAGAAAATTAGGTTGAATTATGGGCTGTGCACTGCAGCATGCAGTACATGCGCTGTTGCATGTGGTATAAAGGCACACACCTAAACTTTCTATGATGTGTGCCACAGCATGTGACACCATCTGTACTTGCTTCAACCCGAAATGCAATCCTCTTACCCGTACCTACTCTTTTAACATCCCAATAAGTCAATCTATCAAGTAATCATCCAAATCTATAATCCCACACTAATTACCACTTTACCCTTGATTAACAGCTAATCATAGGATTAAAAAATTTAGGATATTACACATGACATAGAAAATTAGGCGTGTGGCTCTATGCCATATGCTGTGGCGCACGTACTGCATGTTGCATTAGTGAAAGATTGAAATTTTAAAATCACTACCCTCATATAGACCGAACAAACTTATTTAAGTCAAGGTAGACAGAAGAGTTACCTTCTAATTCTTTGAACTTGACACGTGTTCTCTTTAAGAGTTTGGATCCCAGGAGATGACAATGTAGATCTGCTCCCTCTACCGATATCCACATGAACAACTCTCTAACTTGAATAGTGTGCTAGTGCTCCCAGCGTCCTTTCTTTTTTTTGTAATGTTGCTTTTCCTTTCTCTAGGGTGTTTCATGGCTCTTCAAGTGTTTGGCTATCAGAACTTTCCTAACTCTCTCTCTTTGCACATCCCCTTGCATCTATTATATATAGATTAGGATTTTTGTCTTCCTCTTAAAGAGCCAACCAAAATTTAGATTAGATTTATCTCATAAATAAAATTTATAATATCATATCTAATTTAAATTTATCTTATAAATTTAAACTATAAAACTGATATAATAATCTTTCATATCATGTTAGTATATATATATATATCACATATATATATTTTATTATATATATACACGAATATATATATACACACACATATATTTTGAATATATATATATATATATTTAATTTTATATATCATATACACATATATATATATCATACACACACACACAAATGTGTATATATATATTTCAAAAATATATATACATAAAATTATATTTTAAATTTTATATTTCATATAACTATTTATCAAATGAATATTCAAGTATATATATATAATTCATTCACCTATATTATATTTATTGAATCTATCTAGACATATTTCAGATTCAATGAACTTGGACATTATAATTCTAATTAGGCTGTTCTTGTGAGTGACCCTATAGGCCTATATGAAGTTGGCAATAGGCTAATTACGCTATCAGTCTATAAGTCACAAGTGACCTTTAGCAAGACATTACAACTACCTAATTTATATAAAGATCGATGATCCGATATAACTTATCATGCAACTGTATCACACCACTTTTGTCACGTGATGTTTTGGTTAAGTGTGAGACATGCAATTGTCATTCTCCTTTACCTAACTATTACCTTCTTGATCTCTAAGTGGACTGACTGTAGCAATGGAAAAATCCTTTCCCTTATAGTATGGCCATACATTTTCTCAGTCTTACTCATCAAGGGGCCCAGTAATATCTCTCACTTAATATGAGAGGCAAATTCTATCTTGACCACTTATATTTCTCTGTATGAATATCAATAAACTCAATCATAGCTTTTATGATCATCCAGTTAAAGGTGACTGTTGACTAGGTAAAGTTTAGTGGTCATCATGTAGGAACCCATGATGATCTCAGGTTAAAGGGCTTAGTAATATGGTTGCATATGAGATAAGCTTATGACTTTTACCATGCAGCTTTCTCATAGTGGGTCAGTCCAACACCTTGTACTATTTCAAGTGCCTATGAATTTGATTTATATCTCTATAATTAATGAAAGTCATACTATTCTTGTTTCATCTATGATCCCTCATAGATGACCGATTAGAGACATTTAAGACAATTACTATAGTTTATCCAAGGACATAGTGAACATGCAATTGATATAATAATAAAAGAGAAATTCATTAAATAACAATATGCATAGTATAATAATTGGCCTTAAGGCACAATTTCCAGCATCCTCCTACTTACACCAGGTACAATCATTAATTTGTCTAATTCCCATTGTCCTGACATAATGCTCACGCTTCGCTGTGCAAGAGGCTTTATAATAGGATCAGCAACATTGTCTTCTCCTGCTACTTTGCATATTTTTATATCACTGCTATCATTGATATCTTTGATAAGGTAAAAACACCTAAGTATATGCTTGGTCTTTTAGTGTGACCTTGGCTCCTTACTTTATGCAATTGCACCGCTATTATCATAGGACAAGTTTATTGGATTTGAGATGCTAGCTACTACTCCTAGTTTAGCAATGAACTTCCTAATCTAAATAGCTTCCCTAGCTGCATCTGATGCTGTTATATACTTAGCTTCTGTTACAAAATTACTTGTTGTGTTCTGCTTCAAGCTCTTCCAGCTCACTACCCCACTATTTAAGAACATATATCCTGATTGCAATTTAAGGTTATCCTAGTCAGTTTAAAAGCTTGTATCTGTGTAACCTATTACAAATAGCTCGTTATCCAATCTGCCATATACCAAGAATAAATCCTTAGTCTTTCTTCAGTACTTTATGATATTCTTGATAGCAGACTAATGATCCTCTCTTGGATCCACTTAGTATCTGCTAGTCATACTCAAGGCAAATGAAACATCTAGTTGTGTGCATAGCATGGCATACATGGTAGATCCAATTACTAAGGCATATGGAACTTATGCGATCTCACTGATTTTGTGTACTAGGACATTGGTCTTTTTTAGATGAATGCCATGAGACATAGGGATGAAACCCTTCTTTGAATCCTGCATACAGAACTTATACAGTATCTTGTCTATGTATATGCTCTGACTTAGGCCTATTAGCTTTTTAGATCTATCTCTACAGATCTTAATGCCAAAGATGTAAGTGGCTTCATGTAAGTCCTTCATAGAGAAAGATTTTTCTAACAAAGACTATGACATTTTGCAAGGTAGGAATGTCATTCCCAATAAGTAGGATGTCATCTACATATAGCACTAGAAATATAATTGTGATGTCATTAACCTTTTTATAAACACAAGGTTCATTATAACCTCCTCTCATATATCTACTTAATATAAGAGAAGACTATGGTGTTACCCTTATCTCACATCATTCACAATAATCAAATTCCATTTTCAAAAGCTTCGGCCGAAGACTTTCTTTAAATCACAATATAATCAAAGGAAACATAGTAAAAGTAAATCATACACACACTCAAATACATAGAGACATAACCCACCAGAATTTCTATCTCAATTGCATACATCTCAACATAATTATAATGAAAATGTTGGTCTATGCGCCACAACAGACAACCAATGCATTGTGGCATGTGGCACAGAGCCACACGCTTACCCTATCTGTGTCATAAGCTGTGGCATGCGTTACCATGCGCTGCAGCACACCTGTCCGGATTTCTGTTGTCATTTTGATAGCAAAAATAAAAAACTTCCGGTGTGCACCATTTTCGCATATGACATTCGATTGCAGTGATTCAAGTGCCCACACGAAGCTTAGCTCGTATACTAACTAACGAGATAGGTTTGTACACAATCTAATAGTCCGATTAAATTTTAGACACTCAGTGTAAAAAGTTGGTTTTTTTGAAAATTTTGCGCACCCAAGCACTCAAATCGATCCCTTTCTCTCATTAGACCATACTAGGCCTTAAACTAAGTCCAAAAGGATCTAATACACTTGATTGACCACAATTAATCATAATCATGCTCATATATCAAAATTTTATCCTTCTATAGCCAATTTTCATAATTCACTAACTTAACATACTATGCCATTTATTGGCATAACATAACCTACTTGGCTAATTCTCAACTCATACATATGTAATTATATTCAGAATACAATATTAGCCCCTAAATTACTCATTTCATCATAATTTGTTCCTTGGCTTGAGATTCACCAACACAAACAACCTTTTCACACATATACTTCAAGTCATAGCCCTTTTTTTTAAACAACACATATATATAATCAATCAAGCTAGACTTCACAAAAACTTAATTCAATACATGCATGCAGCCTTATGGCAACTCATATACCTTATTATATACAATCTTTTAATTCAGTTCATTACACAACCTTAGAGTACACAGCTTCACCACTCAAGCTAGTCCCAACTCTCTTCTCTTGGCCTGATCATTTTTCACTCAAGATAGATTTTTGCCCTAACTTTTTGTCTCTAAAGGCTAAAATTGAGCTTGCAGGTTCAAAGCTCTACTGTTTAGCTCTAAACCAATCATAAAGTTCTAATTTAACTTTCGAAAACCTTTTTATTACTATTGGGCAAGAATTAAACCCCTCAAATTTCACTGATTCAATTTCCCTATAACTTATTTTTAGAGAAATGTAGAATGGAAAGTAAGAGTTATACGTAGCTTACTTGGCAAGTTATCGATCTGAATCACCTTCTACCACGCCAAAATGACTTAACGTAGATCCTCAGCCCTTCTCCTCCCTCTATCTCATGTATTTCTCAAATTTTCCCTTCTAAAATTTCTAAAATTTCATGACTTATGAAAGAAAGTTTTGGTCCATACACCATAGCGCATGCAGCACAAGCCGTGACACGTAGCACAGTGAGATTTATTCTCACCATGCGTACTTGCAAACTCGAAATGCACTCCTATCACCTATATCTGTTCATACAACACACAACTAATTAATCAGCTAAATCTCTAATCCTACTTTAATTTCTACTTCATCCTTGATTAACCTCTAAACTTAAGATTAAGAAATTTAAGATGTTACATTCATCAATGTTTTGAATGAATCCAAACTCTTTGATTACTTTATCAAAATGTTGATTCCAGCTCCAAGATGCTTGCTTTAATTCATAAATGGATCTTTGAAGCTTACACACCTTTGTAAAGTCCTCTTGATGCACAAAGCCTTCAGGTTGTATCATGTATACTTCCTCAAGTAGACGTCCATTAAGAAATGCTATTTTAACATCTATCTGCCATATTTCATAGTCATAATATGTTGTAATGGCAAGAAGGATTCTAATTGATTTGGCCATTGTGACTGGTGAAAAGGTTTCATCATAGTCGATACTATGAGTTTGGGTAAATCCTTTTGCAACTAATTGTGCCTTAAAGACATTTACTTTGCCATCCATGTCATTTTTCTCCTTAAAAACCCACTTGTACTCGATGGTTTTTATACCTTCAGGTGGATTGACTAAGGTCCATACCTTATTATTATACATGGATTGCATTTCAAACTTCATGGCATTTAGCTATTTCTCAAAATTTAGTCCCATTATGACTTCTTGGCAGGTGGTTGGTTTATTATGTTCAATGAGTACCACATCACGACATTCATTAATTAGAAATCCATATTTCTGAGGATGATGATATGTCCTATCAGACCTTTATAGGCCTTGTGTTATTTGAGTAGGCTCATTTACTTCTTGTGAGTCTTCTCGATTTTCCATCTGTGACTCTATGCTATTCTGTGGTTCTCAAATTTTTTCAACATGTGTCTTGCTCCTACTAGTTCTTTTAGAGATAAATTCTCTTTCTAGAAAGATACCATTTCAAATTACAAAGACTTTGTTGTCGATGGGATTATAGACATAGTATCCCTTTGTTTCTTTAGGATACCCCACAAAAAGGCACTTTGTAGATTTGGATGCTAACTTGTTTGAGGCATATTTCTTAAAACAAACATCACTTTCCTAAATCTTGAGAATAAACAAACTAGGTTTCTTTCTAGTCCATATCTCATATGGTGTCTTCTCAATTGCTTTAGATGGAACACGGTTGTGAATACAATTGTTTCTAGTGCATGGCCCTAAAAGGATGGTGGAAGATCTACTTGACTCATCATAGATTGAACTATATCTAATAGTATCTGATTTCTCTACTCAGAAACATTATTCTATTGTAGCTGGAGGAGTTAATTGTAAGACTATCCCATAACTCCTAAGATGGTCAATGAATTCTTAGCTTAAATATGTGACTCCTCGATTAGATCAAATAGTTTTAATAGTCTTATCATGTTAGTTTTGTAGTTCATTTTGGAATATTTTGAACATTTTAAAAGATTCATAGTTGTATTTCATTAGGTAAATATATTCATATTTACTGTAATCATCAATAAAGGTAATGAAGTATAGATAACCCCCTCTGGTAGTTGTACTCATTGGTCTACATACATTTGTATGTATGAGTCCCCCCTCTCACTATGCCTAGTAAAAGGTGCTTTCGTTATCTTTCCTAATAAACAAGATTTACAAGTGTCATAAGATTTAAAATCAAACAAGTTGATAAATCTATCTTAATGGAGCTTAGAATTGCGTTTCTCATTTATATGGCTGAAATGACAATACCATAGGTAGGTTGGATTTAAATCATTCAATTTGATCCTTTTGAAAGTTACGTTATAGATGTTTTCATTACTATGATATTATAGATTTAAAAAATAATGACCAAAATACTAATCACCATTAGCACAAAAAAAATGTCATTTTGATACATAGAACATTTACCATTCCCATTAATGGAAGTAAAACCTTCCTTATCCAAATAAGAAAGAGAAATAATGTTGCTACTCAAAGTAGGAACATAATATCAATTGTTTAAAACTAGCAAAACCCCACCAGGCAAAAGTAATTCATGAGTGCCTACGACTAAAGTTGCAACTCTTGCTTTGTTTCTAACTTGTAGGTCCACTTCGCCCTTCATCAACTTTCTACTATCTCTAAGACCCTACACATTTGTATAAATGTGAGAACCATATGTAGTATCTAATACCCATATAAAAAAAGTAGAAAGGTAGATATCTATAACATAAATACTTGAAGGAGTAGCCCCACTATCCTTCTTCTTTTTCAAATCTTTTAGGTAGAGCTTACAGTTCCTCTTCTAATAACTTGGTTCATCGTAAAAGAAGCAAATTCCTTCCTTTATAGGCTTTGCCTTCTTAGCTGGAGGCTTGATATCAGGCTTGTTCGACTCTTTGGTCTTACCATTTGAGCCTTTACTCTTTCCCTTTCCCTTGCCTTTGCCCATCTTTTTAATACCCTTTCCTTTCTGTTCTATCAAAACAATACTAGGCTTTTTCTTAATGTTTTGCTTTGTAGTTTACATCTCATGCAGTTTAGAAATGGATTTCTCTATATCATTCATGTTATAGTTCATGACAAACTGGTCATAAATTTCTTGGAGTGAGTTCAAGATCAAATTTATAGCTAAATCTTAGCTTAGGGGAAATCCAAGCCTCTTAAGGTGATCAATATAGCTCTTTATCTTTAAAACATGAGTGCTAATTAATGCACCCTTAGCCATCTTGTAGGAGTATAAGGCCTTTGTGGTCTTACACCTCTCTTGCCTTGCCTGTTACTGGAATATTTTCTTAAGATGTACAATCATCTCATAAGCCTCAATGTGTTTTAAATCTCTTTAAAGTTCTAGAACTATGGTAGCTAGGATTAGGCATCCTACATCTACCAAGTCATTGGTGTGCTTTATGTAAGCATCCCTTTGAGCTCTTGGAGCATTCGCTGTAGGCTCCTCAGGAATGGGTTCCTCTAAGACATAAGCCTTCCTTTCTTGCTTGAGAATAATTCTCAAGTTCCCGAACCAGTCAAGAAAGTTCATCCCATTGAGTTTGTCCTTCTCAAGGACTAATCATAACAATAGTGTAGTAATGTTACAAGTCAACATGATTCTACAATAAAATATACAAAGTTAATTTTATATCTCCCACTAAAACTAACAACCCTCAAATTTTATTAGTGGACTAAGATCCATATTTCACTTAAATTTAAGTCCAGTTTGGCAGGACGTTTAAAACTAAATTATTTAGGTAGGTAACTCACTTACCAATTGCATCACATGTAAATTTTATATCTTTATGGGATTCAATCATCATATGATTTGACATATTCAATCCCATCTAATGCCTTGAGATCCAAAATCATTTTGATAATCTCAATTAAGTCAAACAATAATGAATTTTTGTGAGTAGCACCATTACTCATGCTTGTCTCACTAAGACAACCCAAATGTATCTACTTTGGTGGATCCTGCATTTGAGTAATCTATGTTTTGACAAGTATTCATTAATTGATGGCATTATGACTTAAGATTTTGATTAGAGGGTTTGATTTATCAAAGTCCATGTAGTTCGGGCTTGGTAATTGTTGGTGAAAATATTTTTTGAAGAGAAATTAATCAGAAATAATTCACCATTTTGCAAATAAAACAATTTCTAAAAATTTGATGTGTGTGTTTTAAATTGCAAAAATGTGATTTAATTTTAATCATTTTCTCAATTTTTGAATTTTTTTGAATAAGAAAAAGGTAAAGTGTTTAAGAATTATTTTTTTATTTTTATTTTTCATATTTTATGATCGAGAATTTAATTGCTATACCTGTAGAGCCTTATTGGTTCATACGATAATACAATTATTCTCTATATCTGTGGACAATCCAAACTCTCACATGATAAAAGAGTTTAACAACTTAGTTTATTTACTTAAATTTTTTTTTTTATTTTTTAGTGCATTCATGTATACTTCTCTTTTTTTTAAAGCCTCTTAATCATCATACCTGTAAAACCTTATTGACTTTTACGGTAATACGATTATCCTAAATATCTACGGAGATTCAAAATCCTCACACCATAAAGGATTAAATATTATATATTTTAAAAATATTTTAATACGTAATTATATAATTTGCGTTTTTAAATAAAAAATCTCAATCGCTATACTTACAAAGTCTTATTGACTTTCATGGTAAGATAATTATTCTAGAGGTCTATTGATATTCAAAAATCTCACATGACCAAAAGATTTAATGCATTAATTTAATTAATTAATTTTATTAAAAAAATTTATAATTTTATTTACGAAATTTATTTATTTATTTATTTATTTATTTTATAAGTTAATGACCATGACATTTGCGAGGACTTATTATCCTTCACAATGAGGCAATTAAGCTGAATATCTACAGAGATTTTTTTAATCTCTCACAATACCATTCAAATGTTCTAATTGATTATATTTGTGAAATAATAAGAACAAACTCCTTCATTTAACGGCATATTTAAAATCTTCATATGAAAATGATGTCATATAAAATCAAAATTATCTTCAAGAATTAGTCAGTTATTATTAAATAGAAATTAAACACAAAATAATGTATGACTTTGAGAAATAAAGAAATAGAAATCAAATTTAGGTTGATTAATATTCTTTCATGCTAGAAGACAAACTTGAATCTTCTTATCACTTAGCTCAACAATACATGCTAAAGTATTATAACTAAATCACCCTCATTTGTAAAAGCATATAAACATATGTTAGAGCATATTTAAAGTATGTAATATTATTTAGAAAAAGAAAACACAATGTTATAGGGATACTTTCTCTTCAAATATTTTCACACATGTTTCCTATCCATACTTGAACGTTTAAAACCTCTAAATTTTCTTATTTCAAATATGAGGAATTATCATCAAGGATCACTTTCATGATACAAATATACTCCCGTATCTGTTGCCAGGTTTTAGAACAAGAACGATATGAAGCAAAAGACAAGTGTGGCGTACCAAATAGCAAAGCAGAGAAGGGAGAAAAAAAATCAGACTTCTTGTAGTGATGGAAAAGGATGGCTAGCTCCCAGTTCTGAACTAAAATGCTGCTCTTTCCTCAAGCAAGACATTGCCTTCGTTCCTTTGGCATAGAGAAAGACATCTACTTCTTTTCCTCTCATCCTCATTTTCTCTATTTTTTTTGCGTTCTTCCTCTTCTCTCTGTGTTTTGATTTTCGGTGTTTTTCTTCCTCAAACTGCTGTTCTTGTCCGTCTCTTCCTCTCAATCTTGATGCTCTTCTTTTTCACATTCTCTCTTCTATTCTCGTCTCAACTCTCTCTCTCTCTCTCTCTCAGTTTCTCTCCTATTTTTCTAGCCAAAACCAACTCCTCTCTCCCTTCAGCTCTCTCTCAGTCTCTCTCCTTTTCTCCAGCCAAAACCATCTCTTCTTTTTCTGTTTCATGTTCAGCTCTCTCTGTCCTCCTATTGTTTTGTTTTTCTTCTCTTTTCCTCTATACCTCTCTTCTCCAGTTTTCGTTCGTCCTCCTGTCCTGTTTTCTTCTTCTTTTTTGTTCTCTCCCCTGGTGCTCTTGTTTTCTGTGTTTTTATACTCCAGGTCTCTCCCTCTCGGCCTCCTCTTTTTCTCCTTTTCTGCCTTTCTTTTAATGCTCTGTTTTTCTGAGCGTTTTTTCTGTGCATGCGTGTCTACGTGTTTTCCTTTTCCCTTGCTCTTCGGCTTTCTTTGTTGCATGTTTCAGCTCTAGTATGCTGCTCTGGTTTTCCTTTTCTCTGGATCTGACTCTGGTTTCGTGCGTGACTTCCTTTTTTTTGTGTACGGTACTGCTCTAGTTTTCATCTCTTTTTTTCTGCTTTCCTTCTCTACGTGTTCTGCTTCCCTTTTCCTTCTATCGTGCCTAGCCTCCGTGTGTGTGTGTTGCTACTGCATGTTTTTATTTCTTCTTGTTCTGCATCTGTCCGAAAGTGTGGGTGGGTGCATGTTCTGTATCACGTGTGTTTGGCTGCTGCATGCTTTTGTTTCTTTCATTTTTCTTTCTGATGCTAAGTCAAAAAATCTGTGCATGCACTTTTTTTTTATCTGATTCCTGCTGCTACACCTGGACGAATGGATAGAGGCATTGGTTAAACGTTGGATTTTCCAGCGTTTAACCCTTGATTTCCATATTATTTATATTATTATTATTTTTTTAAAACCTAACTCTCTTTTCTTTTAATTTTAAATTATTTTATTATTATTATTATTATGTATATATACATATGAGGGGGACCATTAGATCTACAAAAATTAAAAATGCTTAATTCTTAAGAAGTTGATTCTCATAATTTTCTAATTATTGAAATATCTTGAGAGAGACTTTTAAAGATTTAAGCAAGGTTATTATTCTTACCTTTAATTAATTTTTTTATTTTAAAAGATACATAATTTCTAGAAGGATTAAATTTTATTTTTGTATTATATATATATATTTAAAAATATAATCCAAAAAGATTAAATTTCCTTTTTTTTTTTTATATTTTTTTTAGTTATTAAAAATAATGCCTGGACAAAATACGGTGTTCACATATATATACATATATGGATATCTATATATATACATATTTTGAAAATATATATATACATAAAATTATATTTTGAATTTTATATTTCATATAAATATATATATAAATATTTATCAAATAAATATTCAAATATATATATATATATATATAATTCATTCACCTAATATTACATTCATTGATTCTAGACATATTTCAAATTCAACAAACTTAGACATTATAGTTCAAGTTGGACCATTCTTGCGTGCAACCCTTTAGGCCCATATTCCAAATTGTGATATATGTCTATATATGCTGTATGAAACATTCTCACTCTACTAATCATAATTAACCAATACAACTCTTAGTAATTTAAGACTTAACTCGAAAGAATGATTACCAAGGTTTAATTTAAAAACAAGTGATCTCAAGTTTTCTAAATAGAAACAAGTTAAAATCGATCAAAATCTTTCATATAAGAGTAAAAATAAGTTTTAGAAGAATGGGATACCTTTGAGGAGTGAAAGAAGTCAAAAAGGATTGAAAAACAAAACATGTGCTGTGATACAGGGCAATGCACCACGGCTCGTGCACACTGTGCTACAGCATGTTGCTCTCTGTGCCACGTGTTGCAGCGCATGCTGCGACTGTGTTGTACAAAATTTTTGCTAATTCTGCTTTCATATTTGATAGTAGAATTGGGAAACTTTCAACTTGCCTCGATTCTCCATTCGACATTCAAATAACGTGATCTAGGTATCCATGAAAAGCTCTTTACATGAACTAGCTAATGGCATGGGTTTCACTTCAAAAAAAAGTCACACTAGGAAGTTGGACACCCAAACACATTTTAACTACTTTTCAACACTTTTACACAAAATGGGTGTCTAAAACCCTTAACAAGTTCCAAAAATTTTTCCTAATACCTGGATCAAGTCCAATAGACCTAGTACTACTAGTACAACATGACACAAGTACTAAAACATCATTATCACAAAAATTCACTTCTCAACACCATTTTGCCAAAAATAGAGGGGGAGGTAAATTGTTATTGCATCTTGCCTAAATCATTCAAAACATGTTCAAATCATTATTTTTATACTTGCACTAGTATTTTAGCCCTATAAATGTATATATATCAACATACACAAAGACTAAGGGCTCAAAATACAAATCTAACATTTCCAACAACAAAATAGTGCAAGTGTGAAGCAATTCATCCTAGAATTGGCAATCATATACTATTACACAATTAAATCTACTCTAGAGGCATATAGTAGAATATGCTAATTCCCTGCCTCTTTAGCCTTCTCCTTCTCAACACTAGAGCTATAGCCTATAAAATATTAAATGAAAGAGGTGAGTCTAGCCGCTCAATAACCAAGGATAAACCTACCCTATGCAGTTATATATCAATTATAAACCAAATATAAACACAAGGAAACCAAGTATGTAAAACATGCTGGCGTATAACATAACTTTTCAATTATTATTAAATAACATCTTTAACTCTCATAGCTAGGTGTATTGTCACCATATTCTCATATATGTGACATAACCCATCCTCATATGACTTGCCAATACTTAACATGTGTGACATGTCATAAACTCTCTTAGGCAATGATCAACCAACCTTATATCCTCCTTATTTCCTCAAACTGAAACTGTGGACTACACTAATTAAGGCTTTGTTCGTGTGACTGGACTATTCAAGCTCACCAATCGTGAGGTGTGACCTGGTCAAAGATCACAGGACTCACTCTCAAACCATAGCTTCCCCCATTCTCGAATCCCTGAGGTGTCTCATACCCTAGGCTATTCTCCTCATTGAACCGATGGAGATAGCTAGGTTCTAGTCCCTTGACAAACTATGGGACAGTCTCTCGACAAACAGTATGATAAGGCTATAGCCCTCATGTACCAGAGGGTAGCCTAAATACCATATAGAGTTTCTCTACTCTCAATCCCTAGGTGAACTCCCGCCACTGATCATGCCATATTCAATCACTCACTCATTTTCACTTTTTCACTTCCATATACTCATTATTACAATAACCACATTGGGCTCATGACCATACGCTACCCAAGTGTGTATTCTCATCATCTTCACAATATTATTCTCATTGATTCCAAAATCTACTTCTCATTAACACACAAATACCTCTACTTATCATTGCATTCATTTTTAAAAAACATTAGCATGTTCATAGTTAAAAATTCTCTCAACTTTGCATTTTGCATTTTAAGCCAAAATAGCATTGTGGTCAATCAAATTTTCATACACTCATTGAAACTAATATATAGTTTTACATAAAAATCAATCCCATGTATGTAACATTCACAATTCATATTCAATAATCAATTAACAACCAATTAACATATAACTATCTAAAGTAGAGTTTCCCCCGATTACCTCAAACCTTTGAGAGGCAAAAGATTTACCCCTCAATCAACTAGCTTCCAAGCTTGAATTTCCAATCCAATAGGTGACCAAGAGCCAAAACTACAATCAACCAAGTTGAATTCCATCAACAAAACCAACTCAATATTTAAACCCTCAATCTCTACTCTATTGGGTTTAATAATTACCTTTAGCCCCCAATAGCATTAATGAGCCATTAAATCGCCATTAATGGAATCACAAACTTCCAACTACCCATAATAAATGAGATTTTTGGGTATTAATGGTGCCCAATAACTCAAGACATAAAAACTCATTATGCCTAGGTTTAGATAATCTAATCTACTCCCATTAACTCCATTTTAGTCAATAAATTCAAACCTATAACCTATATGGACTAAAATTCCCCCTCCACTATCAAACCCTAACTATGAACTCATAAATGTGGAAGGAATGGGGAGATTAATGAGTGTGATACTTACCTTAGGTGTTTGTAGCCTTTAAAATACTCTCAAAGTCATCCCCAAGTAAACCCTAGTAGAGCATTAGCACATCTCTTCTTTCTCTCTTTTCTCTTCTTTCTATTTCTATCTTATTTCATGTCTAATAAACTGTAGAAAATGGCCATGCACTGCGCCGGATGCATAATGTGCTATGGCGCATTGCACAAAGAGGTCCCTTTTTGCTCAGAAATGGCTGTGCACCATAAGGGACAATCTTCACACCGCGGTGTGTGGCACAACAACTTCAACTCTTTCTTTTCTTCTCCTTTTAATGCTCAGGTGGCCTGCCTCAATACTGGACCCATAACTAGGGCTAAAATACCATTAAATATGATTATTAAACCTCTCTAGCCACACACCACTTCAACTTACTTAATGACCCTAATTAGGGTTAATGAATTAGGAAATTAAAACTTAGGATGTTACACTATATAACTTGGTCAATCAGGTATATTAGGTCCTTTTGAACATGGTTCAAGGCCTAGAATGGTCTAATGAGATTAATAGATTGATTTGAGTGCTTGAGTGCATTAACCTTCTTTTAAAAAGGTAACTTTTACACCTAAGTGTCTAAATTTTGATCAAACTATTAGATCCTATCCAAACATGTCTCATTAGTTAGCTTTTAAGCTAAGCTTCGTGTGGACACTTGAATTACTCCAATTGGACATTATATGTGAAAATGGCACACAACAAAGTTCATCATTTGTGCTATCAAATGACAACTGTAGAAACTAGCATGTGTGTTACAGTGTATGGCATATCATGTTGTGGCCTATGGTACAGAGAAGGTCAGGGCGTGTGGCTTTGTGCCACATGCCACAGTGTATGTGTTGCATGCCATAATGCATAGCCCCTAATCTGACCTTATTTCCTTGTTTAAAGGCATGCAATCATTGATATGAATGCATATAATTTGTTTTCATTTTGTATGGTCTGATATGTTAAGATTTTGATAATTTTACAAACTAAGTCTTGAGCCCAAGCTTTTCAAACAAAGTATTTAATTATAGTTTGGTTTTTTATGGTGGTAATTGAGTTAATCCTTTTCTAGATCTAAAGGATATAAGGGAGGGTTATAGAGGCTGTGCATCGACTACAGGCAACTCAATAAGGTTACTGTAAAGAATAAATATCTATTACCATGAATTGTTGACCTACTAGATTAGCTAATAGAAGTTACAATTTTCTCTAAAGATTGATCTGAGATCTGAATATCACTAGTTGAGGTTCAAGGTAAATGATGAGCCTAAGACTTCATTTCAAATGAGATATGGACACTATGAGTTCTTAGTAATGCCCTTTAGCTTGACAAATGCGATTGCAATCCTCATGGACCATATGAATAAGATTTTCAGACCCTACTTTGGCAAGTACATAATAATTTTCATTGATGACACCTTGATATATTCTAGAGATGAGGAAGAACATGCGAAACACTTGAGAGTGGTATTACAAGTACTAAAAGAACACAAGTTATATGCCAAGTTTACCAAGTGTCAATTTTCTCTACAAGAAGTAAAAGTTATAGGTCATGTTATTTCTGCTGATGGGACAGTAGTAGATCTACAAAAGGTTGATACGGTACTATAGTGGGAGAGGTTGAATTTAGTAACTAAGATTAGAAGTTTCTTGGGTTTAGCTAGTTATTACTAAAGGTTCATCCAAGGGTTCTCTTATATTGCTCATACTTTGACAAAGCTTATAAAGAAGGATCAACCATTTGTCTAGACTAAGAAGTATGAAGGGGCATTCCTGACTTTAAAAGAGAAATTGACTACGGCATCAATGCTGACTATTCCAGATCTTAAATGGCCCTACTTGTTCTATAGTAATGCATTACTGAAGGGAATGGGATGTGTAGTAATGCATGATGACAAAGTTATAGCCTATGGAGCTGGATAGCTGAGACTACATGAGGAGAACTACTTGACTCTTGACCTTGAATTAGTAGCTATAGTGTTTTCCTTGAAAATATGGAGGCATTACCTTTATGGTTCACATTTTGAAGTGTTTAGTGGCCATAAAAGCCTCAAGTACTTGATTGACTAGAAAGAGTTGAATATGCAACTTTAAAGGTAGATGGAATTTTTTAAAATTACAACTTCAAGTTGAAATATCATCCAGGAAACGCAAATGTAATGGCCAATGCCCTAAGTCATAAGACCATCCACATGGTATGGATGATGATTCATGAGTATAAGTTGCTAGAGGATTTCTCAAGTGAACATCGAAAGAGCTTAGATTTTTCTATGTACAACTGGAATACAACAATGATCACTAATGAATTCTAGAAAGACTTGAGAAAAGCCTAATTTGAAGATAAGTATCTTTTGGGAATTAGAGAGGAGATTGAAGCGAACAAGACTAAAGACTTTTAGTTTAATGATGATGGACTTGTGGTGTATAAATACCGGGTATGTTTACTTGAGGATAAAGGGATTCGAGAGACCATTTTGGCAAAAGCTCACTGGAGCAAATTCATAATTCATCTGGGAGCTACTAAAATGTATCAAGACATAAAGGGTTAGTAGTGGTGGTTTGGTATGAAAAGAGTTGTAACTGGATACGTCTCATGAAATATGACTTGTTAGAAAGTGAAGATTGAACATTAAAGACCCCTAGTGTTTTTGCAACCGTTAGAGATTTCTTTGTGAAAATGGGATTGTGTTTTCATAGATGTCATTATGATTTTGCCACATACATTGTCCAACCATGATGCCATCTAGGTAATTATGGATAGAATGACCAAGTCTACTCATTTCCTAGCTGTTAGAGTTGACTGCTCTTTAGAGAAGTTCACAGAGGTCTATCTTCAAGAGATTTTACACAGGGTGCCAAAAGAGATTATGTTAGATCACAATCTGAGGTTCATATCAAACTTCTGGAAAGCACTGGACCAAGCCATGGGTATAAAATTGAAGTTCAGTATGGTTTATTAGCCTTAGACTGATGGTAAATAAAAAGGATCATCCAAACTCTAAAAGACATGCTACGAGCTTATGCCATTAAGTAAAGTGGCAATTAGAATAAGTACTTGCCTTTTGGCAGAATTCTCATACAATAACAGTTTTCATGTGAGCATTCAAATGGCTCTAAATTAGGCATTATATAGCAGGAAGTATAGATCACCTCTCTGTTGGACTGAGTTAAGTGAGAGAAGCATAATGGGTCCAGATTTAGTAGATCAAACCGCTAAAAAGATTGAGACTATCTGACAAAAGCTATTGACTACTCAAAGTTGATAGAAGAGTTATGTGGATAAGAGGAGGAGACAACTAGAGTGTATGGTAGGTGACCATGTGTTTCTAAAGGTCACACCTATGACCAAGATTGGGAGGTCTATCTGTGCAAAGAAATTGACTCCTAGGTTTATTAGGCCATTTGAAATTCTTGAAAGAATTGGGCCTTTAACATATTGGATTGATTTACCTCCTTGTTTGTCAACTTTATATGACGTCTTTTATGTCTCACAACTAAAGAAGTACCTACCCAACTTATCGCATGTGATTAAGCCTAAGGATGTAGAGTTATATGAGAATCTGACATATCGAGTTGAGCCAAAGAAAATTGTTGACTTAAGGAGAAATAGTTGAGAAACATGACAATTCAGCTCGTGAAGGTTATATAGAAGGGAATGACTCTTGATGATGATACATGGAAAACTAAGGAGAAGGTGAAGTAACAGTACCCTCACTTATTTCAATAAGGTATGACTTTATTGATTTTACTAGATTAAATGAATTTTAGGAATAAAATTCTTAAAAGGAGGGGAGAGTTGTAATACCCTAAATTTTAAATCCTTGGATTACTAAGAAATTAATCAAGTTTGAATATGGTAAATAAGTGAGTTAATGTGGTGTGTGGCTAGGGAGGTCTAATAAATGTGTTCGATTATGTTTTTAGCCTTAGTTATGGGTCTAAAGTGAAGTTGGGCTACCCGAGCATTGCAAGGAGGAGAAAAACATGGAGGAAGTGTCTCTGTACCATATACCATGGTGCATAGCACATCTGCTGTGGTGCACAAGTGACAACTAAAGGGAGAGGGCCTCTCTGTGCCATGCACCATGGCACACAACCCTTTTTCTGCAAAATTTAGTTGCAAACAAATAGAAAACTAAAGAAGAGAAAAGGGAGAAAATGAAAAGCAAGTAAGAAGCTCTGCTATGGTTCACATTTGGATGGTATTCAAAGCATTTTGGAGCTAGTTATCAACTAAAGTAAATATCCTATACTCCATTCCTCCCTCTCTCTTTCTTTTTAATCAAGATTAGAGTTAGGGTTTAAGTTAGAGTAAGGATTTACGATCCATATAGATTATGGGTTTGAACCTATTCATTCAAATGGAGTTAATGGAAGTTGTTTACATTATTTAAACTAAGTATTAATGGTTTTAAAGTTTGTTGGTTGATGAATGCCATAAATATCTAAAAATGGCATTAATGAGGGTTGTTGGAGGAGTTGTAATACCATTAATGAAGGTTTAATGACTCATTAATGATATTGGGAGCTAAAGAGAGTTAATAAACTCAATGGATAAGCCCAAGCATGAGAGGTAAGGGTGTTTTGGAAGTGAAAGTGGAATTATGAGAGTTGAGAATGTGTTTGACATATTATTGATGATGTTTAGAATTGACTAATTGTAAATTGATCGTTTGGACACAATATTTGACTTGGAAAGCAAGTTTGGAAGCTAAATATTGAGGGGTAAACATTTGACCTCTCAAAGGTTTGAGGTAACTAAGAAAACCCTATCTTGGGTAGTTGTTTACTAATTGCATTGTCATGTGAAATGTGTATTTTTAGCATGCATAATTGTGATTTGTGTATGGTACACATGTTATGAAACTTGTGATAGTATATTTGCTAGATTTGGAATAAGGCTAAAAAAGTAATTTTGAAATAAATTACAAATTGCAATGTGGTATGGAAATGTGTAGTCAATGATTGTTATAAACATGACTTGTGATTTAGTATAATGAGATGAAGTTAACCGTATTGAGATTGAAGATCATAGATAATTGTGATATATATGAAAATGAGATTTGATGCTCACATGGATAGCGCATGATTGTGAGCCAATGTGTTGATTTGAAAATGAAATGGTGTAAAATGAGAGGGCATCGTACATTGCATGATCGACTAGTGGGAGTTTGCCTAGGGAGAGGTCTAGTGAAAATACATATGGTATTTTTATCTGCCTTCTAGTGCATGACAGTATAAGCTTGTCCTATAGTTTCTTGAGGGACTAGAACCTAACTATGTCTACTAGTTTCAAGGAAATTAGATTAGGGTATCGGACACTCTAAAGATTTGAGAGTACACTACAACAGAATAAGCTAAATATGACGGCTTATATTTGACGATTATAAGTGAAAAACGATAAATAAAAAAGGCACTAAATACTTGACGGTTGTTTGAAAACAACCGTCAAGTATTTACTATATATTTGACGGTTATATTGGCATAACCGTCAAATATATATGCATTCTAGATTTGATTTTTTTTTATAAATATATTTGATGCTTGTTTTTCAATAACCGTCAAGTATATTTTGGAGTACTTGATGGTTATTTGTAAAAAAACGTCAAATATATAGTTCAAAAGGAAAAATAAAAAAAATTAATTACTTGACGCTTGTTTACTAATAACCATCAAGTATGTCTGCATTTTATTTGACGGTTGTTTAATAACAAGCATCAAGTAATAAATACTTGACGGTTATTATGAAATAACCGTTAAGTATTGTCTTTTTGACGGTTATTTGTAAAAAAGTGTCAAATATATGGTTTAAAAGGAAAAATAAAAAAAATTAATTACTTGACGCTTGTTTATTGATAACCGTCAAGTATGTCTGAGTTTTATTTGACGGTTATTTAATAAAAAGTGTCAAGTATTTTCTTTTAAATTTACGCTCCAGAACCTTTCATTTTCACATTTCTACAACTCGAACGTTTTTAAACATACACCCAGAGTGCTTGGAAATCATTTTCTGTCACTAAAACTACCCAAAAACACAGATTTAGACTCAATTCTTCTTGGGTTTTGCTCGTGGGTTCCATTTTTTGGGGTTTGTAGGTTGTTCATTCATCCAAGTCTTCATTTCGGGCGTTTTGGGTTCGCTCTGCATCTTCCATATGTAAGTTTAATTTCTTCTTCATCTGTTTAATTCGTTTTTGGGTTTAGTGTTTAGGGTAAATCTGACTTCAAATTCCCCTACTTGCTTCTCAACAATGCAAAATGCAAGTTGTCTTCTTTCCTCCTTCCCCTGCTCTTCTTCTTCGTCCTCGTGCTCTGCCTCTCTTAAGTAAGTTGGCCTATCCTTCTTCCTTGTGATATTGTTATCAATTGATTGTAATTAGAGAGTTGATTGGAATTAGCAATTGGAATATGAATTTTTTGTTCATTAGAACTACGATTTATAATTGAATGTATATATGCTTTTGTTTTCAGTTCTTTGTTAGTTCTGAAATTAAATTTAAGATTATATGAAAATTAATTTACTGTTGGGCATTATATGAATTTGTTGAAAATTTGCTTCCCTTGTTGTGATGATGGTGATTAATTTTGTTGTTGGATAACTTGATTAGATATTATTGAGTTTTATTGAATTTATAGGACAAAATAGATTGTTGGGATAAAATTTTTATATCAATTATTGTTGGGTAACTTGATTGAATATAATTAAGTTATATGAGAACTTGAATGATGAAACTTTTTGTTTAAGTTGATTAATTGTGTTTTTTTTATTTAAGTTAATTAATGTTTGAATTAATTGTGTGCATTTTGTTTAAGTTGATTAATTGTGTTCTTTTTATTTAAGTTGATTAATGTTTGAATTAATTATGTGAATTTTGTTTAAGTTATTTAATGTTTGATTTAATTGTCTTTCTTTACAGATAAATGGCTTCTAATAGCGAGTTTGTTGATACCCCTCCATCAATTCTAGCTACAAATTCGACTGAGGTTTCGAGTACACAGAAAAAGCTAAAGCAGGAGTACAATAACATTCAACGAGGCCTAACAATAATGGAAGAGGTGACAAAAACAAGAGCTACAGGAAAAAATTGATGTACAATGGACCAAGAAAGGGCAAGCAATTAAATCCTCAAAATTCATAAGTTATATTGGGGTGGTGGCAAAGACTACTGTGCCTATCACAGTAAATTCATGGTGCAAAGTAGATGAGGCCACGAAGGCTCTTATTTGGGATACTGTAGTAGTAAGTTACATTTTACTAAGTATATTTTAGTATAAACTATTTTTAAAATTAATGCATCTGATATGTTGTTTATTTTATTTTGCAGTCAGGATTTGACATTGATGAGAGTAGGCAAGATTTTGTCCTACAAAAGGCTGGGAGGGCACTACAATCTTTCAGATATTTTATCACACATAAATATTTGAAAGATCCTGATGCTAAATTTGTAGCTCAAGTTCCTCCCTTATTACAGCCTTTAGTAAAACAAGAGGATTGGGATGCTTTTGTTACCTCACGGCGTGAGAAGGAATTCAAGGTATTAATGTTTCTTAAATTTCAAGTTTGGTATTATTTATTGATTATATGTGTATGTACTAACAAAAATTTTTGTTATTAACTCATCAAGGAATTAAGTACACAGAATAAGGAGAGAGTAGCGAAGAACGAATATCCTTATAGAGCAGGGAGGTTGGGGTATGCAGGCATTGAGCAGAAACAATTAGAGGAGGAGGGATTAGAGCTTACCATATCCCACCATAAGCTCTGGGCATTGGCACGCACTAATAAAGAAGGAATTATTGACAACCCCAGTGTGAAGGATGTTACTGAAAAGATTGTAAGTATTATATTTATCTACTACTTAATAATTAATTATGAATATCCAAACTAATCATATTTACTCTACACAGGATTCCATCTCTCAGGAAGTCTCACAAGGCAACCTTCCTGAAGATGAGGATATCTTGGCTAGGGCGTTGGGAACTGCTGACCACCCTGGTCGTGTCAGGAGTGTTGGCTTCGGAGTCACGAAGAAGCAATATTTTGGCAAGATAAAAAAGTAACATCAGCTTCTTCATCTGATGTCCAAGAGTTGACAGAAGAGCAAGCCATTATGAAGCAGCAACTACTAGCCCAGGCAGCATTAATTGACATGTTGTTGAAAGGGCAAGTCCTTGGGAGGACTTTGGGTGAGTTTAGCCCTAGTCAAAAAGATAGCTGCACAGTCCCCTCAGAAAAACTACCTGAGGTAATATGTTTTACCTTATGAATTTGTCTAATTATTTTTATTTTAGAAACTGATTGTCATTGTTTGTTTAATTAGGGCGAGAACGATTGCAATTGTTTGGCAGACACTTCTGAACATAGAGTGGTTGCAACAGGGCGTGTGTACAACATTCTCAGGGACATAATCCATAATCATCCCCTCCCGCCCAACTGTGTTAGAGTTTCTCTGCTTGTTGCCATCGACCCCAACTATCCATTGCCTGTTCCTACTGATGAGGCACAGACGGTGGGGGAAGCAGTAGGGAGCTTCATTGCATGGCCTAGCCACCTTGTAATAGTGGTAACACCAAAGCCAGCAAAGGACCTATTGCCTCTAAAGAAAAAGTATGGTTTAAATAGTTATTTATAATTTTATAATATAATTATAAATATCTAACTTTTTTGTTGTGTAGCTGAAAGGGAAGAGCAAGCTAAATGGTAAGTCGGGCCATACTAAAGAGTCAGCCACAGTTTTACAATATCCAGCAGCACCGGTACCAGCTGTAGAATACAAATACCGTGCCTCTCTTGAGACATATACGATGGCTACGAGGATGGCTCATCAAGTTGTGATTAGGGATATCATTAGTTTTGATGATGGGCTGTATGGAAGACTGGGCTTGTTTGAAGTTGTTCGAGATGAAATTTTGAATGAAATTCTCAAGCACGAAATGGCCAGTACTAGTCTGATGAGCTTCTACATGAGGTATTTCTTCGATAATGCTCAGTTAATTACTTAAATTATATATATGTATGTGTGCACGCGTGTGTATTAACCTGGTTATTTTTTTACTTAAGCCACCTTTATACCTCATTTGTGGTTCCTGGCGGCCTTGAGTCAAGATTCAAGCTGATTAATCCCCACGATGTCTCTACCTATAATGGAATTACAAAGGAAGCTCTTGAAGATCAAGCAAGGCAGCTTTCAAATCAATTTAAGGATAAGGGAGCAAGCAATGATACTTTATTTCTTGCTCCTTACTGTCAAGGGTAAGCCACTTTCTAGCTACTTTTAGTACAAGTAAATATTTTTTATATTTACTTATTTGATAACACTTGTTATTTCTTATTAGGGGGTACTAGATGCTTATTGTGGTTAACCCTGTTGCTTCAAAAATTTGGTATCTTGATCCTCTTAACGGAGAACCAAGTAATAGGCCAAATATGGTAGAACTTTTTAATAAGTAAGTTGAATTTTTATCAATTGTTATTTTAATATCCATATATATTGAACTTCTAACATTTATTCTTTATTTCCTTCTTAGAGCTGTGGTCTTGTATCGAACTGCGACCAACAAGACCTTCTCCCCTAGCTTAAGGGTATTGGACTCTTATGAGACATGGGTTATAGTTAAGGTAAACCTAATGGACTGAGTTTTTAATTAACAAACCGTGGCCTTTTAACTATTATTTTATTGATATGTGATTTTTTTTGCACAGTGTCTACTCCAGCCAAATCAGAGCAATGACTGTGGCTATTGCTTGATGAGATTCTTGAAGGACATTATCACCCATGCCCCTACCACATTACCTAACAAGGTATATATTAAATTTAATGATACTTAAATTATAAATTTTAACAACTTTTGTTAGATAGCTATTAACTTGAATTTGTTGTAACTCTTTTGCATACAGTACTTTGAGGATGCCTATTGTATTCAGTATGCAGCTGCACATATAGAGGAAACCCTTGAAGAGGTAGCTCAGGCCGTGTTTAACATGTGGATAGCAGCAGTGGTTAGGCCCAATTAGTTTTGGTGCACACATTTATTTTTTTGGTCAATTTTATGTCTGAGGCCAATTAATTTTGAAATTTAAACTTGTAAAGTAGGTAAAGTTATAGATTGTTTTGTGGCATCGGGTTTAGAGTATAGGTAGATATAAGATAAATTAAAGATATTTAGATTGTAATTTCAATATAAATAATGATTTAATTGTTTTTTATTGTTGGCTGGCTGGTATATATATTTGATTGCTTTGTATTTGTAGGGGGCTGCTTAAACTTTTAAAAAACACATCATAAATACTTGATGGTTATTTAGAAAGAAACGTCAAGTATAAGTTTACTTGACGGTTATTTTAAAATAACCGTCAAGTATGTACAAATACTTGATGGTTATTATGAAATAACCGTCAAGTATTTGGCACACAGAATTTGCGAAAACATATTTGACGCTTGTTACAAAATAACCATCAAATATTACTAAATACTTGACGGTTATTTAAAATAACCATCAAGTATATTGCTGCAGTATATGCAAATATTTAAGTGATTACTTGATGGTTATTTTGAAATAACCATCAAGTAATCTCTAAAATATTTGATAGTTTTTAACCGTCAAATAAATATATAGCGCCTTATTACTTGATGGTTAAAAACCGTCAAATAATTTTTAAAATAATTGTCAAGTAAGGGGGTATTTTGTAGTAGTGGTAGGGCAAGCTGTGGTCCAAGAGTGAGTACTGTTTGTTGGATAGGAATGCGCAATGGAAGATTACAATTTTAAAGTCCTTATCTTCACATGGACCTAGCGAACTCATTTAAGTTAAAGTGGATAAAAGATTTACATTTCAATTCTTTGAACTTGGTGTATGTTCTCTTTAAGAGTTTGGATCTCAGGAGTTGATAATGTATATCTACTCCCTATACCAATATCTAAACAAACAATTCTCTAACTTGAATAGCGTGCTAGCATTCCCAGCGTCCATTCTTCTTTGAACATTATTTTTCCTTTCCATAGGGTGTTTTATGGCTTTAAAAGTATTTTTGCCATCATAACTTTTTTAACTCTCTCTTCCTTCATAAAGGACGTCTCTATCTATATATAGTATATGGATCAGGGTTTTCATCTTTCACTTAAAAGCTCACGAAAATTTAATTAAATTTATTTTATAAATTTAATCTATGATACCATATCTAATTCAAATTTATCTTATAAATTTAAATTATAAAATTGATATGATATTCTCTTGTATCATGTTAGTTATTAAATTTAATCTATCATATAAAATTAAATTTAAAACTAACATAACATAACATAACATAACATAATATAATGTAATATAATATATATATATATATGAATATATATATATACATATATATTTTGAAAACATATATATATATTATATTATATATATTTAATTTTATATATCACACACACACACACATATATATATATTTGATATATATACACATATGAATATATATATATATATATATATTTAAATAAATATATATATATAATTATATTTTGAATTTTATATTTCATATAAATATATATATAAATATTTATCAAATAAATATTCAAATAAATATATATAATTTATTCACCTTATATTACATTCATGAACTTGGATATTATAACTCGAGTTGGACTATTCTTGCGTGTGACCCTATAGGCCCATATGAAATTGGTAATAGGCTAATTATGCTATTAGCTCACAAGTTATAAGTGGCCTCTAACAAGACATTACAACTACCCAATTCATATAGGGATCAATGATCTGATGTAACCTATCATGCAACCATATCACATCCTTTTTGTCATGCAATATTTCGGTCAGGTATGAGTTATGAAATTGTCATTCTCCTTTATCTGACCATTACTTTCTCGATCTTTGAGTAGACTGACAATAGCAATGGAAAAATCCTTTCCATTATAGTATAGCTATACATTTTAGTCTTACTCATCGAGGGGCCTTATAATATCTCTCACTTAATATGAGGGACAAATTTTATCTTGACCACTCATATTCCTCTGCATGAATATCACTAAACTCAATCATAGTCTTTATGATCACCCAGTCAAAGGTGACTTTTGACTAGGTCAAAGTTTAGTGGTCATAATGTCACTAGTGTAAAAATTATTTTTTATGAGAGTTAAAAAGCCATTTTCACGACACAAGAAGCAATGTAGTGGAAACAATTGTAGCAGAAAGAGTAGACTTTTCGCGACAATGAATTAGTGAACTGTCGCAAAAGGGTGTGAGTTATAAAGACAGTTATGATAATAACTGTCGTGAAAAGTCCTTACTTATAATGACAGTTCTCCTATGAACTGTCATTGCACTAAGTAGTTTAAAAAAGCAATTATGGTAGATAACTGTTGCCATAATTGCTTTTTTTTTAAATTATCTTCTATAATTCATCCCTCATTTCAAATAAACCAAACTTAGTAGTACATTTTGGCTAGAAAAAAGCATGTAATACAAAAAATAAAATATGTATTATATGCAAAGGATACAATGTATACATAAATTAAAAATTCAAAGGATTGAATACAATTAGCTAAACAAACAATTCAATCCTTCAGTATTCATCTACTTTAAACATATACACAGGAAAAAACAAAGAAAAAAGGAAGTCAAGTTACACCTATTCTTTGCAAGCACAAGCTCTTTAAAGCACCCTTGTATTTGTCTAGTGAGAATATCTGGATGGGAAACTTGATCCTCTAGAAGAACTATGACAAAAAACACATTAGCTTATTGTAAACAAATTTAAAAACATGCTAGAATAATGGGCACTTTAAAAAATTTTATGGACATTTTTAAATTAGAGTAGGAATATACATACTTTCACTTAAGCAATACTTCCTTCTAGTAATCTAATTAACCTCATACTTGAATCATATACTATATCAGTGCCACAGTTAAATCAACAAGTTATTTTCATTTTTTAAAAAAACTTAAGATCTAAAGTTAATTATAGTATCATATGGGGTGACAATGTTTAGCCAATTAAGCAGCCATTATTTCATGTATACTTAATATTAATATTATATTATATTAGCACTTAGAAGCTATAGCCCTTTGACATTTGTTCTACCAAAGTCTGCTGGTTTATTTCACATGTCAGTACTCTCCATACCATCCATACCTTACTATATTTTTTCAAGAATATTCCTCTTAATATACAACTATAATTATCAATATTGAAACATAAATTCAGCATATAATAGTAAATACACAGCCCTGTATGTCAACCATTTCAGAATTAAAAACACTCCCACTACTCCATTGAAGCAGATGCGGAGATGAAGTTCATGATGGTATATATGTGAAATAATTTATGAAAATGAAAAAATCTAATCCCAATACCTCAATAATGACCTCAGGACATTTGGGTTCTATGCCTCTTTGACAATTGGGAAAATTCTTATACATGTTTTTAGTGGTAATTGTTCTATAGTCTAGATATAGTTTGGAATGAACAATAATATTAATGGTTTTTTATGTGTGTGTATTACAAGTGAATTATACATGCATGGCCTGTTGAACTTACTTGCATAGTTGTCATTGTCATCATATCACTCCATTGCCATCTAGTCAACTTAAGAAACTTGAAACCTGATAAAATTGGTGCACCAAGTTTGGGGATTGATGCATGGCCAACCACTTAATCACTCCATTCCTATATATATAGACACAGAGACACACACACAAACATAAATAACTAAATAAAATTGGCAAGGTTATCCTAATATAAGTTATTAATCCATATTTTGACCTACACATGCAACAATTAAACTAGTGAAAACATGACTTTTAATAAGCTCAAATAATATAATCAACAATAAAATAAATCATATATGTAAATATCAGAATCATAGAGAATTTATACATGGTCCTATAATTTATCATATGAACAGCATAACTATGGGCTTCTAGGACTTTGTGTGCTTCTATGTTAGACAAAGTCAAGAAGTAGAACATTTTAAGAAAAGAGAGTTATGATACTGAGACTTAATTTTAGATCTTTTCACTATCATTCATTATTTCTTTATTTTCTTGTAGCCTCCTGTATCTTATATTTTTGTTGAGTTCATCCAAATTAATGATAGCAGAAATGAATCAATTGATTAACCAACAATTCATCATACTCTACTGGAGGACAAATTATTATCTATATGTCAGTATAAATCATATCACATTATTCTAGTATCGCCAAAGAAGAATGACATTGAGGGAAGGACAGAGGAGGAACATTTGGAAATTTAATCATAATAATATAATTAACCTATAGAATCTCTTTTGAATCTACCATATCATACATAATTTACAATGGAGGTCGAAGAACACAATGGTTTAAAGGGAATAAACTTTATTGGGTTAAGCGATCCTCACCAAGCCATATATTTTCAACCTTCATCGCATACATACATAATGGGCATTGTTAGTCCTTACTTTTCATAGCAGAACTCATTGGAAAAGTTTTAGCAACAAAACTATCAATAATATGTGAGAACCAAACTAAAACAAATCAAAAGTGATGAACCAGTATATCTCACACTCCATCATTATGCAAATTTAATAAGAACCAAAGCAAAAGTACAGAGTTAAAGAATTGAACCAGCACCCAAGTTCAAAAATGAAAATAAAAAAGGTAGAAGAGGACAAGTACCAAATTTGACAAAAAAAATCCATATTCTAAGGAAAGCAAATTCGCAAAAAATAGAAACAAAATTGTGAGAAGAAATAAACAAAATCAAGTACAAATCAATAGAAAATCCAGCAACTTGAATACTAATAGGAGAAATCTACCTTTTATCCATGCTTTTTTTTTTACCAAAACCTTTTCTCCATGCTTCAGTTTCGTATTTTACATGCAAATACATTAATGTAAAGCGTGAAGAAGAGAAGACAAAGGCAAACAAAAAATGAAACAAAGCACGATCTTTAGCCCTTGCAATGGCAATCAGTAACAAGAGGACGATGCTATAGTTGCGTAGCTGGAGGAGCAGCGATGGAGCACAATCTTCAACGCTGATGTGAGCATGGGAAGAGGCAACGAGCGATAGCACACAAGCTTGTAACAATTGATATTTGCCAAGTCAATCAAATGAAA
Organism: Prosopis cineraria; assembly: GCF_029017545.1. NCBI lineage: Eukaryota > Viridiplantae > Streptophyta > Magnoliopsida > Fabales > Fabaceae > Prosopis > Prosopis cineraria. The sequence goes on from NW_026555335.1 coordinate 25,174,247, forward strand.
CCCTAACCTTTAAAAGGAACAAGGAAGTTTGGCTTGGGAGGAAAATGGCCAGTGTCAAGAGAGGAACTGTTGTGATACGAGGAGGAAGAATAGCTAAATTTAATAGGGTTTTATGAAAACAAAACTAATAATCGGCTCTCTATGGAGATGAGATGATTCTAATAAGTAATATCATGACAGGCCTAATTGGGACCTGTCGTTATCTAATAAGAATTATCACGATAGGTCCGATTGGGATCTGTTGTCATTAATATCATGGGCATTACGTTGATAGGCTTTCAAAGACCTGTCATAATAATTAATTATAAAAAATTTAAAATTTAAAATCGTTTTATAATATCAATTCATTAGAAAAAATTATATAAATTATTTTTTATTTAATATAAATTTTAATACATGTAATATAAAATCTTGCTTAGAATAAATATTTAAACATTTTGGATATAAAATAAGAAACAATATGAAAATTAAAAAAGAATACTAAATTTATTAATGTTAACTGCAAAATAATATTTTTTCAAAAATAATAAATACAAAATATATTATTGCAATAGTTATAAATTATAACTGTGGCGATAATGACTCTCTTCTTTCACATATTTATCTATTTTCCATTAAATCTATTATCACCACAGTTATTTTTATAACTGTCACAAAAATAGTGTCATTGAAATTGTATTTTGTACTAGTGTGTAGAAATCTATAATGATTTCAGGTCAAAGGGCTTAGTGATATAGTTACATATGAGATAAGCTTTTGACTTGTACCATGCACCTTTCTCATAGCGGGTCAATCTAACACATTGTACTCTTTCAAGTGCCTATGACATTAATTTATATCTCTATAATTAATCAAAGTCATACTAGTCTTGTTTCATCTATGATCCCTCTTAGATGACCAACTAGGGACATTTAGGATAATCACTATAGTTTGTCTAAGGATACAGTTATCATATTGAACATGTAATTGATATGATAATAAAAGAGAAATTCATTAAACAACAATATGCATAGTATAATGATTGGCCTTAAGGCATAATTTCGAACATCCTCCCACTTACACTAGGTACAATCATTGATTTGTCTGATTCCTATTGTCCTGACATGACACTTATGCTTCGCCTATACAAGAGGCTTTGTAAGAGGATCAATAACATTGTCTTCTCCTGGTACTTTTTATATTTTTATATCACCTCTATTATTGATGTCTCTGATAAGGTGGAAATGCCTGAGTATATACTTGGTCTTTTAGTGTGACCTTGGCTCCTTACTCTGTGCAATTGCACTGCTATTGTCACAAAAAAATTTTGTTAGATCTGAGATGCTAGGCACTATTCCTAGTTCAGTAATGAACTTCTTGATCCAGATAGCTTCCTTAGCTATATCTGATGCTGCTATATACTCAGCTTCTATTGCAAAATTAGCTGTTGTGCTCTACTTTGAGCTCTTCTAGCTCACTACCCCACCATTTAAGGTAAACACATATCCTGATTGTGATTTAAGGTCATTTTGGTTAGTTTGGAAGCTTACATTTGTGTAACCTATTACAACTAGCTCATCATCCAATTCTCTATATACCAAGAATAAATCCTTAGTCCTTCTTAAATACTTTAGGATATTCTTAACAGCAATTCAATGATCCTCTCCTGGATCTGGTTAGTATCTACTAGTCATACTTAAGGCAAATGAAACATCCAGTCGAGTACATAGCATGGCATACATGATAGATCCAATTACTGAGGCATATGGTATTTTACTCATGCGATCTCGTTGATTTTGTGTACCAAGACACTGGTCTTTATTGAGATGAATGCCATGAGACATAAGGATGAAACCCCTCTTTGAATCTTACATACTGAACCTATGCAGTATCTTGTCTATGTATATGCTCTAACTTAGACATATCAGCTTTTTGGATCTATCTCTATCGATCTTAATCCCAATGATGTAAGTGGCTTCACCTAAGTTCTTCATAAAGAAAGATTTTCCTAACTAAGACTTGACATTTTGCAAGGTAAGAATGCCATTCCCAATAAGTAGGATATCATCTACATATAGCACTAGAAATATAACTGTGCTGTCATCAACCCTTTTATAAACACAAGGTTCATCAATGTTTTGAATGAATCCAAACTCTTTGATTACTTCATCAAAATGTTGATTCCAACTCCGAGATGCTTGCTTCAATCCATAAATAGATCTTTAAAGCTTGCACACCTTTCTAGAGTCCTCTAGACACATAAAACCTTCACATTGTGTCATGTACACTTTCTCAAGTAGACGTCCACTAAGGAGTCCTATTTTAACATTCATCTACCATATTTCATAGTCATAATATGCTGCAATGCCAAGGAGGATTTTGATTGATTTGGTTATTGCGACTGGTAAAAAGGTTTCATCATAGTTTACACCATGAGTTTGGGTGAATCCTTTTGCAACCAATTGTGCCTTGAAGACATTTACTTTCCCATTTATGTTAGTTTTCTCTTTAAAAACTCACTTGTACCCAGTGGTTTTTATTCCTTTTGATAGATCGATTAAGGTCTATACCTTATTATTGTACATGGATTGCATTTTAGACTTTATGGCATTTAGCCATTTCTTGAAATCTGGTCCTACTATGGCTTCTTGGTAGGTGGTTGGTTTATTATGTTCGATGAGCAACACATCATAACATTCATTAATCAAAAGTCCATATTTTTGAGGATCATGCGATGTCCTATCAGACCTTCGTGGGCCTTATGTTATTTGAGTAGGCTCATTTACTTCTTGTGAGTCTTCTTGATTTTCCATCTGTGACTCTATGTTATTTTATAGTTCTTGAATTTCTTCAAGATGTTTCTTGCTCCCATTGGTTCTTTTAGAGATAAATTCTCTTGATAGAAAAATTCCATTTTGAATTACAAATACTTTATTATCGATAGGATTGTAGACATAGTATCTCTTTATTTCTTTAGGATACACCACAAAAAGGCACTTTGTGGATTTGGGTGCTACCTTGTCTGAGGATTGTTTCTTAACATAAACCTCACATCCCCAAATCTTGAGGAAAAATAAACTAAGTTTCTTCTCAGTCCATATCTCATATGGTGTCTTCTCAATTGCCTTAAATGGAACATTGGTTAGTGTGAACACAATTGTTTCTAGTGCATGGCCCTAAAAGGATGGTAGAAAATCTACTTGACTCATCATGGATCAAACCATATCTAATAGTATCTGATTTCTTTGCTCAGAAACACCATTCCATTGTGGTGTTACTGGAGGAGTTAATTGTGAGACTCTCTCATAACTCCTGAGATGATCAATGAATTTTTAGCTTAAATATTCACCTCCTCGATTAGATTGAAGAGTTTTAATAGTCTTATCAAGTTAGTTTTGTGCTTCATTTTGTAATATTTTGAACATTTCAAAAGATTCAAATTTATGTTTCATTAGGTAGATGTATCCATAGCTACTGTAATCATTAATAAAGGTAATGAAGTATAGATAACCCTCTCTGGCAATTGTACTCATTGGTCCACATACATCTGTATATATGAGTCCTAATAAGTCATTATACCTCTCACTATGCCCAATAAAAAGTGATTTTGTCATCTTTTCTAATAAACAAGATTTACAAGTGTGATAAGAATCAAAATCAAATGAGTTGAGAAGTCCATCTTGATGAAGCATAGAAATGCATTTCTCATTTATATGGCCAAGTTGACAATGCTATGGTAGGTTGGATTTAAATCATTCAATTTGATCCTTTTGGTAGTTATGTCATGGATGTCTTCATTACTAGGATGTTCTAGATTTAAAAGATAATGACTAAAATGCAAATCACCATTATCATAAAAAATATCATTTCAATGAATAAAACTTTTACCATTCCTAGTAATGGAAGTAAAACCTTCCTTATCCAAATAAGAAAGAGAAATAATGTTTCTACTTAAAGAAAGAACATAATAGCAATTGTTCAAAACTAACAAATGCCCACTAGGCAAAAGTAATTCATAAGTGCCTACTGCTAAAGCAGCAACTCTTGCTCTGTTTCCAACTCATAGATCCACTTTGCCTTTTATCAACTTTCTATTGTTTCTGAGACCCTGCACATTTGTACAAATGTGAGAACCACATGCAGTATTTAATACCCATGCAGAAGAAGTAGAAAGGTGAATGTCTATAACATAAATACCTGATAGAGTAGCTTCACTATTCTTCTTCTTTTTCAGATCTACAAGGTAGAGCTTGCAGTTCCTCTTCTAATGACTCGGTTCATTATAAAAGATGCAAACTCCTTCCTTTAGAGGCTTTGCCTTCTTGGTTGGAGGCTTAGTTTTAGGCTTGTTTGACTCTTTAGTCTTACCATCTAATCCTTTATCTTTTCCCTTGCCCTTTCCCTTACCTTTCTTTTTCATACCCTTTCCTTTTTGAACTATCAAAACAGTGCTAGGCTTTTTCTTAATGTTTTGCTCAGTAATTTTAAGCATCCTATATAGTTCAAAAATAAATTTCTCCATGTCATTCATGTTATAGTTCAACAAACTAGTTATAACTTTTTGGGAGTAAGTTCAAGATCAAATCTATTGGTAACTCAAGGCTCAAGGGAAATCCAAGCCTCTCAAGGTGATCAATATAACTCTACATCTTTAAAATATGAGTACTAACTAATACACCTTCAGCCATCTTGTACGAGTGTAAGGCCTTTGTGGTCTCATACCTCTCTTGCCTTGCCTATTACCGGAATATTTCCTTGAGATGTTCGATCATCTCATAAGCCTCCATGTGTTCTAAATCTATTTAAAGTTTTGGAACCATGGTAGCTAGTATTAGGCATCTAATATCCACTAAGCCATTGGTATGCTTTGTGTAATCATCCCTTTGAGCTCTTAGAGCGTTGGCTGTAGGCTTCTCAGGAATAGGTTCATCTAAGGCATAAGCATTTCTTTCCTGCTTGAAAACAATTCTCAAGTTCCTAAACCAGTCAAGAAAGTTCATCCCATTGAGTTTGTCCTTCTCAAGGACTGATCATAATGATAGTGTAGCAATGTTACTAGTAGACATGATTGTAGAATAAAATACATAAAGTTAATTTTATATCTCCCATTAAAACTAACAACCCTTAAATTTGATTAATGGGCTAAGACTCATATTTCACTTAAATTTAAGTTCGCTTTGGGAGGATGCTTAAAATTAAGTTATTTAGGTAGGTAACTCATTTACCATTTACATCACATGTAACTCTTAGATCTTTATGGGATTCAATCATCATTGATCTAGCATGTTCAATCCTATCTAATGCCTTGAGATCCAAAACTATTTTGATAATCTCAATTAAGTCAGACAATAATGAATCTTTGTGAGTAGCACCATCACTCACGCTTGTCTTACCGAGATAACCCAAATGTATCCACTTTAGTAGATCCTACATTTGAGTGATCTAGGTTTTGACAAGTTTTCATTCATTGATGGCATTATGACTTCAGTTTTTAATTAGAGGGTTTAATTTATTACTTTAATAACTGTGTAAAGTGAAAGCAGTTGTATCACATACAAAACCATGAATATTATGATCTATTCAAAAACATAACTAAACGTGACACAATATAGCTCACCTAACCTATATCCATCCAAAGCTAATGAGAGGACCTATCTAAGAGGATAAATTACAGCAAGAAACCTCATTTATACATACGAGGGGATTGAGATAAGAAGAGAATGTACATTTAGAGTTTTTAGGGAGAGGCACGACACGTAGGCCGTATTTAAAATTTACAACTCTTGTAAAACTAGAGCCATATGTGTCACTATATCTAAACAACTTCAAGGTAAAGAAAAACACAACAAATAAACAATTCATATATAATGAAAGGCTATAAATTGTGAATTAGGTTGCGCTACACAGATTTAGCCATGACGGTCTCGCTAGCCGGTGAGCGGGCGGGGTTAAGGGGTCAAGGGTCCCCTGGAGCTTTTGAAAAGCTTATTCTCTTTAAATGAGTTGCTGTCTCAGACCCTTTAGATTCCTCAATCATATTGACAATCCAGCCTAAACATATGAGTGTTGGATAGGAAGGCACAATGGAAGATTAAAATTTTAAAGTCCTTATCCTGATATGGACCGAACGAACTCGTTTAAGTCATAGTGGATAGAAGAGTTACCCTTTTATTCTTCAAACTTGGCACACATTCTCTTTAAGAGTTTGGATCTCAAGAGCAGACAATATAGATCTGCTCTCTCTACTGGTATCCACATGAACAGCTCTCTAACTTGAACAGCATGCTAACACTCTCAGCATCCATTCTTCTTTGAACATTAATTTCCCTTTCTATAGGGTGTTTCATGGCTCTCAGAGTATTTTTTCCATCAAAACTTTTCTAACTCTCTCATCCTCAATCAAGGACATCCTTATCTAGATATATAGTATATAGATAAGGGTTTTTATCTTCCACTTAAAAGCCCACAAAAATTTAATTAAATTTATCTCATAAATTTAATCCATAATATCATATCTAATTTAAATTTATCTTATAAATTCAAATTATAAAATCGACATGATATTCTCTCATATCATGTTAGTTATTAAATTTAATCTATCATATAAGATTAAATTAAAAACTAACATAATATAATATAAAATATCACCTATACATATTATATATATATATATATATATGAATATCTATACATATATATTTCAAATATATATATACATTATATTATCTATATTTAATTTTATATATCATATACATACATCATATATATATTTGATATATATATATATATATAATTATATTTTGAATTTTATATTTCATATAAATATATATATATAAACATTTATCAAATAAATATTCAAACATATATTTATATATAATTCATTCACCCTATATTACATTCATTGAATCTAAACATATTCTAGATTTAATGAACCTGGACATTATAACTCGAGTTGGACTATTCTTGTATGTGACCCTATAGGCCCATATGAAATTAGCAGTAGGCTAATTACGCTATTAGCCTACAAGTCACAAGTGGCCTCTAGAAAGGCATTGCAACTACCCAATTCACATAGAGATCGATGATCCGACGTAACCTATCATGCAACCATATCACATCCCTTTTGTCACACAATATTTCAATCAAGCATGAGACATGGAATTGTCATTCTCCTTTACCTAATAATTACTTTCTCGATCTCTAAGTACACTAACAATAGCAATGGAAAAACCCTTTCCATTATAGTATTATATTTTCTTAGTCTTACTCATCGAGGGGCCCAGTAATATCTCTCACTTAATGTTAGGGATGAATTCCATCTTGATCACTCATATTCCTCTGCATGAATATTATTAAACTCAATCATTACCTTTTTGATCACCCGATCACAGGTGACTTTTGACTAGGTCAAAGTTCAATGGTCATCATATAGGAGTCCATGATGATCTCAGGTCAAAGGGCTTAGTGATATAGTTACATATGAGATAAGCTTATGACTTGTACCATACAACTTTTTCATAGCAGGTCAGTCCAGCACCTTGTACTCTTTCAAGTGCCTATGACTTTAATTTGTATCTCTATAATTAATCAAAGTCATACTAGTCATGTTTCATCTATGATCCCTCAAAGATGACTGACCAGGGACACTTAGGATAATCACTATAGTTTGTCTAAGGATACAGTTATCATATTGAACATGCAATTGCTATGATAACAAAAGAAAAATTCATTAAATAACAATGTGCATAGTATAATGATGGACCCTAGAGCACAATTTCCAATAATGAGGACGTAGATGAACATTAGTCATATTGTAACATCTTGAATTTCTAATCCTATGTTAATGACTGATTAGGGATGAATCAGTGATTTAATTTAGGGATTAGAGTTCTAAGTAGTAAAGTGATATATTAACTCATTAGGATGTTATATGAACAGATATGAGTAGAAGAGTGGGATTTAAAGTAAAGCAGGTAAGCATAGTGAGGATTTTCCTCATTGTGCCACACGTCGTGGCGGGTGGCAAATGCGACGTAGTGCATGGAGCAGAAATCAAATTAATAGGGACGTATCCAGCTTGAAAAACATAAGGGAGAAATGTAGGAGGAGAGGTCTGGTATGGAGAAGAGCTAAGGCTGTGCTAGGGCAAGCTAAATTAAGAGCAAGGATAGTGTTTTCAACTTGTTACTTATCGGGTAAGTCACGTACAGCCTTAACCTCCGAATCTATCTTATTTTCTCTTAGTTTTAACCAATGAGAAAGTGAAATTAGGAGTTTTAAGGAGTTGATTTCTCTCCTAATAGTAATAAAAAGGTTCTTTGGAGTTAAACTAGTGCTTTGTAACTGGTTAAAGTCGAAACAATAAAGTTTTCAAGCTTTAGGCAAGAATTGCCCTAATCTAGAGAGAGAGTAGTGAGAAAAAAATTGCTAGACAATGTTAAAGCTTGAAATGAGGAGTGATTAGTGGTAAGATGCATAATCGAGTTTGAAATATGGTTTTGGTAGGAATTAAGTGTCTAATTGCGATAATTGGCACTTTTAACCAATAGAGAAATTGACTCTAAATGCTAACACTGCATAGATTCTAGTGTGTAATGCACGAATTATGAGAGAAGAGCTTGAATAGGGTTGAAGTTACACGGGTAACCCTTTCTAATGAATAAAAGGGTTAAGGTAACTATATAGTTTATTATGTTTATTAACTATTATCACAGTATAGAAGTGAATGTTAAATGTTAAATTGTGAAATTATGAGTTTTAGTATGAACTTTGTATTGTGAAATAATTTGAAAAGTTATTGATTTCAATGGAGATATATATATATATATATGTTGTGGAAAGGTGTATAAGTAGTGAAAGTTGTGAAAGAGCATGATCGTAAGGGGTGGAGTTCACCCAGGATATATAGGGTTGTGTATGTGTATAGAGATTTGTGAGTGAAAAATCCATATAGTCGGTCCGGAACTATAGGACATCTGGTGTAGCATTTTACGGGCTGTTACCATGGGTAATTTGGTACAGCATCTTATGAGACTATTACCATGAGACATTCAGCCAGTTTAGCAACTCCTTAGTGCCTGTTACGGTGTGGTTAGGAGTCAACGACACTTCTATCACAAGTGTGTGAAGAGGAAAAACCATAGTATATATGTAGGTTAGATTACCTTTGGCTGGGTATTTCTACTACTGAAAGTGAGCTCAGGTCAACAAGTGATTGATCCAAAAGAGCCTATGGTTTCACATCGGAGAGCTTTGGAGGACTGGTGGATATTTGATCATGCTGTGGTGTAAAAGTGTTTGAAATGTGATTAATATGTTATATATGTGTGTGCGCGCGCGCGCTACATAATGTTTTCAGTTACCTTGGCATGGTTACTTGTGGTAATAGTCATTTAATGAACTATATTTGGTTATTGAGATTTTATCTCACCCATGGTTATTTATATTTTCTAGGTTTTGGTGCTAGTAGGTCAAAGGAAAAGGATATAAGCTGAGTTGATATCTCTTGCCTAAATATTTCTAAGATGTGGTGTAATGAATTTAGTTGATATCATTCTTGTATATGTATAAGTTGCCATAGGATTTATACTATACATAAGATATGATTATGGTATGGTTTGTAATTTTGAACTCCCTAGCCCTTGTATGTGTGTGCATGATGAAATGATTGAAGGGGCTAGTAGATGGATGTAATTATGTGCGTATATGAGATGGATAAAGATTATATGGAGTGATTTGGCCATATATGAGACTAGAAAAGTGAAAATGTGATTTTGACCCAAAGTGTGAAATGGGCAGATTATAGGCAAAAATTGTGTATGTGTGCTATCTTGTATATGTGTATGGTCAACTAGATGTATTTTATCCATTGGGACTTGGTGAGGGCTCAAAAAGTAGCTCATGACAATCGGTTTTGAATTGAGACACTTAAGTGATAAAAATTTGATCGAGAATAGTCAAAGTACACTTTAGTGTCTAATTTTTGATTGAAATATCGGATTGGGATTAAACTAGTGTCATCGGTTAGATTTCGAAATAAGCTTTATGTGGGCACTTAAACCATCCCAATAGGACTTCATTTGTGGAAATGGTGCATATCTAAATTTCATATCAAAAACTGCCATTTGACAATAAATTCAAGTGTGTTCACCATAGCACATGTACCCACATGCCACGGCGCATGGCATAAAGCAGGTGATTGTGGTCTCTGTGCATGGTGCAAATTTTCACTTGAATTTTTAAGTAATACACATGTTTTCTTGACCTTTGATGCACCAGATCTATATGCTTTCGCTATGTATGTAATTGTGCATGGGGTTGAATAATCCAAATGATTATAAAATATTTTCTAGAAATATTTTATTGGGATCCCAAAGTTTTCAATGATTTTAACTCAAAGATTAGAAGTAATTAGTGATTTTTTTGTAGTGGAGTGTATGGTAATGTCAGTGTAGGCATTATAAATTATTGGTATCAGATTCTTTGGTATCTCGATCCGGTTATGCTTTTTTTTCTACATTTATTCTAGTTTCTGGCAACTTATATATTATTCATTACACCTCTTCTTTCTTTCTCCTACTTTCATCCTTAGGAGGGGAGAAAATGAGAAGAAGAGGTGCTCGAGCTATACATAGCACCTGAATGTCTAGGCATCCAGTTGAGGATGAACTTGTGCCTAAGGTTCAACCGGATATGCCTCAACAAGCTGATAGAAGATATGGCTTGTTAGAAGAATTGAGGGATATGATGATCGATATCTAACAAATAGATAAAGAACATGATGTGTTATTACAGGGTAGAGATCAAGAAGAGGAAAGAGAAGCTCAAGATAGGCCAATACTGAAAGAAGTTCATAGTAGAACTGATCGAGCCGCCTCAAACTTTGAATAGTAGACAGACCATAGGAGTTGCTACAGATCCATTTATCGATCGATCCTAAATGACATATGTGAGGTTCAATCTATATATTTTTGATGGTAGTATAAGAGAAGGAGAAGCCAAGCAGTAGATGAGCACCTTGAAACAATATTCAAGAAGGTATTGTTTGACTATTATTTCCCAGTATCTTTTTATACTGAGAAAGAGGAAGAGTTCCATGTGTTTAGGCAGGGGGACTTAGATGAAGAGGAATTCATAAATAGATTTAATGACTTATCAACCTATTCTACCTATCTGTAACATCTTAATGACACTAAGTGGAAGGCAGAATGGTTTCTAGAGAAGATACATCCAGAGTACAGGTAGCAAATTGCTCTGTTCGACATCACTACTTATGAGGACATGTGTTAGAAGTTGAGAATAGCTGCGAAGAGAGGCAGAGAAGTAGAGGCTAAAAAGAAAAGGAATATTATGGGAAGATTTATACCTTCTTTGGGTCGGTTGGGTGGCGTATCAAAGAAGCCTGTGTATAGCTTGAATAGTTCTGGAGCTTATGGGAAGAGGAGCTTTAATAGTAGAGGTTTTCAAACTCTATCAGTTTAGAGAGGATTTATACAGAGGAGTATTGGGGTTAGAATTGGGCCTCAATAACCTTCAAGGCAAGCCTCAAACACACCAACTCCTACTTTTAGCATTAGAAGGTCACCCCAGTACAGTGTTTATGGCAGATTCTATGCAGGAAAATGTTATTTTTTCTTTCTATAGGGTGTTTCATGGCTCTCAAAGTGTTTTTATTGTCAAAACATTTCTAACTCTCTCTTCCTTCATAAAGGACATCCCTTTCTATATAGAGTATATGGATAAGGGTTTTCATCTTCCACTTAAAAGTAGGGGTGAGCAAAACTGAACTAAAACCGAAAATCGAACCGAATCGAATCGAATTTTATCTATTTGATTCGGTCTATTTGATTTTTGGTTCGATTCAATTTTTTTATTTTAAATATTTTGGTTGATCGATTCGATTCGGTTAGTAAAATTTAAAATCGAATAGATTGAACTGACCGAATTATATATAATTTATTAATTTATAAATTATATTTAATTTATAAATTATTTTATTTTATTTTTATTTTTTATTTTAATAAAGAATAAAAATAATAACATCACTTGAAACCCTATTTCGGTCAGTCACTCTCATCAATAAGTGTTATGACTGAATTATGGGCCATTATTTGATCATCGGTGTTTATTTGTGGTTGTTTATTTAATTATCCATGGCTTTATAATATTTAGGCTTTATGTCATATGGGTGTAATTAGAATGGGCTTATATTGAAAAAATGAATAGAAAAAAGGCCCAATTTGTAGTGTTGTTTATTTTAATATTTCAAAAATGGGCCCAATTTCAATAGCCCAATATGAAACCAAAAAACTAAATTAACTGACCGAACGAAATATCAAATTTCAATTCGGTCCTTGTTCGGTTCAATTGATTTATTCGGTTCGATTCAATTTTCATTTTCAGTGTTATTTGATCGATCGGTTCTGCATATTTTGGGACCAAACCGACCGATGCTCACCCCTACTTAAAGCCTAAAAAAATTTAATTAAATTTATCTCACAAATTTAATTCATGATATCATATTTAATTTGAATTTATCTTATAAATTTAAATTATAAAACTAACATGATATTCTCTCATATCAAGTTAGTTATTAAATTTAATCTATCATATAACATTAAATTTAAAACTAACATAACAAATATAATATAATATAATATAATATACATATTATATTATATATATATATATATTTATGAATATACATATACACATATATTTCAAGATATATATATATAAATATTATATTTTATATATTTAATTTTATATCATATACATATATCATATATATGCACACATATGAATATATATTTCATATATATATATAATTATTTATTAAATAAATATTTAAATATATATATATATATATATATATAATTCATTCACCCTATATTACATTTATTGAATCTAGACATATTTCAGATTTAATAACTTAGACATTATAGCTCAAGTTGGGCTGTTCTTATGTGCGACCCTGTAGGCCCATATGAAATTGGCAGTAGGCTAATTACGCTATTAGCCTAAAGTCACAAGTGGCCTCTAGCAAGACATTGCAACTACCTAATTCAAATAGAGATCGATGATTCGAGGTAACCTATCATGCAACCATATCACATCCCTTTTGTCACACAATATTTCAATCAAGCATTAGACATGGAATTGTTATTCTCCTTTACCTGACCGTTACTTTCTCGATCTCTGAGTAGATTAACAATAGCAATGGAAAAACTCTTTCCATTATAGTATGACCACACATTTTCTCAGTCTTACTAATCGAGGGGCCCAGTAATATTTCTCACTTAATGTGAGGAACAAATTCCATCTTGACCACTCATATTCCTCTACATGAATATCACTAAACTCAATCATAGCCTTTATAATCACCCGGTCAAAGGTGACTTTTAACTAAATCAAGTTCAGTTGTCATCATGTTGGAATCCATGATGATCTTAGGTTAAAGGGGTTAGTGATATAGTTACATATGGGATAAACTTATGACTTGTATCATGCAGCTTTCTCATAGTGGGTCGGTCCAGCACCTTGTACTCTTTCAAGTGCCCATAACTTTGATTTGTATCTCTATAATTAATTAAAGTCATACTTCTCTTGTTTCATCTATCATATTGATCATGTAATGATATGATAATAAAGAAAAATTTATTAAATAACAATATACATAGTATAATGATTGGCTTGAGGGCACAATTTCCAAGATTGTGATCTTTAGCTGGGTCACGCCTCAGAATTAGTGAGCTTGGGTAGTCTAGTCATACGGAGGGAGCCCTATTTAATGTTATAGCCCACAGTTTTAATCGAAGAACATAAGGAGGGGATACAGATGGTTTGATCAGAAATATGTGTGTTTATATGATGTCTCATATGATTAAATTAAGGCAAGTCATGTTATATATCATGTCATGGTCACATGTCTGTGTGCCTTATGACAATGTACTTCATATTTAAAATGGAAATGAGATAATTGAGAAATAATAGATTATGATTCATGTGATAGTGCGTGGTTTGAGAAAATCTATTTCAAATTCATGTATTCATTCAATTGATATACAACTATATAGCGTAGGCTTACCTTTATTACTAAGTGGCTATACTCACCCCTCTTCTTAAAAATTTAATAGGTTCTAGCTCTAGTACAGCGGGGGAAAAATCTCCAGAGGCTTAGGAATATGTGTGTTCCTAGTGTAATGCCTATACGATTGATTTATTTTATGTAATAAACTAAGTATTGCCAATTTAAGATGGATTTTGTTTACACTTGTATTATATAGTTGTTTGTGATATTTGGTTTATATTTTGGGCCCTAAGATGTTATTCATGATAATTGTAAAAGTTGATAGGACTAAAATACTAGTGCAAGTCTATGAGTGTCTACTTGATTCTAATGGTGAATGTTATTTTGAAATGCAATGCTAAAACCTCCCCTTTGTTTTTAGTATTAAAGGGGTTGAGAAGTGAAATTGTGGTATAATGGTGTGTGTGTGCATGTGTGTGCATGTGGTGTGTTGTACAAGTAGTCCTAGGTCTAATAAATATGGTATGGGTGTTAATAATAGCTTTGGCACTTGTGTAGGGTTTTGGACACCCTTTTGTTGTGAAAGTTGAGAAAAGTTGTAAAAATGTGTTTAGGTATCCAACTTCCTAGTGTGACTTCTTTTAGAAGAAAAACCCATACCAATAGCTAGATTGTATTATGAGCTTTCCATATACACTTAGATCATCTCATTTGAACATTGGATGGAGAAATAGGGCAAGTTAGAACTTGCCTGGATTTACTATCATAAACGTGGAATATGCCACGGTGTATGGCACTTGTGTGGCAGTTTGTGGCACAGAGAGTGACAAGCTAGGGTGTATGGTGCATGAATCGTGATGCTTTATTTGTTTTTAGCTCCTTTAGATTTTTCAACTGTTTTCAACTCCTTTCACTCCTCTAAGGTATTACATGCTTTTGTAACACCATTTTACCATGATTATAAGTTAATAAATTGTTTTTTAATGTATTTTGAACTATAAAAACTTGGGATCCCATTATTTAAAATTACAAGCTTGGTAATCTCTTCATGAGTTAATCCCTTTATTGCATGGATTATGGTTTTAATCGTATTTATGAAGGAAGGATATTTCAACATGAGCATGCTATACTCAAGAGAAATAAGAATCAAGATAAGAAAGAGAGCTTTCATAGGTTGTTTTTTACTTTATTCTTCTCTTAGAAAAATCTGTGAAAACTAATTAAGAGGAAAAACAATGATTTGAAGTAAGAATGCAACATATAGAACATCATAGGCTCATAAGTTCTTTGGACAAAAATCTCATCCATGCAAGAACAAGATATATTCACACTTGTTTGATATAACATCCTGAATCTTAATCTAATAAACTAATTACTAATTAAGGATAAGTTATTAAATTAGTAGTTAATTGGGATTTTGGATGGCAATTTGGTGGTTTGATTTATTGTACCCATGAATGGATAGGATCGTGCGAAAGAACAGCAGTTCAGAGTTAACTCACTCACTTATGTAATCTAGTTTCCTCCAATACTAACAACCATAGGGTGTCGTACCCTTAATCTAGTCTCATCATGAACCGGTGGAGACTAGTTAGGTTCAAGTCCCTTATAGAACAAGTGAGACGGTCCCAAATCAACTATGGGACAAGGGCTACCTCTCGATTCTATCGGTTAGTGCCAAGGCTAGTTCTCGATTCCAACGATCACTACCAATACCATATGGATTTCCAATAAAACTACTCCTCTCCCTAGGCGAACTCTGCCAATGATCATGCCATGCACATTTCATACATTTTATGCATTTTAACACTTATTTCTCAACACATGAACTCACATAACGTGTATACTATACATTTTAACACATAATTCATCACAATTCTTCACCTATAGTAATAAATCATAATTAATTTCATAAAACATCAAGGGTGGTAGAATCAAGGTTTTCTTTCTCGAAACCATTTCATACTCAAGCATTTGCCAATATATATCATCAAATTAACTCACAAATCACATTTTACAACACAATTAACATTTAACTATAAAAATTAAGTTTCTCCTGGGTACCTCAAACCTTTGAGAGGTTTAAGGTTTACCCCTCACTATATCAACTTTTCCAAGCTTCAACAAGCTCGAAAGGTGCCAAGACGAACCTCTCTACAACCAAATTATAAGGATATCATCATCATCTAGCTTTTTAAGCTCTATCAATATAAAAGCTCCTCATACACTATTTTACCAACTCATAACCACTACCATTTATACCCAATGGGCTCATTAGATTCCACTAATGCACATTATCATTAATAACACCTCAAACCATCATTAATGCATATTAACCTCTCCCAACTACCTCATAAATACCAATTTTTTGAATGTTAAATGCTCCTATAGGCCAACCACTTCCATAATCATTAATTTGGTGTTTCAATACATTAAATCACTCCCATTAATCTCATTTTAAACAATAGAATTGGACCCATACCCTTATAGACCAAAATCCATCTCCCACTCAAACCCTAATCCTAAATGAGAGAGGGAAGGGAAGAAGAAAGCACTATAATCTCAGTTTGGGTGTTTGGGAGCTTCAATCTATCCACAATGTAGCAAAATATCGTGCCCTAGCAGAGCCAAAAACCAAGCTCTTTGTTTCCTCCTCTTGCTCTTCTGTTTTTCACGCAGCTCATGAATTAGGTTTATCAGATTTTTTTGGCCATATACGCCGCCCCCCGCTGCGACGCATGGCATAGAGGAACCTGTTATGTTCAAATTGTGTCCATGCACCAGACAGACCAACCACATGTCATGGTGTATGGCACAGAACATAACTCTTTACTTTTTCATCCTCTTTCTTCTTTGCCCGGTGCCCCCTTTGATCTGGACCTACTTTTCGGGTTGAAAATCACATTGATTATGCCAAGTTAAGCTCCTCTGGCCATACATCTCATTAACTTACTAACTACTCTAGTTAAATGATTTTAGGGTTTAAATTTTTTGGATGTTACATATCGTGCACCACGGTATTTGTCACCATACGCCAAGGTGCACTTGTCTAGATTTTTGCTGTCATTTTGATAGCAAAAATGACAAAACTTTCAGCGTGCGCTAATTTCTCATACGACATCCAATCAAAGTAATTCAAGTTCTCACATGAAGCTTAGCTCATATACTAACTAATAAGATAGGTTTGGACATGATTTAACATCTGATCAAATTGTAGACACCTAGGGTGCAAAAAGTCACTTTTTCTAAAAATTTTGTGCACCCAAGCGCTCAAATCGATCCCGTTTCTCTCATTAGACCATACTAAGCCTTAACTAAGTCTAAAAGGATCTAATACACTGATTGACCATAATTTATCACAATCATACTCATATATCAAAATTTGACCCTTCTACGACCAATTTCCACGATTTACTAATTTGACATACTATGGCCATTTCTCGGTATAACTTAGCCCACTTGGTTATTTCTCAACTCATACATATGCAATCATATTTACAATACAATCGTAGAGCCTTCAAATTACTTATTTTATCATAATTTGTCCTTTGGCTTAAGATTCACCAGCACATACAACCATTTTACACATATATTCTAAGTCATACCCCTTTTGTTTCATTTCAGCACATATACAATTGATTGGGCTAGACTTCACAAAGTCTCAATTCAATACATGCATGCAACCTATGGCAACTCAATATACTTATATAGATATATAATATATACACATCTTCAATCAGATTATTACATAACCTTAAAGTACATAGCGTCACAACTCAAGTTAGTCTAGACTCTCTTCCCTCCCTTAGCCTGATTACTTCCCGGTCCTATAAACAGATAACCACAAGGGTGAGATAAAAATCTCATAACAGAAGGAAGCACTTCCTAGTTGACTATCAGATGCAATCATATGAAAATAACATAATATGTCATAAAAACTCCATAAAGGAGTATTTACATCACATATCACATTTCATTTCAACTTTTCATCATATATGCATAAAATACTAGCATGATCTCTACCAACCAAACCTCTAAATCACCTAGACACGAAACCATAGGCTCATCTCAGACCAATGTATACTTCATTAGTCCTTGAGCTTACCTGCAGTAGTAGAATCACCTAGCCAAAATTTCTAACACATAATGCAGACTATGATTTTCTCCCAATGCACACAATAGAACATCGTTGACTCTAACCTATATCACGAAGATACTAAGGAGTCTCTCATCTCCACACAGTATCTTAATAGGCACTA
>NW_026555335.1:25192613-25385583 GCF_029017545.1 Prosopis cineraria
TTTGCATTTTGCATTTCAAGCCAAAAATAGCATTGTGCACATTCAATTTTTTATATACTCATTGAAATAAATGCATGTTTTCACATTAAAAATCAACCCCATGCATGCAACATTCAAAATTCACATTTAACAATCAATTAACATATAAACTACCTAAAGTATGTTTTCCCTATTTACCTCAAACTTTTGAGAAGTCAAAGGTTTACCTCTCAATATTTTAGCTTCCAAACTTGAATTTCCAAGTCAAGATAGGTGTCCAAGAGCCATAACTACAATCAACCAAGTTGAATTTTTTTTAACATTACTAACTCAAGGATTAAGCCCTCAATCTCTACTTCTAAATTGCCCAATATTACTCTACATGAGTTTGAGCCTATCCATTGGATTTATTATCCCACTTTAGTCCCCAATAACATTAATGAGTCACTAAATTCCTATTAATGGCATCACAATCTTCTAACCACCCATAATAAATGAAATTTTTGGATATTAATGGCACCGAACAATCTAAGACACCAAAAATTCATTATATTAGGTTTAAATACTCTAATCTACCCCTATTAACTCATTTGAGTTAATAAATTTGGACCCATAACCTATAAGATTGAAAATCCACTTCCACTATTAAATCCTAACTATAAACTCATAAATGTGAAGAAATGGAGAGATTAATGAGTGTTGTACTTACCTTAGGTGTTTGTAGCCTCCAAAACACTCTCAATGTTGTCTAAAAGTAAACCTTGGTAGAGCTTGGTGTGTCTTTCTATTCCTCTTTACTTTCCTTTTTATTTTTCTCATCATATCGCATATTATTTCTGTAGAATTTACACCGTGCACCACGGTGCCTGTCCCTACTCACTGCAGCATGTGGTATAGAGAAGGAAATTCTCATTTTATGGCCCTGTGCGCCACGACATACCACGCACATACCGGTATAGAGGCTTTTTAGCTTGTTTTTTTCCCACTTTTTGGTCCCTAAGTGACCCAATTTCACTTTGGACCTAATTTATATCTACAATTCCAACTAAAAATACTTATTATTCTCCTTTGACCACACACCACATCATCTTACTTAATTATCCTTATTAATCTTAGTAAATCATGGAATTAAAAACTAAGATGTTACACTTCACCACTTCAGCTGAGTAAGAGAGATCAAGCTCCAACAAGCCTTTGTAGTCACTCAAATATTCAACCATATCAAAGTTATGAGTTTTGATAAAAGACATATTTGTGTAGGGACTTGTGACCACCACAGCAGAAGAGAAGTACTGATTGAGTATGGACTGATGCTCGGAGCTTAGAAGCTTTCCATCTCTAATAGTTACCTCTGAAACTTTACTTGGAGGCACGTTGCTACCATCGTTAGATAAGCCTCAACCAATTCTAATCAGAGCTTCATCTTGTTGATCGGTTATAGTAGGCTTTAATGTAGAGTAGGCTCCTTGATTTTCTTTGAGTTTTGAGCCTCTTGGATGATCTAAAAGGTGATTACTACCTTTTCCAATAAGAGCTTATGTGAATATTCTCTTCTTTGTAACCTCCTCGATAGTTTTCTTTCTAGTCTCCTTTATTCTTGGCATCACAGAGAATTTAGATAAGAGATAAATTTATGCCAAAGAAAGAAATGAAATCAAAGTGAATGAAATGTGAGAAGTAGATTAGAAAAATAGGAAAAATAATTCGAGTGCCAAAATGGCTAGAGAAGAATTACGGAGGAAGTAAAGAAAGAGAGGATTGAGTAACAATTAGAAAAATGAACATTAGTACATACGTGAAAATGAAAGGCAGACGAGGAAGATATATGTAGACAATACAGGATCACGCGTGAGACAAAACTAGTGTCACATGTGATTTGGCACTTTTAGCTGACCAAGTGCTATTTTTGGCCTGTGACAAACAGTTTCATGCATGATCTTGTAGCAAGCATAATGTTTCATATAATGCACAATTAATATAGGTAAAGTCATGCGTGGTCATAAATTGGTTTCACGTGTGAAATGACCACTATAGAATACTATGCTCTCGGAAAGACATTTCACGCAAGCAAGCCTTCCTCTATCATGCATGATTTAACACAACTTAGGAAGAATTATTCACTTAGTACTATTTTAGGCAAGCAAAACTAATGTCTTCATGCATGATTAGCACAAATCAGAAGTGAACATATCCTAAGTGCTATTTCACGCAGTGAGCAGACATGTTTCACATATGAATATGCAATTATATAAAGAGAAACACAAAATCAAGCAAATTCACATAAGATATGACAGTTAAACTTACAAGAAACATTTTCTAATAGTAATAACCAATCTCTTAAACACATTATGCCTGATCTTCTAACTTCTTTCTCTCTTAAACATATTATGCCTGATCTTCTAACTTCTTTCTCTCTTAAAAACATATATGCTTGATCTTCTAACTTCTTTCTTTAAGATTTTCCTTGATTTATTACAATGATGTCAGGATTTACAGCTTTTTCTTACAAAAACAACTTAAGACAACTCCAAGCTTAAGTTAAAAAAGATTCAGAATGTAATTTATTAAATTTTAAGAAACTTACAATTCATTAGGATTTATCATTCCCAATTCTCTTCTAATGAATGTAAATTGTTCTTCAGCTAGAGGTTTGGGAAAATTTGCTAGTTGCTTGGTGGTAGGCACAAATTCTAATATGATGTCCTTCTTTTGCATATGATCTCTTAAAAATGTTGTCTGATGTCAATGTGCTTTGTTCTTAAGTATTGGACAGGATTCTTGGCTAAGTTAATAGTGTATAACAAGATTGTGCATAACTAGATCTAATTAGATTCTTGGCTAATTAAATGTGTTGTCACATCTAATTAGAATTTTCTTGAGATGAATTCCTAAATCTTCCAATTGCTATTTTAACCACAAGATTTGTGCATAACAGCTTCTAGCTACCATGCATTCAACTTCACTTAATGATAAGGATACATTATTTTATTTCTTATTGAACCATGATATTAATGAGCCACCAAAGAATTGATTATCCTCCATGATCAACATCTGAGTAAGTAATCAATTCAGGCTTTCCTCTTTTAAAAACCAAAGTCCTAGCTGTGTAGTTCTATTTAAATACTTGAAGATTCTTTTCACAGCCTTTAGATGTGATTCTCTTGGATTAGCTTGAAATTATGCACACATACAGATACTAAACATGATATCAAGTCTACTGGCAGTCAAGTAAAGTAGTGATCTAATCATTTTCCTGTATTTGATTAATCCTCCTTCTTTCCTTTTTTGTCCTTATCCATTTTGATTAATGTATTATTGGTATGTTGCTTGGATTTGAATTTTTGAATCCAAACTTCTTCAGCAATTCATGAGTGTACTTGGTTTGGCTTATGAAGATCCCATCCTCATTTACTTGATTTGCAATCTAAGAAAGAAGTTTAGCTCTCCATCATAGACATCTTGAATTCAACTTGCATAATCTTAGCAAATTTCTCATAAAAAATCTAATTAGTAGCTCCAAAAATAATATCATCAATAAATCTAAACTACAAGGATATCATAACCTTCAATTTGATAAAATAGTGTTTTATCCACCATTCCTCTTTTGAAGTTATTATTTAATAAAAAGTACTTAACTTATCATACCAAGTTCTTGGTACTTGCTTTAACCCCATACAATGCTTTCTTTAATTTGTAGACATGATTTGGCATTATGGATCCTCAAATCCTAGAGGTTACTTTACATAAACTTCTTCATTGATTAGTCTATTCAAGAAAGCACTTTTGTAACCTCCTCAAATATCTACTCAATATATGAGAATATTACAGTGTTACCATTGCCTTACATCAATTACAATAATCAAATTTTATTTCAAAAGTTTGGCTGAAGACTTATTTTATAAAATCATTCAATTCACAATACAATCAAAGAAATATACAGCAGAAGCAAATCATGCACTCCTCTAATATGTAGTGGACATAACCCACTAGCATTCCTATCCCAATGACATGTATTTCATCACAAAATAAAATTGAGAATATTGGTTTGTGTGTCACGGCATGTGGCATAAAGTCATATGCTCACCCTTTCTATGCCGTATGCTATGGCATGTGTCACCATACATCGCGGCACACCTGTCCGATTTTCTACTGTCATTTTTAACAGCAAAAATGATGAACTTCTAACATGTGCCATTTTTACATACGACATCCAATCGGACTGATTCAAGCACCCACATGTAGCTTAACTCATAAGCTAACTAATAAAACAGGTTTGGATATGATCTAACGGTCTAATCAAAATTTTTAGAAAATGTACAAGAAAAATTGATAAAGTAGATTTTATGTCTAGAAGATGAGCAGTCTAATTATATTTTTGAAATTCATTTTAGTTTGGGAGTAATTAAATAAAAAGTTAGTACTTTATTAAGTGTCCTAGCTTAACCTAGTTTTCTGTTTGTCTTTGTGTGTAAATTTTTATATAATTTCATGTAGCTTGAAACTTGGTTTTTTTAATAAATTCTTCCTTCTAATTATAAATTTAATTCTAGAATTTAATTATATTTTATAATATCACATGTTATTTAATTGAATTATGTGATTTTTATGACATAGGTGACATGTGACTTATACATCAATTGGGCAAATGAAGTCAAATGCTCATGAGGTCAAAGCTGATGCATTATAGATGTTTTTCTTCTTAATTGGGTGGTCTAGATTAGCTTAAAATGTGGATGATATATGGGATTAATTTGACACACATTGGAATCATCCACAATCCAATAGGAGGGTACTACCTAGCAAGTGTGACAAGGCCCCAAATTCCTTTTTATTTTGTTTTCTTTTATTTAATGAGTGATCAGCTAAAGAAAACAAGAAATTCATGTCCATTCACTCCTCAATTAAGGTTCACCACACATATTTCATCATCTCTTCCATTCTCTCTCTAGTTTATCGTGTTCTTTATTTTCTCCACCTTCTCTCTACTTTCTCCATTTTTCCAGCACCCATAACTCTTCATCCATCTATCAAACTTTAAAAATTCTTCCACCATTCTTCTTCTCTCCCTTGGCCAACCGCAACCCAACCAATTGCAAGGACATTTGAAGCTCAATCTCCATCAATACACCTTCAACCTCATGGCCTCACAGCGTTCTTGGAGGAGGAAGATGTTCTTTATGTTTTCTAGCTAGATTCTCCATGGAACCTTAGGGAAGAGTTGATAGAAGAGGAGCTTTGAAGTCTTCACTTAGCAAAGCTCAACTATTTCTTCATCTTGTTTCAATTCATTAGAGTACTATAACTATTGTTGATTATAGTTCAACTTGACTTTAGTTTTATGGTTGTTTGTAATTTGTAATGTTGAAACAAGATTGTTGAGTTGAATTTCATGTCCTTTTTGCTACTAGAATTTTGTCTACCTTGTGAATCTGTATGGTAATATGTGATTTCAATAGGTGAATGTTTTGTATTTACCTAGTATGTAATTGTATAGTGAATACTTGATGAGTTGCTTGAGTTTCATAGTCTTGAGCTTAGGTACAATTTTGAGCAGTGGCAATTAGGGATGAACTTTAACTAACATTTGATTAATTCTTGAGCTAAACTAGTGAGGTTACCTAAGGGGCTTGTAACAGCATTTAGGGAATTAAATTAATGAAGCTAGATTACCTAAGATAGTTGTCTTAGGTAAATAATTTTTCAATCAAGGAAGAGGAGTTAAGTGAGTTGCCATAATTAATTAAAAGCTAGGATTCCTCCATTAGTAACACCTTAGGGTCCCTACTTTAATAGGGAAGCCACTCCATTAAGGCACCAAAGCCAATACCCTATTGACTAACAGTGCCAATTATTGCAATTATGCACCTAATTGTTATCATTTCCCCTATTCATGTCCATTTCCACCTTCTATACCTGATCACTTTTCAATTAAGCCTTAAAATCCTCATTCTTAACTTTTCCCCAATTTTCCTTTCTCTACTTAAATTAATTTGAGCTTACAACTTTAAAACTTTATAGTTTTGACTCAAACCACTCACAAAGTCCTATTTTTGTTCTAGAAAAATTTTCTATTACTATAGGTAGAATCAAAGGTTAAGGTAGTACAAGGCTTACTTGATAAGTAACAGGTCTTAAAATGTCGTCCTTATACCTAAAATTGCTTGCCTTAGTAGAGCTCCTCTTCTTCTCCATGCCTGAACCCTTTTCCCTATTTTCTCTTCTATTTTCACAAGCTAACACATTCTTATTCACCAAGTTTCTATACCATGTGCCATAACGCATCTAGTTCTAGTTGCAACACGTGGCACAGTAGGGAATTCCTCAACTTATTCACATGCTACACTGATAGAACACATTTGTTACCTACTTTTATTTGTCAATTAGGACCATTTTATTAATGATTTATCACCTTCAAGTGCACACATTGCATTAGATTTGGAACTTTGCCTAAGTTTCTAATATCAGTGCACTAGGGGCATTTTGGTCCAAAAATGAACTTTTGAGAAAATGTACAAGAAAAATTGACAAAGTGCATTTTATGTCCAGTTGATGAATGGTGAAATTATATTTTTAAAATTCATTTTAGTTTGGGAGTAATTAAATAAAAAAGTCAACACTTTCTTAAGTGTCTTAGTTTGTCCTAGTTTTTGGTTTGCCTTTGTGTGAAAATTTTTATATAATTTTGTGCAGCCTGAAACTTGATTAATTTAATAAATTCTCCCTTCTAATTATGAATTTAATTCTGGACATGAATTAGATTTTATTATATCATATGCTATTTAATTGAATTATGTGATTTATGTGACATAGGTGGCATGTGACTTGTGCATCAATTGGGCAATTGAGGTCAACACTCCTTGAGGACAATGGCTGATGGTTTGCACGTGAATTATGATTATTTTGAGGGATTAGATCAGCTAAAATGATGTGGATGACACATGGAAATTAGGCACACATTGGAATCATCTACAAACCAATAGGAAGTTGCCACCTTGCAAGTGTGACAAGGCTCCCATTTACATTTTAATTTCTTTTTCCTTATTTTAATTAAGCTTCAGCTGATGGGAGACACCAAGGAGCACGCCATTTTAAGTCCCAAATGGGATCCAACACATATCTCATTCATCTTCCACATTCTCTCTCTCTTGTTCATAGTGTTCTTCATTTTCTCTCTTTTGTTCTTCATTTTCCAGCACCCTAACCTCCATTTTCAGCCACCAAACCTCCACAAAACTCATACCATTCTTCTCCTCTCTTCATTTTCGTTCCATCCCTTCCATTTTCACAAGGATTGAAGCTCATTTCCATCATTCAAGAGCTATGGAGTTTGGCCTTCACAAGCAATCACTAGGGTTCTTGAAGATGAAGATTAGCTAAGTTTCTTTGTGGAATCCTAGAGAGATGAAGATGGAGGATGAGTCTTGAGCTTCAAATTGGCTAAGTTCTTTTGTTTCCTATCCTCTTCTCTTTTTACTAGATGGTTAGATTCCTTAATCTAGGGTCTAATCATCTTAGCTTATAAATTCTAATTTGAATTTGATGTTGATGTAAAGAGAGAGGATTGTTTCATTTAATTTCTTCCTTGGACAGCCATGACTGAATTTTGCCACTCTTTGTTTGGCACATAATCTTGTGTTTTTCAATTAGTGAATTTCTTGTGTTAATATTGCATAATCTTGTGGTGTTAATGCTTGTGTTATTGAGTAGCTTGACATAATCTTGTGGTTGCTCAATTTATGTGTTTGACCATGGCTGTTGAGAGAGGATTTTGAATGAATCACTTGGCTAATGTCTTCACCAATTGGTTAATTGAACTAGGGACTTTAATCTAAGACCTAGGGAGGTTAGCTAATTAGGTTAATTGGCTTAGGATAATTTTCTTAAGTCATGACAGCTTTAGTCAAGAGGAAAGGGAAGCTAAACTTAGCCTAATCATGAGAAGATAATGAGTCCAAAATCAACTAATCTCTAGGGTTCCATTATTGTAAAAAGGGAAGTTCATTTCACTCACTTTCACTAGCATTTTAATTACTTGCATATTAGGTAATTAGTTTAGATAATTAGATAGATAACTAAATTCCTACAAACTTTGGTTGATTTATTTCACTAGATAACTTTCAATTAGACTTAAAACCATTCCTTGGGAGATGACCTAGGGTTGGCCCTATATTGCATTAGGGTTAGCTTTAGTGTAATTTTGAGGATAAGCGACTAATTTCCTATCATACACTTCACAACGTCATTCCCCTACTCATATCTATTCATATAACATCCTAAAGAGTCAAAATATCACTCTACCATCCAAAATCCTAATATCACATTAAATCACTAATTCATTCCTTAATCAATACAAATGATAAAATTAAAAATTCGAGATGTTACATTACACCTTGTTACCATCATTACCTCTTCATATCCTAGTACATCTTAATGGCTCTGGGATGGATTGTATACCCTATACAGTGTGACTCATTCAGAATTGATTTCCTCATATCTTCATTACTTAGCACACAAATTCAATTAATGTACACCACAAACCTATCATCATTAAAAATGAAGTCAATAATACGATTCTCCTATATCTCTTCTTTAATATCTATTGGGTAATCATCTTCTAACTAAGCTATGATAAGGGCACGAATTAAGGAGTAAGAAACTTACATAAAATGACAATATGGCATAAGGATGGTAAGGTCATCAGAGCTCTACAACAAATAATTTCATGAAAGGGTTACAGATTTCAAAAAGGACAAAAGCCCTAATTGATTCCAAACCCTAAAAACCCTAGAAAATATATCAACAAATGGAAAGATTAATCAAATTGTCTCTTAGGATGCTAATGAAGATGAAGCCATATATGGATGCACAAAAGGTAAGAGAAATATAGAGGAAAGTGAATTGAAAAGAAGTGAGTGACATGAGAAAAGGTAGAAACATAGGTTAAATGGAGCTTTGAAAGGCAAAACATTTAGCTTACTATGATTAAACATAGGAGAGGTGCTTCAAGATCATGCGTGTGCAATAGTCTCATACTAAATGAAGGTATGATATATGGCTTGGAGTAGGTAAGATTCTTAAAGCCCTTGGGTCATTGTTTGCACACAAGAATATCTCTTGGGCCAGATTATTGGAAATTGTGCCTTAGGGCCAATCATTGTACAATAAATATTGTTATTTAATAAATTTCTCTTTTGTTATCATATTAATTGCATGTTCATTATGATAACTGTATCCCTCGACAAATTATAGTGATTGTCCTAAATGTCCCTGGTGAGTCATCTATGAGGGATCATAGTGAAACAAGACTAGTATAACTTTAATTAATTATAGAGATATAAATTAAAGTCGTAGGCACTTGAAAGAGTACAAAGTGTTAGACCGACCCACTATGAGAAAGCTACATGTTACAATTCATAAGCTTATCTCATATATAACCATATCACTAAGCCCTTTGACTTGAGATTATCATAGATTCTTACATGATGACTACTAAATTTTGACCTAGTTAAAAGTCACCTTTAACTAGGTGATCATAAAAGCTATAATTGAGTTTAGTGATATTCATGCAGAGAAATATAAGTGGTTAAGATGGAATTTGTCTCTCATATTAATTGAGATATATACTAGGCTCCCTCAATAAATAAGACTGAGAAAATATATGGCCATACTATAATAGAAAGGTTTTTTCCATTGTTATGTTAGTCCACTTAAAGATTAAAAAAGTAATAATCAAGTAAAGGAGAATGACAATTCTATATCTCATACTTGATCGAAATATCGCATGACAAAAGGGAGCAGATACCAGTAGAGGGAGCAGATGTACATTGTCAGCTCCTGAGATCCAAACTTTTAAAAAGAACGCACGTGAGAATTCAAAATTCAAAAGGTAACTTTTCTATCTACCTTAACTTAAACAAGTTCCTTCGATCCACATCGAGATAGGGACTTAAAATTTTAATCTTCCGTTGCGCCTCCATATCCAACATAGATTAGTTAATCATAAAAGGGAACAAAATGAAAATCATGAGCAAAAGCCTAATCTGATGTTATTAAAGGGCTATTCTATCAATACCTAAGTGGAATGTAGTATTTAGAAAGAGTAGCAATTGGTCCTAACCAAAAACCCACATCTATGAGAAACCTGAGGTACTTACTAAAGCACGTTCCTTTATCATGAATTGCCTGCTCTTATGGTTGGTGCAAGCAATTATGACTCCATTTAGGCAAGCAGAATTCAAATTCAAATATAAGCATATAACATCTTAAAAATTTAAAATAGGATTAATGAAATTAATTAAAGGGTTAAGTTATTAATTATAACCTAAATTGTGATAATTAGAGTGAATGAATGACCATTAGCTTTAATGGACCCCATGTGGGGCTTTATTCTGACCCTAAATGCTATTGAGCAACTTTGAGCCCAAATTAATAGGCTTAAGTTAGGGTTTTCCCATCTATGTCATCTATTGTGGCGAATGGCACAATGCACTTGAAAGCAATAGAATTGTAAATTCTATCACACTTCTTGTTTCTAATTCAAAGTGGAAGAGAAATAATGAGAGATTGAGAGAGCGGCCTAGAGCTATATTAGGATTTGAGCTTTTGGCCACTTTGAGGTCCCTTAGAGCTTTATATACCTTTGGGTAAGTCTCTCCTTCCCTTCTCTTTCCCTCTACCATTTGTTTCTTGATTCTTTAGGGTTAGGGTTATAACTTATGGAAAGAGACACTTACCTCTTAGATTTTGTTAGGGTCCTTAGGTATGGTCTCACATTTGTACTCTATGGGTTAAACTAATGGAAGTTTTTAAAGGGATTAATGATGGGTTTTAGCTTAACCCTAACACTAAGTAATTTGGTTAATGATAATGGGTTAGTTAAACAATTTTGTTTATACTAATGTGAGATAAAATAACTCATGCAAGCTAGAAAATGGGTTACTCATAGTTAGTGTCATTAATCAGGGGTCTTAGGATTAAACCTTGTTCAAGGGTTAATTAATGATGATTAATCATTAATGATGCTTAGTGGTTTTAATTGCATATTGACAGTCTTTGGAGCCATTATATTTGGGAAGCTACCTTAGAAATCTAAAGCTGCCCTTAGTGTGGTAAACTAAGAGTTGAAATAGTTGAGAGTTAAATTACAGTATATGTTTATTATTTACATTTATGAGCTTGTATGATTATGGTATGAAATGCTTTGAAATGATATGAGTATGTTTGTTTGTATGGATGGTTAAGCTTCATATTTGGGCACAGGTAGTATGGAAGTGAATAAATGGCTTTATGATATGATATCAAGGATGAATACATGAACATGAGTAGATAAGCATGAGATTGATTATATGATGAATTGAGCAAGGTTATGTCTATGAATATGACAAACTTGTATATGATAATAATATTATGTCAAACTAGAGAATGGCTATGAATATGTCATCGTATAGGATTTAGATTTGTATGATAATGGATAGGTGGGAGTTTACTCGAGTGAGTATAGACAATATGAAAATCCACATGCTAAAGCCTCAATTGATATTTGTGCATTGGGGTTAACATAATTGACTAAAAAGTTCTTAGTATTATTATTGTTCTTTAGGGAATGGTATAAGGTGACTATAATACTTAGTATCATCGATTTCCTATGGGTAACAGTGTGGGATGATCAAATTTGACACCCTTAAGTATTTCAAAAAAGGGCCTATAACATCCTGAATTTCAATCTAAGAAAACTAGTTGCTAATCCGTGGTAAATTAGTAATTAGTGGATTAATTATGGTTTTAGATAAGGGATTAATATGTGATGCTTATTGGTTGGTATGGTTACCTAGTCATATGGTAGAATGACAATTTAGGACTTAACATGCATGCACTAGTGAGATTGGGCTCATAGTGTCACAAGTCGTGGCATGTGTTGTATGCACCATAATGCATAGCATAAAATTTGCATGAAGCTGACATGCTCAGCTAGTGAAAACAAAAGGAGAAGGAAGGAAAATCATTTATGAGAGAGAGAGAGAGAGAGAAAGAAGAGCCTGTCTTTGGTAGGGCTTTGATTATTAGAAGATTGGGAGTTTGCTTTGGCCAATGACTTGTCGGGTAAGTTTTATGCTGCTTTTTATTATGTTTTTACCCTAATTTCTTTTAGTTTGGTCAGTAGAAAAATTGAATTAGGAAGTTTTAAGGAGTTAAAATCTAAGGAAAAGGTTTAAAAAGAGGTATCAAGTGTGAAACTAAGGTTTTGCAACCAATCTGAAGTTTAATGTTGAACATTAAGGATATGGGCATAATTAACCTAATTTATTAGGTTAAAAATAGAGAAAATTGGTAAACAAGTAAGTTAGAAGGGTGTTTTGGTCATTTAAGTGGCCTAAGGGAAAATGACTATAGAGAATTGATTAAGGAATGTTCCTTGTGTAGATTGAGCATTTAAGAAGTTGCTCATAGGAATCTATACTCTTAGGAGTTAACTGTGTGAATGGTAACCCTTGGTAATAAGGGTAACTGGAGTAATCCTTTTATCTGTTGGTTTGTAAAATTATTTACAAGTATTTTATATAACTTTACGCATTGTGTTTTATGAACTGATAGAGTAGTTGTATTGCGAAAAGAACTATGTATGCATGTGTGTAAGTAATGCTTGAAATGTATATGATGAAACATGTGTATTTGGATCCGCGAGTGTACCTAGACTAGGGTAAGGGGTCATAGTTATAATCCTTCCCTATATCTACCATATATAAGAAAAGATTAACTTAATCATCGCCATACTTAAACTAAATCATAATCAATCACTTTATTTAAAAAGCTTGGGCCCAATACTTATTTTGCAAAATCACTAAGATCATAACACATTAGAGCAACACATAGTGGAAATAAATCATATGCATTCATATCAATCATTGCATGTATTTTAAATAAAGAAAACAAATCAAATTATAGGCCATGCACCATGGCGCACATGATGGAAAAATGCTACTGTTAAAAACTAATTTGCAGAGCAAACTTTTGGCGTGCTCTATAAAGTCCCAACTCAAATCAAACTTTACCATTTCAAATCACACAATCAATAAATCAAAATTAGAGTAATATCCCTTTTATTTGTTTTGAAATCATGGGATCCTGACTTCTTAAAACATATATTCAAATAAGAGGACTAGCGGAAGTGCAAACACATTCAAATGACTCAACATAACACAACTTTTCAATCCTAGAAAAGGGTCATGCACAGCGGCATGTACCACATGCACAACGACATGTGGTATAGAGCAACGAGCTCTATTTTTGTTTGCGTCATGTACCGTGACACATATGATAGCAATTTCTACTGTCATATGATAACTCAAAAGATGAACTTTTGCCAGCACCATTTTCACATCCGATGTTCGATTAGAGGGATTTAAGTGCCTGCGCAAAGCTTGCAACATATACTAGTTAATAAAAAAAGTCTGGACTCGTTCTAACAGTCTAATCTAAAATTAGACACCTAGCTGCAAAAAGCCACTTTTCTTTCAAAAACTTGCCCTTAAGTGCTCAATTTTCATTCTTTAACCCATTAGACTACTTTGGGCCTTGAACCGAGTCTAAAAAGACTACATATGCCTGATTGACACATCATACCACAAATATCACATCAATTTCCCATTTTAACCTCTCAATGCCACATTACACAATTGTATATTTATATGAGGAATATACATACAACACATATTCATATATATATATAACTAGACTTGTTCCACCTTCAACCCTCCAACTCTCACATATAGGGCTCTGCCTTACCATATGGTCAAGAATCACAATATACTCAACTCTTTCAAATAGAGCTCCATCTTACCATTTGTGTCAAATTCTCATATAACAATATAATTCACAATCAATACAAAATCATCACATCAATTCAAATTCAACACATATACACAAGTGGAACAAGTTATACAACATCATATACTTGCTTGTTTAGCATCTAGGCTTACCTACATACCCTCTCACTAAGGCACCTTTAGCGAGATGCAACATCAAATACACATACAAGCAAGGTTCACAACACAATTTATATACACATTCACTTATGCATCTTAGTTGGCAACTCAAATTCTATAAATAACTTTATACATTCATTCATACATATGGTAGTCATACCACCACCAAATGAAGCTACTCTTTCCTTGCTTCCTTTCTTGGCCTTTCATGCTCTCTTCATGTGTGTTCAAAAGTAACGGAGTGAAACATATGTCACAATAATTTAGAGGTAACCCCAATTACCGGTTAGTAAGCAAAATCATAAACAAGCGATAAAGGAGCATGTGTATCAATAAAAGCAATATCATATGCATATATAGGAATTCATTCTCATAAATCTCGTTATGCTCATGCAATACATTCTTGGTTCTAATTAGTGGAGTAATCTTTATGATTGGACCAGGACTTCCAGTCATAAGGAATAGGGCCCACCATACTACTGCTCAGACCAAGTAATACTCTTTGCGTATGGGTGGTCTCCTAAGTCAGTCATGGCAGAGTTAAACTCTATGCTCTAGATCATCAGGACTTCCTAATCTTATACAGAGCAGGACCAAACACTATGGACTCCCAAGCATGTAGATTCCCACAATCAATGTCACAAGTACTCAATCTATACAACATAGTATCCCTCAATCAGTTCTCAACACTTAACATAAGCATTGATTTGGCTAAACTGAATCCCTTAACACAGACAATAGTCCAATTAATGCGTCTTGAATTCATTAGTCTATTACCTATAGTCATTAGCCTTATAGGTTAATTAAATTATCATAATAACCTCCTAACTCACTTATCCATCCAATTTCTTAATTTCAACCTAACTTTTTAGCTATTTTGATCTCAAATCCTTAAAACTTAATTGTTCAACTCCATACTAATCACGAAACCTTATTTTTATATTTGATATCCTATTTTAACCTTTTCTTTTAGATTATAACACTTTAAAACTTCATGATTTGATTTCTCAACAGATGAAATTCAACAAAAATAGGGTAAAATTGAAGTTTAGGGTTGCTCGATAGTTACCCAGTAAGTTACTAATCGAAGAAAACTTTCGAGGTCCAAATATCACTTGTCCTAATAGAGCTAAGCTTCTCTACCCCTCTAGATGCATTTTTCACACTTTCTCTTCTGATTTCATGAGCTAATCACGTTAGCTTTAAGTAATTCCTAGACGTGGTGTATGGCAGAGTGAGTTCAATCTCACTTGTGCTCACGCATTATGCCCTGAATTGTTGTTTTACCTTTCAATCCTATCAATATAACATTCAAACAATATAAATTATCAACTCAACACCCAAACCACAATCAATTCACTAATTACTATTTTACCCCTGATTAGCAACTAGTTTCTGGGATTAAAATTCAGCATGTTTCATGCATCTTATCCATATACGATATTCGATCAAAGTGATTTAAGCACCTATATGAAGCTTAACTCATAAGCTAACTAATGAGATAAGTTCGGGCATGATCTAATAATCCGATTTTCTTGGTATAAAAAGTTACCTTTTTCAAAGAAATTAACACACCCAAGCACTCAAATCAATTCCCTAATCTTATTAGACCATACTAGGCCTTGAACCACTCCAAAAGAACCTAATACACCTGATTAAACATAATATATCACATATATACACACATATCAAAATTTGCCTGTTCAACAGCCAATTTCCACATTTATAAATTTCCCACAAATTGGCTCAAAAACTATCTTTTGGCCATTTTCACAATAATATCACCATAAAATCACACCTTTACACATTCACAACATATTTACAATTAAATCTTAGCCCCAATTACTCATTTCACCACACATTTCCACATATAGGCTAGATTCACAAAATTACTACAATTCTCAACAAATTACAACTTTAAACATACATGCAATTCCCATAGAAACTCATATATATAATATTCACATTAAGTTAGTTCATTGCATAAACTCAGAGGTTTCATAGCTATGGCACTACTATGCCAATCTAGACTCTTTTTCCTTGGCTAAATCACTATTCTGACCTGTAAAATGTAACCATGAGGGTGAGATAAAAATCTCAGTAATATAATAACTCTCTACTATTGACCATCACATACAACTATATAAAAGTATAGTATAATATATAAGTAAACATAGCATATACATATGTTTCATTTCAAATCACAACATATATTAATTTACCTCTTTTACTACTATATTCACTATATTTCTAACATGTAGCATAATTACTATCGACTGAACCTCCAAATCACCTTAACTTGAAACCATAAGCTTGCCTTAGAATAATATGCACTCTTATTGGCCTTAAGCTCACCTTCAATAGTAGAATCACCCAGCCAAAGGTATTTTATCTCACTTTCAGACTATGGTTTTCCTCAATACATACAATAGGGCGTCGATGACTCTAACACCACATCACATTGATACTAAGGAGTTTGAATCTCCAATACCATACCTCAATAAACACTAAAGAAATAATCTGTACCACTGTACCTTAAAATGTACTAAGAAGATACAATTCTCCAACACCATATCCCATTGGGCACTAAGGAGAATATGCTATATGATCTTTCTCTACATCTCTATATGGGTGAATATGATGCTTTTCAAACCAATCGTAGGTTCCTATTCACATCTATACATGTATCCACAATACCTAATATATATATATATATAAAAAAATATGAAATCACACGTTTTTAGTTGTCTATTTTATCAAAATCCCTTTTTCATGCAACATTGACACAATGCCATAAAACATGCTTAGCTTAAAATAATTTCATGCACTAGATAGTATACTCACATACAGTTATAATAAATAATCAAACAGAGAAAGTTATTATGTTACCTCAAAACTTTTGTCACAAGAAAAGTTACTTATGGATTCAATTACCATAAAAACTCTCCACAAGCTTCCTCCCATAACTTATTCATAAAATACGCCAATTTACACATAATTGACACCATTAGTCAATTGATTTAACTGACCAAAACACTAAATTGCTACTAATAGCTATACTTAGCTATTCAATCCTTTTCATTTAACCAATCTAAGTTCATTACTGCTCAACTATCACTTTACATCACCTCAAACAATCCCATCTTATTCTAACACCATTTCTACACCTATTTCTATTAAATTAGGGCCAAAATTGAGCTTACAAGTTTAAAGCTCTATCATTCAACTCTAACTAGTCATAAAGCTCTAATTTAATTCTTGAGAACCTTTTTATTACTATTGAGTAAGAAACAAACCCTTAAAATTTCACTGATTCAATTTCTCTATAACTCATACCAAGAGAAATTGTAGTAGAATCAGAAGTAAGGGTTATATAAAGTTTACATGATAAGTTACTAATCAAAAGTGCCTTCCAATGCTCTAAAATCCTTTTCCTTGGCCAATCTTTTCTTCTTCTCTTCTCCCTTCAAGTGTTACACCCCAAAGACTCAAATTATCAAATAGTCATTCAAATTTCTAATCACTTGCTAATTACTAATTTAACCTTAATTAATAACTAATCATAATATTAAAAAATTAGGATGTTACAACAGCCCTACTCTATGTAAGGTTAGAAAGTCTTAAAAGCCTTGAGGGTAGAGCTTACTCTGCCAGGAAGGACCTAGGAGAATTATCTACCAATGTAGCCTAGACTAGGGTAGGGGGTCATAGCCCTACTCTATGTAAGACTAAGAAGTCTAGATAGTCCAAGCATTGCGTGTTCTCTGCTAGTGGGGACTTAGGAGACCACTTATATTGATAATACCTAGTCTGAGATAGTGGTTTGGTGGGCCCTATTTCATGTAAGGGTAGAAGTCTTAGTTTGAGCATTGAACTTGCTCCACTGGGGTGAACTAGGAGTATATCAATATAGTGTTTAATGAGAATGATGTTATGTATATGTATATATATATTGTTTTATTAAAATGATGTTACTTTATTTCTTATTTATGATTTTACTTACTAACCGGTATTTAGGTTTTATCTAAGTTACTGGGATGTATGTCTCACTCCATTACTTTTTTATACAGGTGAAGAGAGCACAAAAAGGCTAAGAAAAGAAGCAAGAAAGTTGTGTTCTATGCTAACAGATGTAGGTGGTCTTAAACCTAGTAAGAACATGCTTGTAGATGAACAAGTTGCCATGTTTTTACATATACTAGCACATCATGTGAAGAATAGAGTAATGCAACATAACTTTGGTAGATCAGGAGAAACTATTCGTAGGCATTTCAACTCAATACTTACTAGTGTAATGAGACTTG
Organism: Prosopis cineraria; assembly: GCF_029017545.1. Taxonomy (NCBI): domain Eukaryota; kingdom Viridiplantae; phylum Streptophyta; class Magnoliopsida; order Fabales; family Fabaceae; genus Prosopis; species Prosopis cineraria. Next base: position 25,210,879 of record NW_026555335.1, read on the forward strand.
GAGATATGTTGTTGAAGAAACTAGAGCCAGTGGCCGATGACTCTAGCGACGAAAGGTAGAAGTGGTTTAAGGTAAATATGCATGTTATGTATTTATCATTATTTTTAAAAGTTGTGTGAACAATTTATATTAACTTTTTTCTACTTTTCTATTTTATAGAATTGTTTAGGTTCCTTGGATAGAACTCACATCAAGTTAAGAGCTCCTTCTCTCGACAAGGCAAGATACCAGAATAGGAAAGGAGAGATAACTACAAATGTGTTGGGTGTTTACTCACAAAATGATTTCTTTATATATCTTTTGCCTGGTGGGAAGGGTCTGCAGCAGATGGATGGGTTCTTCGTGATGCCATAAGTAGAAGGAATGGCTTAAGAGTTCCACAAGGTCACTATTACTTGGTTGATGCTAGGTACACCAAGTGTGAGGGATTTCTTGCACCGTATAGAGGGCAAAGATACCACTTAAGTGAATAGAGAGAAGGGCGACATCCTAGAAGTGCACAAGAGTGCTTTAATATGAGACACTCTTTTGCACGAAATGTAATTAAGCAGTGCTTTGGTATTTTGAAGTTAAGGTGGGCTATACTAAGAAGCACATCATTTTATCCTGTTCGAACACATAACTGAGTTATAATTACTTGTTGCCTCCTACAGAACTTAATTCGTCAAGAAGGTGTAGATCTACTTGAAAATGAAGTTCTAGAAATGGGTGTTGATATGGACAAAATAGAAAACACCCTAATTCAAAACATGAATGCTTCTAATGAATGGGCTACCTTTAGGGATACTCTTGCTAATGAAATGCTCACTACTTTTTCTTCTAATAGGACATCTAGATGAATTAGTTATTTCATTTGAACATTATTGTTTGTTTCAATATGTCAAGTTTCTTTGTTTGTTTGAGTGTGGTGTATGGTATGATAAAACATGTATTATTGTTATGTCCTTAATAATAATATATTGTCATATTGTTATATTGTTATTTAACCTCTTCTCAAGTTCTAACATTTTCTTCTTATAGTTGCACAAACATGTCAAGTAGGTCTGGAAAATCAGACAAGCATATGTGGACACCCGATGAGGATGAATTGTTAATTCAATCCATGATAGTACTACATGGTAAGGGAGAACTTGTATCCGATAATGATTTAAGGCCACGTGTCTTAAACACTTTGAAGGACATGCTTGATGGTTTAATACCTGAAAGTGGTATTAAGGCCCATCCCCATATTCAATTAAGAGTCAAGAAGTTAAAAATTAACTATAGTGTGGTTTCTGACCTTCTCAATTTATCTGGTTTTAGTTGGGACCCTGAAAAGAAATGTGTGACAGCTTCTAAGACTGTTTAGGATGAATATGTGAAGGTAAATTGCTGTTGTTAATTTCTGTTGTTTCTTTCTACTATTTATTTATTTTTTCTAGTTTTAATTGCTATTAGTTTCTACTGTTTATTTTTTTTTCTGGTTTTTATTGCTGTTACTTTCTACAATTTCTACTGTTAAATTGCTGATGTTTCTACTTTTCCTGCTATTTTTTTCAATTACAGGTAAACAAGAAAGCTGCTAAGTGGAGAAACATGACTTTTCCCCATTATGATGAGCTATCCAATATCTTTGGGAAGGATAGGGCAACTGGAAAGGATGCACAAATGTATAAAGATATTGTTGAAGAGTTTCATGATCAATATGGGTTTACTCCACCCATAAAAGATACTCCTATTGAGCATATTCCAACTGTTCTCAAATGGATGGATCACATGCGAATACTTCACCACAAGAGAACTCTCCAACTGAGCTATCCCCTTCTGATGCAATTTCCAATGTAAAACAGAGGAAGTGAAATAGCATTGAAGTGAAACCTTCCATCCTTGAAGGCATGAAAATGATTGTTCAAATACTAGCTGATAGGTTGAAGGAGTCATCTGAGCATTTTGGCATGCACCTTAATAGATTTGAATGTGAGAAATGTATTAATGGCATGAGGTCGTCTTTCTTTGTTGAGTTGAAGAAGGTTGAAGGACTTTCCCACCAAGAATGTCTCAAGGCATATGTAAAGATTATTGGTGATAAGAATATGCTGATTGGCTTTTATTCCATACTTGAAGAGGACAAAGCTTATGTAATTCACAAAATAATTGCATAAGCTAGTATTGATGTCACTTGATATTTTGGTGTATCTTGACTTTTTGGTAATCCTTAGTAAAGTTGTAAGAGGATCCTTCATATGTAATGTCATGTTTGGATGTCTAATTTTTTGTGTAAGATATGGCATATCTTACTTGGGTGCTTGGATATATGAGTAGCACCATTGACTATATTTTGTTTCAAGGTAAGATATGGAGTATCTTGCTTCCTTGACCTTATTAATTATGATATGATAAATGACATCCTTTCTTTCATGTTTTATAGAGCATCTCTTGGAATTTTATATAATAGTAGTATCTTGTTTGGTCACCATTCAGTCGTGAACTCTAGGGAAAATCCTATCTAGATGCCATGAGGATACAACAATGCAATGAAGATGATGAAAAAACTAGGTGAATTGATTGTGAACAAGCTTTTCATAGTTTCTTCATTTGTGATTTTAAATTAAGCTTCTTCTGTTAGGCTTGTTGCTCACAAACTGCTAGAAATACAAGAACAGGCTTTTGAATATTCAAATTTGTCAGGAGTTGCAGATGAGTAGAAATACAATGACAATTTCTGGCCATAAAACTAAACTAAGGTGATATCTTGGTTTCCATCTATACTCTTCATTTTTCCCTTTTTAAACAGAGCATGTTGCATTGAATCAAATAAGTAGCTTGTGCCAAGGAAAATTGTTTGGATCTCCTAAATAATCTTATGCTCTACTCTGCTTTCTTAACATACCAAATGCTATGTTGTGCAAGTTTGATGACATCCTCAGTGCGTATGCTTGTTTACTAAGTGCATTTGTGTGCACAATCATATGTATGTGTATGCATGCGCACACATGTGTATTTATGTATGTGTTAGTGTCCTTAAAACAATGGAAAATCATCAAGTCAAGATTGAGAAGAAGAGGAACAATGGACTTCTTATTAACCAATTAAATGTACATGTACATGTACATGTACATTTTTACAAGAACTGTAACCTAAAGAACCAAAAAGGAAAAGAAAAAGAAGAGGAGGAGGAAAAAACTAAACCTGTTTACTGATTTAATCGACCTCTTACAATCCAATTCCTGACATAAAAATTATAGCACCTTTCACATAAGTCCTTAAGCTATGACAATCCATACTGAACAGCACCAGAATGTTTACGAGTTGCAACAGCTACTGTTGTGGCACCAACTACACCAAAGTGAGATTGTGGCTGCAGAAGCTTCACAACTTGTAAGCCCAGCATTACTCAATGGTTGAAGCATCAGAACCTTCATTAAAGATTTCAAAATGAGAATCTGATCCATCAACAGGCTCTTCTCTATTGCCATTTACCATTGGAAGACTTCCAGCTTTATGGTTGCTATCAGTAGCTTCAGTCTTCTTGGTTGAATGAGGATCTGGAATGCACAATTGTCTGTTCATCCAATCTCCCATTGATTTTAAAATAGCAACCAAGCATTTCATGGCCTCAAATTTTAACGTTGCCTCTTGAGGGGGAAAAAGTGAAGTCACTATACTAGGTGGGACACCCTGTGCAGTTTTAAGAAGTCCTATAAGGACCATAACAATTAAACAGAAAAGCAATGAGTGTATTGAATGACAAGCACACCTACACCAGCTGAAATAGTTTCAAAATTGATCGACGAATGCAATGCTAAAAAATATAATATATAAAGTAAATCAAATTTTAGGGGAAAACCTTACCTCTCAAATATGTTTGATGAATTGACATCACAATCATAATTGAGAAATATGTCCACCAATATCTATGAATCAACACACAACCTCTCTAGAAAATGAAGAAATATCATCTTTTGCTTTCCAGTGCAATGGCAAAGGATATGCATAATATGGACTAGTTTAGGGCTCTCAGAACAATCATAGGGAAAAAAAACTCCAATTTTTTCTTTTAATCTAGTTCTAAATCTTAATACAAGACTGATGAAAATGGAGCAAGGTAACTAGAAAACTATCATAAGAGTTGAAGCACTAGTCTTCAACAACGATAAACATAAGTACTGCCTGATAGCACCCAAAAACCTGTTTCATCACAAGCAAACACAAATATTACTATTCTTCATCATCATTTAAGGAAACTTGTAGGAGCTAAACATCAAAGCAAAATAATATGTGTTTGCTTCGTCATCATTCTTCGATACTCACCATGAACCAATACTAATCCACATATACATACATGCATATATGCTTCAAAGTATATGACATCATCAAAGAATGAATGCTAGTGCTATATGGAAGCAACATTCACTCTGCTTTACATGTAGAAAGGTGAAACACTTACAACATCAGTGCCAATAATGTAATCAAAGGGAGGATCAACAGCCCTAATGTGATCCATGTCTCCTTATTATATCTCTGAAACCTTAACTAAACCAAATAAATCTATAAAAGAATAGAAGTCTTTGTCAGATGCTATAATTCTTATTTGTAGAATAGTAAATAAGCTAAGACCAAGTACATGTATGAAAAGCATCCCCTTCCAAAATGAAACATGTTTTACAAGTTTAAAAAATATTCAACTCCCAAGTTTCACAAAAACACCCTTATCGCATATGGCAATATAGATGGTTTAAAAGTTTCAAACCATACCAGGATTTTTCTGCATGACCCTTGAAATATTGCACTCAACATTTCTATAAAGTATTGGCAAGACCTCTTTTTAGTCTATCACTATAACATCACACCCCAGCAAAGCCATACCTATAAAGTGCAAAAGAAGCACAAATCAGATTATATCAGATATTACCATTCAACCAAATCAGGGCAGCCAGAATAATTCCAGCCAAGGGATGCAAATAGGTAGCTTGAATTAATTCAAGGAACAATTTTTTAATTCCTTGATTATAATATTAAAAACCCATAAAATCCAAAAACTCCACAACCAGCCCCAAGTTCAATTACACGTTTTCCTTCAAGCTTAGCTAGGGAAAACTTCCCCTTTCTGCAATTTTTTTCCTGAATCAATGAAAGATGCAATCTTGGAGTTAAAGTCATCTAAATTCAAAGTTATTGATTGATGCTTTTGCAGAAACAAAATGGCAATACCTGACATGCTCCGAAGGGAAAGTAAAGTAAATCAAAGGCTTCATTTGAAGGCTTTAAAGCATACCTAACATGCTCTCCTTGGCTCTTCATTTTCATCTTGGAGGCGCTTACGAGTTGATGGAGCTGAGAGAAATTAGAATGGCACGAACAAACCCTTCGCAATATGGAGCCCGACGATCACAAATGGAAGCCAGAGACCTCTCAAGCTCACCGTTGTAGAAGTTCATCAGCAAGAAGAAGAAATGACAAGATGAAGGGGTGATCACATTTTTATTGGGTTTTATTTTCTGTTTTTATTATTTTAAAGGGTATCTTTGTCTTTTTATAATTTATATTTAATTTAAAACTAAAATGAAATAAGGTATTCCTTGAAAATATTCCTACATACCAAACATAATTTTTACCCAATCCCAATCCCAATCCCTTAAAATTGAGATCTGCGTACCAAACAAGGCCTTAGGGTGGCAAATTTTAAAAGAAAAGTAGCTTTTTGCACCCCAAGTGTTTAATTTAAGATTGAAATATTGGATCATATCCAAACTTATCTCGTTAGATAGACTGTGTTATAAGCTTCGTGTGGGCTCTTGAATCATTCTAATCGGATGTCGAGTGTAAAATGGCGCACAATGGAAGTTCATATCAAAAATCTGCCACAACAACAAAATCTAATACTTGCGCCGTGGCGCATGGTGTGTAAGTCATGGTGTATGACACAGAACCAGGGCACGTTGCTCTATGCCACATATCGCAATGCATGTGGTGTGAGCTACGACCTATAGCCTATTTTTGAGAGAAATGGCTGTTTGATTTTCTTGTTGAATGGTGATGTCGTTGCATTTTTGTTAGCCCTTTTTATTTAACATATTTTCTATGAAGTTGGGATCCCACATTTTAAAAATAAATTAAGGGCTATAACTCTGATATTGTATTGTTATTGTGTGGTAGGATGTGTATGAATTGGTAAAGTTTAGACAATATGGATGACTTTACAGGGGCAATCCATTATTCAAGAGTAAGTATGGAAATTTTTGGCTAGGTAACCTCTCACAATTGGAAAGAGGGCTAATTTGGTCATACAACTTAGTCCAATATGAATTTGTAACCCATGGATTCAATCAAAAGATGGAAGGAGAGGAATAAGGATGGATGCATGACTTGTTAGATATATGATTACATATCAATAGAACATTTACTATGAATACTTTCTTTTCATGCTTTACATTGCCACTCATTTATGTTCTTGAATTTATGTTCTTAGTTATTGAGATTTTATAATCTCACTCCTTTAGTTTAACATCTTTCTAGGTGATGGTGAGGGCAAAGGGGAACATCTAAAAAAAGAGATGCCTCCTTTACTTTGTAAAGTCTCTAACCATATACCATGTAATTTTGAATGCTATATTGCTAACTCTAGGGGTCTTTTTGTATTCAACTATTTATCACTTGCATGTAGCCTATTTATTTGACTTAGGCATTTTGGTATTGACCTTAGTATGCCTTTGATGAAGCATCATTTGTGCAAGTGTGTGATCAATTCTATATTTGATATTTATGGAAAAAGGAGATGAGTTTTGAATGCATATAATATATTTTGGCGCATGCTATATTACACACATGCTCATTTATGCATTATGCTAATAGCTAGTATGAGGGGGATGGACATTTGGTTGATGGTCTTAGCATTGGTGTTGTGATTTTAGCCCCAAGTATCCAAAATCTCTATATGTTGCTTAATTATTAGGAAACTTATACCATTAGTTAAATTATTCAATTATCTTTATGTGGGTGCTAAGATTACCTCATTTGGAGGTTTAAGTAAAAAATGCAAAGCACTAAAAGTTGGATTTCGAGTGTTGTTATAACAGTTGTTGTCAAGGCATGTGAGCTATCATGAAAGGCTCTGTTAGCCATGGAAAATAGCATGGTGTAGTTTTTGTGAAACTGTCTCTGTTGACCCCATTTTAAATTATTTTCATGGTTAAATTATTTCCATGCTTCCTAAAATCTTTATGCTTTGATTCTAAGTGTTTGAAGGGCCTTATTTAATTGATTTCAAATTTACTATATTTTTAGGATTTCATTTATACAATAGTCATTTTAATTAATCATTGGAGTCTTAAAAAGTCAAGGTTGATCATATCATCCTTTGGTACTTTCTTCAATTGAATTAATGGGCATTAGTACCACAATTATTTTTAAATGTTTTTATGATCTAAGCCATCTAAATCTATTACTTTGCTTCTCACTACGTTCACCCTACATTTCTTCAATTTTATAATCTAGCTTTGATCAATGAATGGTCACTTCCTTGCGATCATCATCGTATACTGAGATTTTTGATAGTTTAGGCAATCCAAGGAAATTATGGTAATGGACCTTGGGAACCCACTATCATTAATTTTTCACACATCGAGAATGAAACTCCTATGACACTCCTAGTTTGCTCAAGGAGCATGACACTCCATAAATTTGGCCATTAGAAACCTTCAAACAACTCAACCATAAAGTTAAATGAAGATAATTAGTAAAAACTATTCTAAATAATGAATTCCCAGTTTTCTCGATCTAGATCCTAAACTCAATGCATAGAAGGGAGAAATGGAAGCTATAGGACTTACTAGATTAGTAAGAACCTCAAATATACCTCTAATTCTACAAAAATCATAGATTATAGCTCCTTATCAAACTCTCCCATGGCTCCTCTTTATCCTCGTCACAATTCTATAGTAACAATATGTATAATCTCTTTTAAATTGTTGTCTGGCCTTTGATAGGATATCCAATACTTATTATATACCACCTTCTTGACCTCGATCAACAAGGCTGATGTCTAGTGCCAGATAGCCCTAAATGGGCCTTTCCAAGGCAAAGGCCTTGTTTTATATCCAATCCCAAATAGGATATCTAGCCTAAGGTATCTTTTCTTGCCCAGGATATCAACTCCCTTGTGTTCAATCAGTTCAATCCAATTTTATTTAATATCTCTCACCTATTTAGACTCTATAATTATCTCCAAAAGGACTCCCAATCATCTCTTAATCAATTATAAGTCTCAAAACAAAAATTAAGATATAACAGTCAACTCACAGTAAAAGGAGCAAGTCTCAAGGCATTTGCATCATTTTACATGATAAATTAATGACAACCAAATCCCATGCGATTTAAGAGTGTTTTCACAAATTTATAAAACTTACTTGTTAAATAAGTCTCATAATTGGGACATATTTATAATTTTTTCTTAAGGTTAAAAGCATTGACCAATTAAATTATAATTATTTTTTGAATTAAAATTATTATCAATCAATCATTGATGAATCAAGAAAAAATTGCTATTAAATCTCTCCTTGGGAGAGAAATTGTTTTGAGAGACTAAGACTAATTTAATGATCAAATACACACTATGTCTATTATTTTACACACCAAGCTTATCATCTTTCACTTTAAGCCTATGACCTTACATGCCAAGGCCTAACCTTACACAATATAAATGTGCAAATTTGATGAAAATACAACATATTATCCTAAAACTGGTGATCTATAAGAAAATAATAACATCGACAATGGATCATTCAAATCGCAAGCATGTAAATTACATGGCATTTTCAAAGGCTAACAAGTAACTTTGTTGTGCAAGGTGATAAGCCTGGGGTGCAAGGTGATAAGCTTAAGGTGTAAGGTGATTAGCTCAAGATGCAAGGTCATATGTTTAAGATGTAAGGTTATAAGTTGAGGGTGTAAGGTTATAAGCTTCGTATACAAGATAATAGGCTTTTGTATACAAGGTGATAAGCTTGAGATGTAATGTTATTTGAGGTGTAAGGTGATAGATTTGGTATGCAAGGTGAGGTGTGCATTTGGTCTTTAAATTAGTCTTGGTCCCTCAAAACAATTTCCCTGCCAATAAGAAGGGATTTTATGGCAATTTTTTCATAAATCAATTATATATTTAATAAACATATCGTATGAAAACTTTGATAATAGAATCCTCAAAAACCCACTCATTCATCTAACGAGCACCATTTTATTAAAGTAAATCATTATATAATTAAAAATAATCAAAAGTCATATTAGTCATTTTAACTTTATTAACGCCCATTCAATTTAGTTCTACCACTTATTTTAATTTTACTAACGCCCATTCTGTTCATTTTTTGAAGGAAAATAAATACACCTATAACACCACATAATTACAAGAGAATAAAAAGATTATTACCTTTGGTCATCTGTACCTCAATATATGAGGTGGAGGTTTATTAAATGTCTCAAAATCATGAGTAATTTTTTTATCCTAATTAATAATAGAACTAAGCGCCTAGTATTATCATGATTAACAAAATTGACACATGCCAATTCTTAACTTAACTTTGTATAATCATGATTAACATAAAAGAATTAATTCTTTTTTTTGAAGTTGTAAAATTGAAGTTAGAATTAATTGAAATTTTCTAATTAAAGTTAGGCAAAAATTTATGCTAAAAAAATAAAGTTAATGTAAAAATTAGTGACTTTAAATTGTAAAAAAAATTAGTCATTTTAATGTGATTTATTTTTAGATATATTTTTTTCTTAAAATTTAGTTTGACAAACAAAAGCTTGTTTGGATGACAAAATTCAAGAATCATTTAAAATGTATAATGACCAAAAAGACATAATTTTATGAAAAATATTGTTTCTATCTTTTTAAGAATAAATATAAAACTTTAAATTACAATTAAAAAATTAGTTTTTATATAATTAAGTATTATTTGTAAATTATAAAGATCTGAAATAAATTAATAAATTATAAAATATTAAATTCTAAAAAGATAAAATAAATTGATAAATTATTAAAGCCTTTTTTGACAAATTGAAAATAGTACATGATTAATCGTGTCTTATGCGATTTTCAAGAAAAGCCAAGAGCCAAAATGCTTACTCTTTCTTTTAAAAATATAAAATATTTTAAATCAAAACTCACCTTTTAATAGAATAATTACTCAACTTCAAAATAACTTTATCTTTTTATATTTATTTATATTTAATAAAGTATTTCACTCTAAAATAAATATAAAGTTATTTTTTTATTAGGAATACTTTTAAAAAAAATTAATAAATATACCTTAAAATATTAAAAATATCTTTTATTTTTAAAATTTAATTCCTCAAAATATATCTTATATTTTTAAATGGAACATGTATTTTACTTTTCTTCAATTTAAATGGACTTCCAGACTAAATGCACTGCTGAACTTTTTTAATCAAACATCATTTCAAATTTTTTAATGAATGGTTAAGACCCAAATTTGGAACCTAACCATAGTTTGGACTTATCCGAACACCATTCTATTTCTTTCCCCGTCCTCTGTTTTAGATGATTATACGGATGGAGTAAACCAGTGACTGTTGTGGCATAACAAATTCAATTACGGAAGCAGCTGTCAACTCGGGATTCTAAAAAAATTCTAGTGAAATTCTAAAAGAATTGTTGAAAAATATACAAATTTAAGCAGAAGTTAGGGCCGCTGATGTAATTTGCTCTAATAATTTCGAAAGGAGGGTTAAAAAAAAAAACAAAAAAGGCTTTGACTTGGGAAGTTTTGGTGAAAATTAATGAGGATGGCATGCACGTGTCTGTTCTCTGTTGAGACGGCCGCTATATAACGCAAGCTCGGTCTTGTAATCCCCCACCCCAACAGCCCAGGCGAAGACTCACATCGGAAGAGCGAGAGGGCGTTAACAGCATCCATGCCGACTCAAACCATATAGAAAACAAAACGACAGAGTTACAAACCCAGAGAAAGAGAAGGATTAAAGAGAGAGAAGAGGGAAAACAAATGAGAGGAAGCAGAAACAGAGGGGTATTTGGTGTAGGTGTATGCGGTCAAGAAGAGCTTGAGTTGTCCAGAGATGGAAGCCAATACAGTCTTTCTGCGAACATATTACCTTCTCTCGGCGCTCGAAGCAACCGTCGAGTCATCCTTCGTCCTTTCATTATCTCCCCTTATGACCGACTTTACAGGTTTTCTTCTCTCTCTCTCTCTCTCTCTCTCTCTCACAATCGCATTCACATTCACATTCACATTTACTTTGTTATCTCTCTCTCTCTCTCTCTCTCTCTCTCTTCCATCTCGTGATTTCTTGCTGTTTGTTTCCCGTATTATTTTATTGGATTGGAAGGATTCTCGTGACTGTCGAAACTGTTTCTTTCGTGATTTTCAATTTCCTTGTCCCATCAAAGCTGTTTCTTTTCCAAAGGCCAAATTTGTTCTCTTTGAAATCTTCAATTTCCTTTTTGCAATCTGTTCAGAAATGCTAACCATTCTATCTCTAGTCAGCTTAATGGGTGCTTCTTGTTGGATCTTTACATATTTTCTTGCTTTCCGTCAGACGTTGCTGGTAGCTATATATGCTTTTGCTTCTTCTTCTTTTCTTGTTCAAAGCATTTTGAATATTTTTGTTATTCAACGAGTGGACAAGAACGATTTGGATTGGCCACTGCAAAGAAGTTTCAATTTTTAATTGGAAACAGCTTTTTTGTTACTGCTTGGAAGAGAATAAAGTTTTGCTTTCTACAGGATATGGCAGACTTTTTTGGTGATTCTTGTTGTATACACAGCATGGGTATCGCCATTTGAGTTTGGATTCCTCGAGAAACCTGTAGCACCACTTGCCATTACAGACAACGTTGTCAACGGATTCTTCGCAATCGACATAATTCTCACCTTCTTCGTTGCTTATATCGACAAAGCTACCTACTTATTCGTGGATAGCCCCAAGAGAATCGCTTGGAAATACGTAAGTTCTTGGTTTGTCTTCGATGTCATCTCCACCATCCCTTCAGAACTCGCTCGGAAAATTTCCCCTTCACCACTTAAATCATATGGATTCTTCAACATGCTTCGCCTCTGGCGTCTCCGAAGAGTCAGTGCTTTGTTTTCTAGGTATGGGATATGATGATTTTGTTTCAGATCAATGACCTTTCTATTAAGTTTTGATTTTAATCCCAATCCTTCATGCTTTTGATCAGATTGGAGAAGGACAAGAACTATAACTATTTCTGGGTTCGCTGTGCTAAGCTGATATGTGTAAGTTTCTAAAAGTGAATTTACAGTGTTTATATATTGTAGCAGATGAACAAAGTTTGGGAGTGTCTGTGTAGGTTACGCTTTTCGCTGTTCATTGTGCTGGATGTTTCTATTATCTTCTTGCTGCTCGGTATCATGATCCCAAAAAGACGTGGCTGGGGGCAACAATGGGGGATTTTGAGGAACAGAGCTTGGGGTTGAGATATGTGACTACCATATACTGGTCTATTACAACCTTAACGACTGTCGGCTATGGAGATTTGCATCCAGTGAATTCCAGGGAGATGATCTTTGACATCTTCTATATGCTCTTCAACCTGGGATTAACGGCATATCTGATCGGTAACATGACCAATCTGGTCGTCCACTGTACGAGTCGAACCAGAAAATTTGTAAGTAAATTATCACATCTTTTACACTTCATTTTAGAACAAGTCTTGGGATGTCACAGAATCTGGAAACGACATGCACTTTTGGTTAGTTTAGTTGAAGTTTGTTGGTTGATTTTGTAGAGGGATACCATACAAGCAGCAGCAAGTTTTGCACAAAGGAATCGATTACCGGTCCGTCTACAAGATCAGATGCTGGCACATTTGTGTTTGAAGTTCAGAACAGATTCAGAGGGGTTACAGCAACAAGAGACACTTGATTCTCTTCCTAAAGCCATAAGATCAAGCATTTCTCATTATCTCTTCTATTCTCTGTTGGACAAGGTTTATTTATTTCGTGGGGTCTCTAATGACTTGCTTTTCCAACTGGTAATTGCTCAGTCACGTCTCAGACCTTCCTGGTTTTTCTTTAATTTCTTGTTTTGTCTCCCTTTTTATGCTAATATTTTCTTTGATTATTATTATTATTATTATTATTTTGCAAAAAGGTGTCAGAGATGAAAGCTGAGTATTTTCCTCCCAAAGAAGATGTCATCTTGCAAAATGAAGCTCCCACAGATTTCTACATTCTAGTGACCGGTTCTGTGGTAATAGTCACAAATTGACTCCTAAAATACAGGGCGAGCAGTAGTATGTCTACTGCAGAATCTTAAACTCATTTTCATATGTAATGTTTCCTTTTAACTTTTAAATTGGCACAATCTGGCTTTTGCCATTAACAAAAGTTGACTTTAATTGTTAATTAACTAAAAAATGATAAAAAATTATAATAAAGGACCAAGAAATTACTGACAAGAACTCATAAATTAAAGAAAAAGACCAAAAAAAAAAATTAGTAGTCATTTTTTCTAATTTTTGAGATCATTTTCGGACATTTTCTGAGCAATTAATGGTCAAAGTTAGTTTATGTTAAGGCATGAGTTAAACTGCACCCTTTTTCAAAAATTAAAGAAAAAATTACATAGAAAATGAGTTTAGGTTTACTTCCATAGGCTTATAGTCTATAGATTAACTTGCTCTTATTATTATTATTATTATTGCAACAATTTAAAATTTATAATCTTGCATCACAATTTAAAACTAACCAACACAACATAACTGACAGGAGCTGTTGGTGATGAAAAATGGAGTAGAACAAGTTGTGGGAGAGGCAAACACTGGTGATCTCTGTGGCGAGATAGGGGTACTCTGTTACAGGCCACAGCTCTTTACGGTGCGAACCAAGCGACTGAGCCAACTTCTTAGGCTGAACCGTACGATCTTCTTGAACATCGTTCAGGCCAACGTTGGGGATGGCACCATAATCATCAACAATCTCCTCGAGGTCTGAATTATAGTACCATCATCATTCAACAACGTTGAAAATGTGAAAGAAAGACATTAATTACGTGTGAATGATGGATGACGATGATGTTGGTGTCGTAACAGCATCTCAAGGATATGAAGGACCCAATCATGGAGGGTGTGTTGGTGGAGACAGAGAACATGCTGGCTCGTGGAAGGATGGACCTCCCACTCAGCCTCTGCTTCGCTACTCTCAGAGGAGACGACTTGATGTTACATCAGTTGTTGAAACGAGGCTTGGATCCTAATGAATCCGACAACAACGCAAGAACTGCTCTCGTACGTACAAACTACTATACCAACATTCTACTTCCACTTCAGTCTGGTTCCTACACTGTATCATGAGTCTCACATTAGGAGTCTTGTAAGTGGAGTGAGGTATATAACTTATAAGTATAATGGGTTTTTTCACTCAAAAGACTAGTTTATTTGGATGAACTTTTTCTTTAAACTTGTGTTCATTCTTTCGATTAGGGTAACATTATCATGAGTCTCACATTGAAGAACCTCACAAGAGGAGTGAAATTTGTAAGTGTGGAAGGTTCTCCCACTCAATAAGTGTAGTTTTTCAGAAAAGTTGCATTACTTATAAGTTATGATCATTGTAACTCATCTTAGATCAAATTTGTATTTAACATTGTAGTATCATTAAAGAGCCACTTCTCACATACTCTCTCTCTTCATACATCCGAAATAATAGATTTGAATCGGATCTGTTGAAAAGGTTTTAGAAGAGAAGCCAGATGCATCTTTGACTCTACTGATAACTACTGTTGAGAAATATAATATATATGTGTGTGGATATAGTATATATAATATAACGGGGTATTATAAGTTTGGATTCGTATGCGTTAAATTTCTTGATTTGTCATGTTCTAATCTGTGTGTCACTTTCTGCATTATCAGCATATAGCAGCATCTAAGGGAAGTGAGAACTGTGTCATGCTTCTGTTGGATTACGGGGCTGATCCCAACTTAAGAGGTAAATCATCTTTCATTCAAATTTCTTACTTTCGAATGTGAAGACTTCTATGTCATTATATATGAAGTCATTCTCATATTCGATACGCATCTTATAAACGATGATTTTGCTCGAAATGTTATAAAATGGTTGAAGAAATTAAAAAAAAAAATTAGTGGATTAATAAAAATATAAAATTTGACATTCAGTTTATTATTATTATTTTAATTTATTTCATTCTTTTATGATTACGTTGTCATGAATATTTTTTATTTTTGAAATATTTTTTTGAAATTCAATTCTCAACATCTTTCCTTTTCATTTTACAATTTTTTTATAAAAAAATTAAACTTTGAAATGTTTGTATAATACGTATTGTAATGCGTTGCCTCGCTCATGTACAGTGTCTGAATTATTTTAATATTAGTCATACATGGTATATATAGACACTTTTGTGGCAACCAAAAAACAAACACCCCTCTATATCTAGTAAATCAACGATTATTTCATTTAATTAAGGGAAAATAATAATAAAATCCCTTTGAAATATATAAATTATAATTTGATCCCTCAAAATGTCATAATTTCCCTAAAGTCCCTAAAAACTTTTATGTCATTAATGAAGTTATGTAAATTATCAAATTATCTTTGTTAAAATAAATTATTCACAAGTTTTGTTTAAATATTTACAACTTTCTCTCTTATATTTGCAACAATGTTACGGTAAATAAAAAATTTTACGTGTGAAGTTGTGATTTACTGTTGCATTGTTGTGAATATAAGAAAAAAAATTGTGAATATTTAAACAAAACTTATGAATCATTTATGTTCAATAAGGATAATTTAATAATTTATATAAATTCATTAATGATTGAAAAGTCCGTAAAGATTTTAAGAAAATTATGACATTTTGAAAGACCAAATTGTCATTTATATATTTTAGAGGGATTTTATTATCATTTTCTTTTAATTAATTGGCATTAAGTCAATCGTTCACATCGCTTCTAAACATGGTGTTTTGAGTGGCCAAGTGTATCAATTATGATATTTCTTTTGGAGCCTAGTGCTTTGCTCATTTCTTAAGACTTGAGCTTCAATAATTTAGTGAGTGGCCAAGTGTATCAATTATAATATTTCTTCTGGAGCCTAGTGCTTTGCTCATTTCTTAAGACTTGAGCTTCAATAATTTATAAATGATGTTCCTATTTTAGTAAGGTCAACGTAATAATGGATTTGAGATAACATTAATTATAGTCGTCGTATCGTCTACCAAGACCCATTTTATCCCCATTTTCCCTCACAAACAGAATAAAACCATGGACGTCGACATGATCAGACTTACCAAAGTCAACTTCTCTCTTGGATACACCCAATGGGTGATCAGTTTTCATCCAAATTAGCCAGATTTCAATGTCGACTTGATGCGTGCGTGTTATTCTAAATTGAAAATCCCTTACGAGTTATGATGAATTATTATTCCATATATTTTGCATTAGAGATGTAAATCTTAACCGTCCATGGACCAATCAGTGGATCTACATTAGAGATGTAGATCTCCAAATTCGCACTTATTAAATGAATGTAAAGACCAAGCTTCTGTTTCGTACCACGCGTTCATTTTGTTTAGGCAACATTTTCAGATTGTGAAGGAAATGTACCACTATGGGAAGCAATACTGGGTCGACACCAATCAGTGGTGAAGTTGTTGGCAGAAAATGGAGCTTCCTTGAAATTCGGAGACGTGGGTCATTTCTCATGCACTGCAGCAGAACAGAACAACCTTAGCTTGCTCATGGACATAGTCCGATATGGAGGAGATGTCACAGTTCCTAAAACCACCACCGGGACCACTGCCCTCCACGTGGCAGTCTGTGAAGCCAACGTTGAGATTCTCAAGTTCCTGCTGGAGCGTGGGTCCGACATAGACAAACCAGACAAGGAAGGTTGGACCCCAAGAGAGCTTGCAGACCAACAAGGTCATGAAGAAATCAAAGCCATTTTTGCGTCCACTGGGTGGCCCAAAGCTCAGTCTGTTGTATCCATTCCTGAGAGGCAGAGTACGAAGATCAGGTACCTTGGGAGGTTCACTAGTGAGCCATCCATGCCTGTGGCCCCACAAGACGGGCCACTTCTGGGTACTGACAGGTCATGGGGTGATCGGAGTCGGCCGAGGAGGAGGACAGATACTTTCCATAATTCCCTGTTTGGGATTATGTCGGCTGCTCACAAGGGGGAGAACATAGAGGATTTGATGTTTGGTGTTAATAATAATAAGGTGCAGTTTACAGATAATGGAGGAGGAGGAGGAGGAGGAGGAGGTGTTTGGCTGCTAGAGTTACTATCACTTGTCCGGAGAAAGGTGAGGTTGGAGGGAAGCTTGTTCTGTTACCTCGGAGCTTCAAGGAGCTGATTGAGGTTGGTGTTAACAAATTTGGACTGGTTCATGATACTGTGAAGGTTTTGAGCAAAGATGGGGCTCACATTGATGATATTGAGGTTATTAGAGATGGTGATCATCTTGTTTTTGTCTCTGCTGCTGGTATCACACGTCAATCCAGCTGCCCAAAAATATAAATGGATGATTTACAGGTTTGATAGGTATTATTTGTGATGACCAAACAGAGGTTAGGTCTACGGATGAGACTAGTCTTCTGCAGTCTAGTAAACTAATGTTTGATTCCTTGTTGAGAAAAGTACCTGCATTAAATACTTGATTATGTCTTAAATAAAATTATTTTTTATAAGAGTATATTCATGAGCAATAAAAAAGAAAAGAAATTATTGGTGATAGTCTCACTTTGTTAATAAAATGTTTGTTTTTCAAGTCTCACTGTACTAATGTAACTTAGGCTCTATTTGTTATCGTTTATCTTAATATATTGTGATCTTATTTCAAAAAGAAAATCGAAGAAATAATACCTTGGTTGTCTGTATACCCCTTTCCTTGTCCTACGTTTGCTTTTCATTAAAATATTGCCAGTTTCAAACAGTACCATCGCATTGGTCTAATCTCATGCGGGACTTCTTGAAGTGAATGAGAAACGCACAATCTGTTTGGGATTAAAGAAAAGGAAAATAAAAGCACAATTTGAATCTCTTCCTGAGCTGAACAATAATGAAGGGGGGGATTCCCAATGAGTCAGACATGCTTGAATTTAAATAGTCTACAACCTGATTAAGACGTGCACTGCAAGAAAAACACCCGTTTAATTCTTCAATTTTTTATTTACGAAAGGAAAGAGTTTGAAACTGAGCAAGTAAGTGCACACATTGTAGAGTCAATTTTGGTGAGGTATAGAATCTGGCGAGGAACCAGGTAAAAACGATCATACAATCCACTTGCATGCTCAGAGTCACAGAGTAGAAGTCTGCTGAACATGATAGGTTCTAACTACAATTAAAATAAAATCTTGGCATAAACATTCTTTAACACATTTTACAAGTCTCTGTTTAATTAATCACAAAAGCTTGAGCATTTTCAAGCGCTCTTCATGTTCTGGGTCCAGTTTTGGCGGGGAATAAGAACCTCGGAGATCCTCCACTACGTATTCCTGGAGATATATTATAGCCAGTTAAGTGATGTGAAACGGTAATCCGAGTGCAAACTTTGTATAAATTAAGACCAGATGTAAGAACCAAGGGATATTTAAATGGCATTGTTAGAATACCTTAGTCAGCTCCCTCTTGGTCAGTATGTGGTAATGTCTCTGCCAAATTCTCTGAATCGCCATGGTGGCTGCGAGAAAACTATAAGCTATGCCCAAAATTGCAAAGATGACGACAAAAACAACCACAAGGGCAAAGCATGCTTCCATTGATGCGGGAAAGCAATCCAAAATGCCCCATCCATAACAACAGTTCTGACACCCAGCCATTCTGGAGTCATTGGCATTGAGGGAGGAAAAATGTAGAATGAGACCAAAAAACCCAAGCAGCACAAAGAAGGCTAGTACTCCTGATAAATGGAAACATTCGTTGTCATCCATCAGAAATCTGTACTTTTGTGCAACAGAGAGGCAGATGAACAGAAAGCAAAAGATAAAATGTTCCACGGTTGTCATTTACTACTGCTAAGGATGGAATAACACCTACAACTTCAAGATGTTCCAAGGTGGACAGTAGCAACAAATATCAGGTTTTTTAAAATAAACCCTCCCCCAGTGGCAACAATAGGGCAATAATTTTAGTATAATATTGTGCTATTTCTTTGGAATTTACAGGGGACAATCTGAAGATAGAGAATATAAAAAATGGATCAGAACAAGCAAGAAGACAGATTTCCCTGAACCCGAGGATTTTCAACGTCTACAAAAAAGCAAATAAGTCATAACACAATGATAGCTTACCAATAGTGTAATAAAATGGTATAGGATGATTTGACAGTATCCGATCCCAACCATCATCGAAAGAGTTCCTGAATGCCCCATCTTTGTCCATGAGGTATGCAAACGCACCCATTGCCGCAATCACCTAGCAAACAAATAGATAACTCTACATAAGAGACTTCCGTGGTTTTTTCAAAATTTTTTTTTTTTTGTCCTAATTGATTTTGGAAGATAAACTCATCTGGACAATAGTATTAGACAAGATTCTTATTTAGCAGTACCACGTGCTACATTGTCTCATTTGATAAAGAATAGCATATCTAACAGATAACATTTCTGGATAATAGCATATCTAACTGATACAAATAATTATATCAACCGAAACTGAATTCATGGAATTCAAAAAAAAGAATATATCATTGAAACTTCTGCTTAGAGAAACGGTAGACGAAGAATACTCACAGTTTGTACAGCCAAAAATACAAGAAAAACATCCCTTGCCACAAAAAGTCTGAACTTTATTTTACGCCAGGAGTTGTCCTCAAACAATTCAATTCGAAGATGAAATTGGGCTTTGCAGGTGGTGCAGTGTGAGAAGGCAAACCCTTCCTATAGACCAAATAGAATAGGTTCAACAAATTAACCTTCAATGTCAACCAGCTAAAAGCTAGCATTTGAAATTATGCATCACGATTGTAATTCATGATATTCACCTTTACTGAACGCCAGTGATCAAGACACGAACGATGGACAAATTGTTGGGTCCCCTTACACATGCATGGTGATATCAATTCATCACCTAAAGAAATTAAATGACAACTATTTAGGTTGAGGGATGCAGTTGCCCACTCTTACTTATATACTCTTGTTCATTGACATCACAGCTGAATAGATGATGAACCATATTGAAGGATTCAGTGGGCCAACAATCGGGAACATAATTATCTTTAATTCTTTTACCATATTTATCTTAATGCAGCAGATACTCTTCCTTCTGAAAAAGTAATATATGCAAATTTTTCTCTTCCGAAGTCAAGTAATATTTTCAATGATAATATTAGAAGCCGTATTTTGTCACTTGAGAAATTGTTCAACACTGCTGTACAGCAAGAGCAGCCATATTTAGCAAGGAGGAATCCCATTTCAACCATCAGATAAAGAAATCCAAAAATAGGTTTAAAATAACCATAAATAACATCAAAATATTCCAATTTGAAACAGGGACCATGTGCTGGTTAAAATTTTGAAGATGCTACTTTCTGATACTAATAGCTATATTGAATTCTGCAAATTGATTCGACCATTTAACGGAGTAAATCATAAGTTGACGCAAATTTTCAAGGTATAACAAGACAAACATTTACAACCCTGAGTTCTTTGGAGGAGTAACTCTTTCATTGAATGAAATAACATGATGCAGTTGAATGAAGATCAAAATCTCACCAATTTCAACACAACAAAAAGTTCCGCAAACCATTTTTCACCTGGGTCGGAATCGCTTTCCAGGCAAATTCGACAAGAAGGAAGTAAGCCAGCCTCGACATCTTCACTCCTAATCTCACTCGTGCTTCCTTGACACTCCTCATCCTTCCGCTCTTCCTCCTCCTCCTTCTCCTGATTATCGAGTAGAGGGTCGGAATCACCAAGGTTTTGCGCAACTGGCGGTTCTAGCTGTACTTCCCGTTTCATTGCAAATTCTTCGCGCTCAACTAAGCTTTCAAAAATCTACCACAACCTCACTGAACGCATCGCAGACGTTAAAATTCAAGATTTAAAAACACCGATTAAGAAAAAAGCAGTTGCGATTTTGCATGATTTGGCAGCGGAAACTCAATTTCATAGTGATCGAACAGAAACTATGATTATTCGCAGAAACCCCACAATCGTTGACGATAATTAGAATAGTCAATGAAACAAAGATGAGCGGAATTTGGGGTTTAATTACCTGAAAACTTGCAACCAAACTCAGACGCGTAGGTGAACCAGGAAGAGTTGGATTTCTGATAATAGACAAACCAAAACTTTTCTACTATTCCGCGTGCCTGGTGTGTAGTGCGCACCTCAAGTATCTTCAAAATAAATATTTAAAAGGTAAATTGGATGAAAGTTTTCTTTTCCTTTTTTTTTTTAAAGATCAATTTCATTAAAGCAAAATAAAAGGAAAAATCGGTGAAATGGACTTAGTTAAATCCAAAATTAGTCTTAAGAACCAATATACTTGAAAAGCTAAAGTAATATTTTATTCATTAAATAATTTAAATAAATGATCATAATATCCTTTTTTGTTAATTAATTTTTTTCAAAAGGCACAAAATTCTATCACCAAAGCTTCAACAAGTGACAATACACCTACTGAAGCTCCAATTGGCAGGTGATGGATTTTCAGAAAGTGTCATCAGAAAAAATTAACAACCCTTGATTACATGTAATCATCAAGAATTATATGCAAACTTAACAACTAAAGGGTGTGAGGATTTTGAATTAGGGTGTGAGGAGTGCAAGGCTTATGGTTTGAGGTACAAAAGTTATGATTTGGATATAAGGCTTCTAGCTTAAGCTACAAGGCATCTGGCTTGGGTGCAAGGGGGTCTAGCTTGGGTGTAGGGGGTCAAGCTTGGGGTATACGACTTTTGACTTAGGATGTAAAGCTTCTAACTTGGTATAAGAGATCTAGCTTAAGGTGCAAGAGATCTGACTTAGGATGCATGTGTTCTGGCTTCAACAATTACATGTAATATCTTATGAATTATATGTAAATCAAATACACAGATAGTACCCACTGTTAATGACCCTATAATGACATGAAAATTACAACTAATTACATGTAAATCAATATGAGAAAAAATTCACGAGTATGCCTAAAGAATAATTTATATGCAATCTCTAACAGATTACATGTAAATCAAACACACAGAAAGCACACCCCTATCAATCTTTTAGAATTGCATGAAAATAACTATGAATTACATGTAAATCCATATAAAAAAAAATTCGTGAGCATATCTAAGGAATAATTTACATGTAATCTCTAGCAAATTACATGTGAATTAAACACACAAAGAGCATGCCCCTATCAATCCCTAGAATTACATGAAAAATGTAACATCATAAAATTTAGCATGAGAGACTAATTACTAATTAAAGGATAAATTAGTAATTTAATTAATTAATTAGATAATCAAGATTTTTGATGGAAATTTAAGCTTTTGACTTTTGAAATTGTTGAATTGAACAGACAAGATGGGACACAAGAGTGATGATTCGAAGTGAAGCGTGCAAGTGCAGTGAGATTTTCCTCACTGTGCCACATACAATAGCATATACACGGCGCATGGCATGTAATCAATTCAACAATACTAGACCATACTAGGAAGGGTTAACTTTGCATACTCAAGCACTTAAATCAATTCTATTATCTCATTAGACCATACTAGACCTTGAACCAAATCTAAAAAGACCTAATACACCTGACTAACCACAATATAACACTTATATGTACACATATCAAAATTTGGCCGCTCAACGGCCCATTTTCATAAAACACAACTTTTCACAATTTTGCATAATTTGGCCCACTTGGCCTTTTTCACCACAAAATCATCACAAAATCACTCTTTTACATATTCACAACAAGTTTACCATTAAATCTTAACCTATACAATTCATTTCACTACATATTTTCACACATGGGCTAAAATTCACCAAAATTCATAATATTCAAGGCTTTAAACATTCATAACATGCATGTAAGTCCTATGACAACTTATTTACACAGTATCCATTAAAGATTCAGTTCATTACACAAACTAAAAAATTTCCACAATAACAGAACCATTATGTTGGTCTAGACTCTTTTTTGTTAGCCGGCTCACTACTCTGACCTGTAAAAATGTAACTATTGGAGTGAGATAATAATCTCAGTAACAGAATAATTCTCTACTATTGACTATCACATGCAATTATACAAAAGTATAACATAACATACCAATAATTATAGCATATAACATGCTTCATTTCAAATTATACAAACATATCATTCACTTCTTTCACTACGAAATTCACCATTTTGCACCACTTTTCTAGCATATAGCAAGATCACTACCAATGAAACCTTTAAATCACCCCAACTTAAAACCATAGGCTCACCTTAGACCAATATACACTTTCATTGGTCCTGAGCTCACCTTCAGTAATTGAATCAGTTGGCTAAAGGTGTTCTATCTCACTTCCATACTATGTTTTCCCCCAATACATACAATGGGATGTCGTTGACTCTAACACTACATCACATTGATACTAAAGAGTCCCAATCTTCAACACCATACCTCAATAGATACTAAGGAGATAATCTCTAACACTGCACCTCAAAAAGCACTAAGGAGATAAATTCTCCAACATTGCACCCTGTTGGGCAATAAGGAGAATACTGTTATATGGTCTTTCTCTACACTTTACATTACAGGTGAACTCTCACTCCTATGATCATGTTTTTTAAACCAGTCACTGGTTCCCATTCACCACCATACATGTATCCACAATACATAGCATATATATACATATAAAGTATGAAATCACATGTTTTTACTTGTCTATTTTATCAAAAGCAATTTTCATATAACATTCACATAATGTCATAAAATATGCTTAGCTTAAAACATTTTCATGCACTAAATAGCATACTTTCACATAGTCATAATAAATAGTCAAATAGAGAAAGTTATTCAGTTACCTCAACCCTTCTGTCACTAGAAAGGTTACCCATGGCACTCTCTTAATCACAACTCATCTCTACCAAGTTCTTTCTCACTCTATGCCAAGATTATACCAATCTATATATAATTGGCACAATTAGTCAATTAGTTCAATTGATTAAGAATACTTAATTATCAACTATGGCTATAACTAGCCATCCATTCCTTTCTACTTAACCATTTTAGGTTCATTACCACTCAATTACCACTTTATATCACTTTAAATGATCTTATTTCACTTTAACATGATTTTCACCCTAATTTTCCTTTGAATTAGGGCCAAATTGAGCGTATGAATTTAAAGCTCTATTGTTCAACTTTAAACCAGCCACAAAGCTCTAATTTAACTCCTGAAAACCTTTTTATTACTATTGGGTAAGAAATAAACCCTTTAAATTTCACCGATATGATTTTTATATAACTCATTCTAAGAGAAATTATAGTAGAATCAGAGGTAAGGGTTATACAAAGCTTACCCGACAAGTTACTGATTGAAAGTGTCTTTCAATACCCAAAAAATGCTTGCCCTAGCCACCAAGCCTTCCTTCTCTTCTCTTTTATGTGTTTCTCTAATTTTTCCCTTCTGAAACTCACCCTAATTCACGATTGAAGAAGTCACTTTTTGGTCCATGTGCCAGTGCAAGTAGCATTACCTGCGACGCGTGGCATTGCAAGCAAAATTCTCACCATAAGCACATGCTTCACTTCAGGACACGGTTCTTCCACCCGTATTGGCTCATTTATCTTCCTAAAGACAAAATCATCAACTAATCTCCAAATCTCTAATCATTTACTAATTACCATTTTACCCTGATTAATAGCTAATCTTAGGATTGGAAAATCAGGATGTTACATGGCACACAAATTGCTTAAGTCAAACGTGTCTCAACTCATAGAATAGAGTGGAAAAAGAGGAAAGAAGCATGGTAGAGAGGAGAAGAATGTGTGCTCTGCTAAGATAAAGAATATTGGGCCACTGAGAGATATTTCAAACCTATCGCTTGCTGGGTAAGTTTTATACCACCCTAACTTCCTATTCTACACTAATTTCTCTTAGTTTGAGTTATAGAAAAATTGAATCAGGCAGTTTTAAGGGGTTGTTTTCTTACCCTTTAATAAAAAGACTATTTGGAATTAAATTAAGGTTTTGTGACTGGTTTGGAAGTTAGTGGCTAAACTTTGAGAAATAGTCTAATTTAGCCTAATTAAATAGGTTGAAAAGGGCGGAAGTTGATTAAGAATTGTGTTGGTGTTGGTAGAAGTAATAAGAGGATTTAGTATGATAATAAGAACCAAAGATAGGTAAATGAGAGTGTTTGAGTGATTAATTGTAACAATTAGTACTTTTGGTCAAATTGGTAATTGACTAATAGTGTTAATTTATGTAGATTGGTGTAGATTATTGTGAATTTGTACATTGACTAGGCAAAAGAAATTCGATAAGGACAATAATGTCATGAGTAACCTTTCTAAGTACAGAAGGGTTAAGATAACTGGATAATTTACTATGCCTATTAATTAGTTTAACTATTTATAAGTGAATGTTAGTGTGATTTATGATTGAAATTGTTGTTATGCTTGGAGTTGCATGTTTTAAAAGAGTTTTAGCATAAGAAGGATTTAATTATGAATTTATATGTTTTTAAAAGATAATTCATTGTACTTATATGTGTAGATGTGATTATTTGCGTGTAAAAAAGGCTAATCATATTAGAGGATGGGGTTCAACCTAAATTTGTAGAGATGTGTATGTCAAAATTCATATGGTCAAGCTGGCACCATAGGACATCTAACGTAGCATTATATTGGGGATTATTACCATAGGACGTTTGGGCAGTCTAGTAATTCCTTAGTGCCCGAAACGGTGTGATTAGGAGTTAACGATACCCCTATTATATGTGCATGTGAAAAGGAAAATCTATAGTCTGAAAATGAGATAAAATACCTTTGGCTGGGTGTTTTACCATTAAAGGTGTGCTCAAATCAATATTTAATTAGTTTAATAAAGACTATGAGTTTAGATGAGGAGCTTGAATATTCGATGAATAGATGAACATGCGACTATGATATTATTTTATGAAAATCGTTATAAATATTTGTGTACATATGTCTATAGATTTTGAAGCGAAAGGGTTTTGTTTACTTATTTAAAGTTAATATGGTTAATAGACATTTGATGAGTTATTTTTATTACCAAAAGTGTGCTTTTGCCTTAGTGTGTTCTTAGTTTAGCATTCAAACTTGTGTGTATATGTGATATTGTTTATATAATTGGTTTGTTAGGTGTTAAATGTTCTATCGGATGTGGTCAAAGTCTTAGAAGTGGCCAATGATATTTGGTTTGAAATTGAGGTGCTCGGGTGAGTGCAAATGACTTAAAATGGTTATTTTGCATCTAAGTGTCTAATTTTCAAATGAAATATAGATTTAAACTAAATTTTGAAATAAGCTTCATGTGGGCACTTGAATCATTCAAATCAGATATTAGATGTGAAAATGGCATACTTTATAAGTGTTATTTGATATTAAAAATTTGATACATGCATCATAATGCATGGTGCACATGTCGCAATGCATATCATAGAATGAGAACATATGGCTTTGCACTACATCGTATGTGCCACATATCACATCATATGGCCCAATATAGCTTAAATTTGCCATTTCACTTCCATTTTCTTCTTGTACTTGATATATGATATCCTTAACCTTCCACTATGTATGATTAAGACTTTTAATCCATGCCAAATGGTTTTTAAAAGATTTTAGCGGGATCTCAATTTATAATGGTTTTCAATTTAAAATCCAAGTATGAATTTACGTGGTAGTCCATAATGTCAGAAGGGCATTACAAAGGTAACTATGGATTACATGTAAATCAATATGTGAAAAAGCTCATGAGCATGATTAGGGAATGATTTACATGTAATCTCTAGCAGATTACATGTAAATCAAACACATAAAGTATGCCTCTATTAGTGCCCTTGAATTACCTGAAAGCAATTACGGATTACATGTAAATCAATATATAAAGAAATTTACAAGCATGCTTGAGGAGTAATTTACATGTAATATCTAGTGGTTTATATGTAAATCAAACACATAGAGGGCACACCACTATCAGTGCCCTTAAATTACATGAAAATGACTACAAATTATATAAAAATGATTAAGCCAGAAGCTTTACACCCTAAACCAGATCGCTTTCATTCAAGCCATACCCTTTGTACCCTAAGCCATAACTCATGCATCATAAGCCTTCGTAATGCCCTTATTAATAATTCCATACAATCTTTCACTCAATCTACTAATCGATTCAAAACCATTTTATGTTGAAGACTTTGGGATCCCAATACAAAACTTTTGAAAATCTCTTTATAGAAACCATTTACATTATTCAAAATAGCACAAAGTAAAAGCACTAGACATAAAGGCATCAAAAAGCAATCCAAAACATCACAACTTACACAAAAAGTGGGCCATGCGTTATGGCATGTGGCACAGAGACCTTAGCTACACGCTTTGTGCCTTGTGCTACGGCATGTTGTCCTTCATTAACACATGCTCCATGGTGCACATATCATAATCTACTATCAAATTATAGATTTTGATGTGAACTTCAAACGTGCACCATTTTTGCATTTGATGTTCAATTGGAATGATACAAGCGCCTACATAAAGCTTGTTTTATATTCTAACTAATGACACTAGTTTTGTTTCAATCTGATATTTCATTTAAAATTTAAACACCCAAGTGTAATTTGACCATTTTAAGTCAAAATTTGCAACTTGTTCATCACCGAATGTAACCAATTGTTATTAGCCACTTTTAGGCGCTTGATCACATCTAAATGGACAAACACCACCTAATTGAACAATTATATACATATTATAACATGCGTATACACATTTGGCTTGTAAATTGCCTATGTCACAAATTTAGGCCAAATTCCTTTTTCTCATTTCATCTCACACAATTGGCCAAATTTCCCTACATATCATCCATACTACAATTTTACACATACATGCATCTATCTACTAGCCTATATTATCATTTTCACCACAAATACACATATACCCACAATGCTAGGCTACCAAAAATCACACAGATTCACATTCACTTTTTACGTACATTTGTTCCTATGGCAACTTATACACAAGTTCATAGCTAATAATATACAAATTCATTACACTAATTCTTACAAAAGGCTTTTATGAGAGATATTAACTTAACCTATGTCTCTCCCCTTTGGACTACTAGTGCCAAAACTTGAAAATGTAAATAACCATGAGTGAGATCAAAATCTCAGTAACTAATATAACTCATTAAATGCCTATTAAAATAGATAACTATGCCAAAGTAACAAAACCAAAGTAACAGTATATATATATATATATATATCAAAGTATATAGAATTTCTTCTTTTTAAAGAATTTTCACACAATTACCACATTAGTATGATCATCTAGCCACCAAACCTCCAATGCTCCCTAACACAAAACTATAGACTCTATTAGATCAATCACATATTGATCCGAGCACACCTTTAGTGGTAGAAACACTCAAGCAAAGGTAATCTATCTCACTTACGAACTATGATTTCCCTTATTTCATACACTTGTGATAGAGGCATCGTTGACTCCTAACCACACCCGAACAGGCACTAGGGAGTTGCCAAACTGCTTAAATATCTTATGGTAGAATCCCAATATAATGCTATAATCCAATAGATTACCACCCCTTATAATCATGCTTTTCACATTTCACAACATATCAATCACTACTTTCATAATTTCCACTATATACTCATGTATAAATAAATTCCTTACAATTTGAAATCCAATAAAAGTTCCATAAACATTCCCAACTCATATTGCATGCCAAAATCATTTGTAATGAAAAATTATGTACCAAAAGCACAATCATCAAAATCACAGGTTGACACATGCATATTCACTTCTATACAGTTATAATAGTTAATAAACATAATAAACTATATAGTTACTTCAACCCTTCTACTTGTAAGAAATGGTTACCTATGTTTTCTCAACCTTACTTACTTTCTCTTACTATTCAACTGTCATAGACACTAGAATCTACACAATGAGGCACCTAGAGTCAATTTCATCATTGACAAAAAGTACCAACTATAGCAATCAAGCACCTAATGTTGGAAATGTGCTCTATGGCCAAACATTATACTATGCACATTGTTATTTAATGAATTTCTCTTTTGTTATCATAACAATGCATGTTCAATATGATAACTGTATCATCAGACAAACTATAATGATTGTCCTAAACGTCCCTGGTCAGTCATCTTTGAGGGATCATAGATGAAATAAGACTAGTATGATTTTGATTAATTATAGAGATACAAATCAAAGTCATAAGTACTTGAAAGAGTACAAGGTGCTGGACCAACCCATTATGAGAAAGCTGTATGGTACAAGTCATAAGCTTATCTCATATGTAACTATATCACTAAGCCCTTTGACCTGAGATCATCATAGATTCCTAGATGACCACTGAACTTTGACCTAGTCAAAAGTCACATTTGACTAGGTGATCATAAAGGCTATGATTGAGTTTAATGATATTTATGCAGAGGAATATGAGTGGTCAAGATAAAATTTGTTCCTCACATTAAGTGAGAGATATTACTAGGCCTCTCAATGAGTAAAAACTGAGAAAATTTATGGCCATACTACAATGGAAAGGATCTTTCCATTGCTACTGTCAGTCCACTTTAGAATCAAGAAAGTAATGATCAGGTAAAGGAGAATGACAATTCTATGTCTCATACTTAATCAAAATATCGTGACAAAAGGGATGTGATATGGTTGCATGATAGGTTACATCAGATTATCGATCTCCATGTGAATTGGGTAGTTGCAATGTCTTGCTAGAGGCCACTTATGACTTGTGGGCTAATAGTATAATTAGCCTATTGCCAATTTCATATGGGCCTATAGGGTTGCATATAAGAACAGCTCAACTCGAGCTATACTATCCATGTTTATTAAATCTGGAATATATCTAGATTCAATGAATGTAATATAGGGTGAATGAATTATATATATATATATATTTGAATATTTATTTAATGCATATTTATATATTTATTTATATGAAATATAAAATATAAAATATAATTATATATATTTTGAAATATATATATATTCATATGTGTGTGTGTATATCTATGTACGTGATATATAAAATTAAATATATAATATACTATATATATATATATATATATTCAAAAAATATATGTATATATATTCATATATATATATATATAATATGTATATGTGATATATATTATATTATATTATATTATATTATTATGTTAGTTTTAAATTTAATTTTATATGATAGATTAAATTTAATAACTAACATGATATGAGAGAATATCATGTCAGTTTTGTAATTTAAATTTATAAGATAAATTTGAATTAGATATGATATCATGGATTAAATATATGAGATAAATTTAATTATATTTTCGTGGACTTTTTAAGTGGAAGATGAAAATCTTTATCTATATACTATATATAAATAGGGACGTCCTTTATGAAGAAACAGAGAATTAGAAAAGTTCTGATAGTAAAAACACTTTGAGAGCTACAAACACCTTATAGAAAGGAAAAATAATGTTCAAAGAAGAATGGACGTTGGGAGCACTAGCACGTTGTTTGAGTTAGAGAGCTGTTTATATAGATACCGATAGAGGGAGCAGATCTATGTTATCAGCTCTTGAGATCCAAACTCTTGAAGAGAATGTGCGCCAAGTTCAAAGAATTAAAAGGTAACTCTTCTATCTATCTTGACTTAAATGAGTTTGTTTGGTCTATATCAGGATAGGGACTTTAAAATTTTAATCTTCTGCTGCACCTCCCTATCTAACACCTAATCACTATCATTTCTTCTCTTTATACTCATTTACGCACTTTATAACCAACTACTACTCAATACAAGCTCTAACCTCTACCTAGTCAGATTTCTCTCTATCTAAACTAGGTTAAATTGAGCTTATAGCTTCAGAACTCTATCATTTTGACTCAAACTAGTCACAAAGTACTAGTTTAGTCCTAGAGGACCTTTCTATTACTATAGGGTAAGAAATCATCTTCTTAAAAGTTTCAAATTTAATTTCTCAATAGTTAAAAATAAGAGAAAATAGGGTAGAATCGGAGGTTAAAAAAGTGCAAGACTTACCCGATAAGTAATAGGTTAGAAACGTCGTCCTTTCTCCTAAAAACCAAAGCCTTAGTAGAGGACCACCTCTTCTCCACGCCTAATCCCTTTTCTTCTTCATTTTCCTCTTCTATTTTTCACGAGCTAACATGTCTAACTTATCAAAATTTTCCACTATACATCATGGTGCATCCAACCTTAATTGCAGCGCATGGCATAATAAGAAAAATCCTCACTATACTCACACGCTTTACTTCGGGATGCTATTCTTCTACTCATATATGTTCATATAACATCCCAAAGAGTCAAAATAAAATTTCACTATCTAGAATCTTAATCTTGTATTAAATCACTAATTTATTCCTTAATTAATATTAATGCAGAGATTAGAAATGCGAGACGTTACACCTTGCACTCAAGCCATACCTCTTGTACCTAAACCAAATCCCTTGCACTTAAGCCAAGATCCTTGCACCCATGCCAAAATCCATACACTCTAAGCCATAACACGTGCACATTAAGCCAGAAGCCTTACACCCAATATTAGATTGAGAGGCACAACGAACAATTAAAATTTTAAAATCTCTATCCCGATGTGGACTGTAATATTTAAAAAATTTTAACCATGATTTATTAACCTAATGAGGGTAGTTAGTGAGTTAATAAGGTGTGTAGCCAAAAGGACTTAACTTGGCATAATTGATGTGATTTCAGCCTTAGAAGTGGGTCTGAATCAATGGCAGGCCACTTGGGCAAGGAAAGAGGACAAAAAAAGAGAAGAATTGTTTTCGTGTCGGAGGTAACAGGAGGATATAAGGTTGGCATCTGATCATGCATATAAGTCTAGCCACATGGTTGTTAGTTTTATGGTCCGGCATATGTTAAGGGCATATGATTGTTATTGTTGCGACCCTGTGTTATGTTTTTACTAAATAACTTGATAAAGTGTTCTTGTGGTAAGCTTGATCACATAATTGTTAGTTTTATGAACCGTGGCCGAGTGTAATGTTTTTATATATGCTAATTGCCTAATTACATCTATTTTCAATTAATATGCAACTGTATGGGTTAAGTTAAACTTGGTTACTGAGTGGTTATATTCACCCCTCAATTCTCAATATTTTTAGGAACTAGCTCATCGGATCCGAGTCGGGGAAAACATACAGTGGCTTAGGATTTGTGGAGTAAATCCTCTATATACCTTCTTTAGTTGTTTTCATATGTATTTGTTAATGTAATTGTGAATTAGGACTGATTGACATGATTTATGCATTACTTGCATGATTTTATATATAACTAGTGTATTTTGTGCCCTGGGTTAATCAGTTTTGTTATGAACCCGTGGATAGGATCAAAATACTTGTGCAAGTAGAAATATATGTATTTTTGAGAAATGTGAATGAAATGATTGATTTGGTTTAACTTTTCCTCCCCCTTTATGTTTTGTGAAAATTGGAGTTGATTGGTGATTTTATGAAATAAGCATTTTTAGTTGTGTGTGGTGTGTTGCACGAGTCTGCAAGAGTCCATTGAGTGTGGTCGAATGGTTTGTGCAAGCTATTGGCACGTGTGGTTGAGTTGAGACACCCAAATTGGGAGATTTTGTGAAAAAGTGGTCAAAATGAGTGTTGGTGTCTAACTTTTTATAGAAAAGTAGTTTGATAATGAAATCGGTGCCATTAGCTAGAGGTAGGAGAAAGCTTCATGCAGACACTGAAACCACCTAAATTGGACTTTGGACGGAGATTTGGGATGCGTCAGAAGTTCACTCCTTAGCTGTCAAATGACAATACTAATATCTCAAATTTCGTGTAATGCACCGCAGTGCATGGCACAGAGAAGGCACGCCGCGGCGCACGTGTCCTTTTCTGTATAGAATTTGTTTTTGAGTTTTAAAACTCATTATTTGGGTCCCAATTGATTTTCAAGCTTTCGCTTTGTTTTCAAAACTTTGATTTGGAGTCCTTAAATTATGTTTGGGATTTAAATTGATTAAAATTGGGATTCCTTTGAAAAGATTTTGAGAAATTTCCTTTTATAAACCCTACAGTTTGGTAATCCTTTGAGTGTTAAGCCCTGGATTACCATAATTTGGAGTTAATTGTGGTTTAACCTTAGGGAGGTTACATGGACCAATTGAAGTCATTTAACATAAGGTGGATAGAAGAGATACTTTTTTGGCTTTGAATTTCTCACATGTTTTCTTCAAGTATTTGGGACCTCAAGAGTTGACAACAGGATTAGCTCCCTTTATCGGTATCTACACAAACAGATCTCTACTCAAACAGTGTGCTAGTGCTCGAAATGTTTGTCCGTTTCCTTAAATGTCAAACTTCTCTTTTCTCTAGGGTGTTTTCGTGGCTCTTATTATGTTTTGCCATCAAGACTCGTTTTGACTCTAATCTTAAGCACGTCCCCTTTTCTATAATATATATATAGATTAGTCTTCATAAATTTTTAAAAATAACCATAATTATTTCAAATCATATGTTGAGCCAATTAAAATTTAATTAAAATTTATCTCATAAATTCAACTTATAGAATAGATATGATATCTTCTTATATTAGGCTAGTTATTAAATTTAATTTATCATATAAATCTAAATTTAAAACTAACATAATGATATAATATAATATAATATAAGATATCGGATATATATATATATATATATTCTTATATATATTTATATCTATATAATATAATATATATTATATTTCCAATTTTATACACACACACATATAAATATTTATTAGATAAATATTCAAATGCATATATATATATATATATTTAATTAATTCACTCTAAATAAAAGAATTATACTCTTTAAATCTAAACACATTTAGATTCAATGAACTTGGACATTATAGTTCGAGTTGGGCTATTCTTGTGTGCGACCTTGTAGGCTCATATGAAGTTTACAGTGGGCCAATAATGCTACTACTCCACAAGTCACAAGTGGCTTCTAGCAGGATATTGTGACTATCCAATTCATATAGGAATCAATGATTCAATATAATCTATCATATAATTGTATCACATCCCTTTTGTCATGTGATATTTTGGTCAAGTGTGAGACATGCGATTGTCATTCTCATTTACTTGACTATTACTTTCTCAATCTTTGAATAGACTAACTATAGCAATGGAAAAACCTTTTCCATTATAATATAGCCATATATTTTCTCAATCTTACTCATCAATGAGCCCAATAATATCTCTTAATTAATGTGAGGAAAAAGTTATATCTTGACCACTCATATTCCTTTATATGAATACCACTAAACTCAATCATAACCTTTATGATCACCCGATTAAAGGTGAGTCTTGACTAGGTCAAAGTTCAGTGGTCATCATGTTGGAAACCTTGATGATCTCAGATCAAAGGGCTTAGTGATATGATTACATATGAGATAAGCTTATGACTTGTATTATGCAGCTTTCTCATAGTAGGTTGGTCCAACACCTTGTGCCTACAACTTTGATTTATATATCTCTATAATTAATCAAAGTCATACAAGTCTTGTTTCATCAATGATCCTTAATAGATGGCTAATTAGGGATATTTAAGACAATCACTATAGGTTATAAGGATATAGTTATTATAGTTAACATGCAATTAATATGATAACAAAAGAGAAATTCATTAAATAACAATGTTCATTGTATAATAATTGACCCAAGGGCACAATTTTCAACACCCAAGCCATACCTCTTGCAACCAAGCCAAAACCCTTGCACCCTAAACTAAAATTCTTGCACCCTTTTATTTTGGCACCCCAAATTAAAAAAATATATTGTGTGAAGTAAGAATAACATCATGCCCATATTAAACTACATCCTATCCTGTATAAAAATCAAATAAGGGAACACTCACAATAAGTTCTCTCTTGTTTAAGTATTATATATTGTATAGCAAGGCATATTGATGTCTAAATGATGTGAATTCAACAATTTAAAATGAATGACAACTAAATGGTCCCTAAAAAACAAGTAAATTTAAAGAAGGAGAATGAACAATAATAATTTCAATGAAAATAATTAATTGCATTAGGTTTGGTCTCTCTTTCCATCAAGTGTAATAAAAAAGATAAACAAAGACCATAGGGTATCTCATATCAAAAAATATTCTATAGTCCCATCAGAATAACATCATACCCATGTTAAAATATATTTTACCCGATGCAAAAAATAAATAAGGGGGATGACCATAACTACACTTCAAAATACATTCAAATTTTCCTTTAATCTTCCAAGAGAATTCTTTGATTAACATTTCCTTGTAGTTCACTCGAATTATGAAGTGCATGCAAGAGCTTCTTGACTTGAACTTTATTTTTCTCTTTAAACAAAACCTTATGCTTCTGTGTGTCTAAAACATTATGCCTAAAATGAAAATTAATAGCCATCATAAGTGAGCCATTCACACATTAATTGGTCACTACTTTATGGGGTGACATAGAAAACCTTCCCTTCAAGATAGAAGAATCAAACATTTAAAAAAGAAGAAAAATGAAGTTGGTCTCAGTTGCACATTTTCAGGTGTTCTTTCAAACTACTAAATGTAAAATAATTAAAAACCTTGTGCAGGAGTGATGAGATAAACTAAAATATTATTCATAATCACATTTTATGAATTGTAAGCAGCATGTGTTAGTAGCATGCACTCTTCATTCAAAACAAGAAAGTAAACAACACAATAAAATTTACTAAAGCCTATTACAGTACTTGATAATGGTTTTGGCAGCTCAATATTAGATGGAAACTTTCAATAGATTTTGGTAATGTATACCATTCTTAAAGAAAAATAAAGTTTTGACACCACGAGTAATGCTTGAACAAGAAGGATTAACAAAGAATATCCACTTAGATTGAAGTCATGTTTTAAAGAAAAGCTTACTCAGTTCAAGGCTCAAAATCATAATTCATATCACATCCAAATTGGCAATTTTGTTTCAATTGACAAATGAACTAAAAAGGAATGTAACAATTGAGGTGAAAATTATATACATGACAAAACAACCAGAAAACCCACCTGAATGATTTCCAATGGTTCCCCATCAAGAAGATGAGCATCTGCTGGTATTATATCTTTAAGTTTAATACTGATGATATCACCTGGAATCAAAATCAAGGCATGTTGCTCATTCCACCTACCATCTCAAAGAACCTTAACAATGTAGAAATTGGAAATGAAAATATGAGGAAAATGATTTCATGGGGCAAAAAAAAAGAAAATA
Organism: Prosopis cineraria; assembly: GCF_029017545.1. NCBI lineage: Eukaryota > Viridiplantae > Streptophyta > Magnoliopsida > Fabales > Fabaceae > Prosopis > Prosopis cineraria. Next base: position 25,247,342 of record NW_026555335.1, read on the forward strand.
GAAAGGGAAAACTAGACTGCATCAATAATTAAGCTAAGTTAGAGTTGGTAGCCATTAATATGAAAGGAATTAAATGCCAAAATTTGACATCTTTGCTTTTAGAGCAAGACAAGCCATGAGAGCGGTTGCAGCATTACTCATATTATTTTCCTTGATGAAACTAATTATTGAATTGATGAGGAGCAGAGTGGTGATACTCACAAAGTTTAAGGAATAATTAAAATCCTTAATAACAAAAGCATTAAAGGCTCGAAAAAGTTTTTCTTGGAAAGTTTAGCAACAAGAACTCTAAAAGCTGAACATACTCACCCCTTTATTGGTAAGCACATTTGCCATTATAGTAGCATCCTTTATAACCTATGATATAGAATTCCATATAAAACCCAAGAACTTTAAAATTTTTCTCTCCTAAAAGATAATTTACTATAAAAAATAATACTTTTTATTTTTTGCTTGGCTTTGATTGAAAAATAGCATTGGGAGAAGGGAAAGGTATAGGATAGGATGAGTTTTAAACTTTTTTCTCCTCAAGCTTGCCATGCTTGAAAATGGTGAGTCTCTCCTCAACTTTGCTTTCAGGGGAAGGCAATGGTTCAAAACCAAATGAAGAGGAAAGAGAAGCAATGGAACTAAAAGAAGAGGAAGAGGAGAAAAAAAATCTACGGTGAGTGTGGTGGGAACCATTTGGTAGTAAGAAAGTGAAAAAAACATTTAGTCGGTGCTGCAGTAGCCTCATCGAAGCCTAGCTACTGATTTTACAATAGAGATCGATGCCATCTTGACCCGTGAGATAGGGCAGCACTATCGATCAAGGAGTTTCCAACAATGACATTAGCAATATGATGATGACTTAAACAGAGGGGCACAACCTGAGGGAAACACAACATAATGAAGAGTGGATAGGGCACAAGGGCATTTCAGTCAGATGAGGAAGTAGTTAAATAAAAATAATAATAACATTGGTCCTTTAATGACATTTGGTCCTTGGGACCAATTTCCATTTCAACTTGGTCTTTTTGACCAATTTTTCCAAAATAAAGTACATAAAAAGGAAAAAAAAAAACCAAATCAAGGTCAATTTGGGTTTTGAGAACTATAGACTATTATACAAGAAAAATGCTAGAGGTGATAATTTGAGCCAAACCTAATGATTAACTTGAATAAACCTTAAAAAATCTTAAGGCCAAGCTTGAGATTTTGGAAGATTTTTTTCATTCTAAGCATATTTGGGTCGCTTGAATAAACTCAAAGAAATTCAAGCCAAGCCCAAACTCAAATGGGCTTAGTTCAAATAGCTGAATTTCCTTTTTTTTATTATTAATAAAATAATATAAAAATAAGATAAAAATTTAAAATAATATTTTTTTTTAAAAAATTGAAATCACATAAAATAAAAAAGTAAAATGAAAGAAAATCTAATATTTTGGATATTTTGACTAGCTTGAATAAGCCCAAAGGACCAAGGGTTTAGGACTAGGCTTAATCATATATATAGACATTTCATGTGTTAGGATATTTTAAGCTCAATTTGAATAAGTTCAACTCAAATAATTCTGACTCATCCGAGCTATCAGCTTTAAAAATTGCAATAGCCTAATTTAAATATAGGAAATAATTAAGAATCTTATTGAATATGACTTTTTAATTACTATCCTATACTAAGAAGCACATCATAAGCAATAATGAGCTCACTTGGGGTTTCCATCTAAGCAACCCAACAACACTTTTATGCTTCAGAGATAAATAAGATAATAAATGAAAATTTGAAATCAAAAAATTAAGACTTTTTTATTTTCTATTTTTAAAAGCTATTTTTTATTTTTAAAAATAGAAAAATTTAAAAATTTGTTTGGATAAGTGTTTTTCATTTAGTTTTTTCCAAAACTATTTTCATTTTTTGTTTTTAAAAACAAAAAAAATAAAAACAACTTTAGGTTATTTTCATTTCATTTTTTTTATTTTAAAAATACTCTACATTTAATTATTGAAAATTATAGTTACATTGACCAATTTCTATTATGGATCACTGCCATTAACTACTTATAACCATTGCTATTAATCCATTTTTTAATTCTAAACCCCTTTTTTTTTTATACAAAAAGAGCATAAAATTAACTGCTAATGCTTAAATAGTCTTGAGCAAGTAAATTCCTAACAATAAAAGGATCACAAAATTGATGAAATTTAGGCCATGCTGCCGGAGCCTTTTAAGCAAGGAAATCTACTACTTTATTAACAAAACGAACAACATGAATGATTGAAATTTTCCAATCCCTCTGCAGAGTTCCTTGAATTTCTTTAATCAGCTCTTTAAACTTATGTAAGTCAATGTTCCACCCTTGACCACTTCTACTACATCATTGGAATCATTTGCAACTATGACTTTATGAAATCCAAGGCCCCAAGCCAACTTAATACCCATGAGAATCTCTTAAAGCTCTGACTACTTGATTCATAAAGAAACCTAAAATGAAATTCCCTTGGTCATCATGCATAACACCTCCACATCCTCTATTCTGACTACTTGGGATGAATGAGCCATCCATGTTAACCAAAACCCAATCTTTTCGAGGAGGTGTTCAAATAGTCAAACTTTTATTTGGTGGTTGACCATACCAGTTCATTCTATGGCTAGCAATGTATACAACACGTAAGGTTTGGATAATTGCTTTAGCTTGAGCTCGAGTATACTCATTGAACATCTGTTTACCTTCAAAGATATGTATATTTCGACGTCTCTATATAAGCCAACACAGGATAGTGAAAAAAGAGCTCCAGTAATCATATTCTTCATCTAAAACTATCTTTTAATTGACATAACCAAACAAATTTTCATTTCATTTTGTTTTAAAAATAATTTTAAAAACTGTATTACAAAATAGTTTTTAAAAACAAAAAATGAGAATAGAAATCAAATAAGCTCTTAAACACATGCTTCTATAGGATGTTATTTCTTTTCTAAACCTACGAGAGTGTTTTCTATAATAAGTGCTCCTATAGGTGATTAATAGATCAGCACATTAGCCAAATGCTTACAAAATCCTGTTTTATGAACTATTATTCAACAATGGGAGCTATTTGAAATTTTATTAGAAATAATTAGAGAGACAAAAATTCAAGCTCAATCTTAGTTTACTTTAACTTGATATTTTTAGAATTTCAGACTAACTTAAAAAATCATAACATATTATAGAAAAATCGAATTGAGCTCATTCTTATATCTTTTTAAAGCTAAATGAATTCTTTAAATATGAAAATACTAAACTTAAGCCACTAAATACAATTAATTTACAATATAAAAACTATTTTGTTCTGTCCTCATTAATTTCCAAATTTCAATTCTTTAATTTGGAAATTCATGACTAATTAGGCATGAATATTCTTTAAAAGTGATCTTTATCTCCATTTGAAGCTTGGGATGTCCTCTTTATGAAATTTATTTGACTTCAAATTCTTAATTCTAGACATTACACTTTATTTAACCTTCAAAACTGCTTGATTGCCAAACCTCTCTAAAAATTAGATATCTGCACCTAATCTTACAAAATTCATATCTTATATTATAGGGCTCCAAATAATGTTATATCTTGCTCATTTGAAAGCTTAGGAGGTCTCCTATGAAAGAAAAATATGCTATAGGACGACTATTGGTCCAATAGACACAATTTATTCATTAAAAGTAACAATCTATGGTAGTCTTTTTACGGGTTACAAATTCCTTTCTCATCTTATAAAATTCACATCTTGAGTTATAAGACTTCGTTTGACGTTATTTTGGGTTTGTTGGGAAGATTTAGAAGTCCTCTAAAATGTATAAATATGAAACATGTCTTTGTATTTCAATTTAGTATAATTTATTTAATATTTAAAATTGCCTCATCTAAACTATGTACTAAATCCAATTTTTATTCACTAATTTGAAAAATTCATAACTTGAGTTATAGGATCCAATTAACGTAATCCAAGTCTTTTTGAGAACTTTAGGAAGTCTCCTGTGATGGAAAAATATCAAACAAAATGTTGTACTATTCCACTTTTATAGGGTTTAGATGTTGTGATCATAAAGGAGATTCCAAGTGAATCTTGAGCAATTAAGGAAAATAATCAATATGCAAGCCAATCCACAACGAAACATAAAATAAAGATTTTTTACCCTAGAAATTGAACTTGGTCATATAATCCTTAACAAAGGTTTCAAAAGAGGACAAAGTTGAATCCTAAAATTTCATGATATATCCATATTAAATGACTATCTTCACAATTTTAAGGGTATGTGTGATGTGAAAATTATTTTTAATGTTATTGATTTTTCTTTTTGTCATCTAAGTTAAGGACAACTTTTTTTTCAAGAGGGGGAGTCTAACGCAAATATAGTAAGCCAATGGAGAACTTCAAATAATCTAGCTTAAGTGGTAGAGCTCAATCATGCAAAGCAGGATTGAAGATGAAGTGCTTGGAGCCCAAAAGGATTTAGAAGGTGTGGTTGAATTCCATCCTCATGAAGGCATGTAATTCATAAGGTCTAAGGCTATATCCTCATATTTATAAGGATCCATTACATGTTGTTAGTGGCCCATAGACAAAATCCCACGACAAAAAGGCCCATAATTGTGTCGTAAAAGAACTTCAAGAGTAATGTCTTCATGTGGGGCATCCCAAGAGCTATAGAGAGTCCATATGTGAAGGGCCAAGTGTTACAAGCCTAAATATATAAAGTACTAAACCCAAGCATCCAAGATGTAACATCCCAAAATTTTATATGGGATTTATCAATTAATTGAGGGTTAATTGGTGAATTAAGGAATCAATTAAACTAATTATGTTTTTGGATCATTAATGTATTGATCAAAATGATGGTCAATCTTAGGATTGGGCTAGGATGGGATATTGGGCCAATTAGGCTAGGTAGAGGAGAAGAAGTGGGAATTCCATAGGAGACTCAAAAGACTTTACTAAGCTATGCAAGAATCATACATAGGCTGTTAATTTGGAGCTCAAATTGTTTGAATAATTAAGCTTCATAACTTCTTCCTTCTTTTCCTATTCTATAAAAATCTTTGCTAGGTTTTAGGATGATCGAAGATGATTTCAGTTCCATGGGTGTTATAATTGAATCCATTGACTTAAATGGAGTATTTGGGAGATGATTTGAGTTTCTATACCTACGACTAGGTGTTTATGGAGTTTTATGGTTGGCCTCATTTGGACAAAGCCTAGCCTTAAATTGGATCATTAGAAGCAATGTGGACTAAGAAATGGTATCATTTAACTTACTGGAAATTAAATAGAATTAATAGAAGATTATAAATGGTTGGGTTATGATAAAGATGGGAGTTATAAGTTTAAGTTAGCTAGTTAGAACTAAAAGTATACTTAATAGGGTTGGTAATTGACAGAGTAGTGTTTGAATATGTATATTATCATTGTTTGGAAACTTTTTGAGTAAGCCATGACTGTATTGTGAAAGGGTGGGAGTTTACCCTAAAGGGTTAGTTTAAATCCATATGATATTCACTGACATCATGTGATGTCCACCTTAATATTACCAGAACAACACTCTAATGAGACTGTTGTGATAACCAAAATTAATTAAAATCCTAAAGTAAAGTCATCACAACCCAAGGGTAGAGAAATGACTAGTTTAAATATTAGGATCCAAGAAAAATTATTTTGAAATAATGTTTGAGCTCAAACAATGGTTTAAAACAAGTTAAATAATGTAGCGAAAGCATTTAAAATAAGTACAACCATTAAAACATCAAATATGGCATTCTAAAAATTTTTCACAAAAAATGCACCGTCTACTGAGGCACAGGTATCCCCGGCTATGGTGGATGGCATAAAGGGACCCCATCCCTCTCTGTGTAATGTGCTATGGCGCACTCCTGCTATCATAATGGTTCTGCTGTCATGTCAGCTCCTTCGGTCAACTTTTGGAGTGTGTCATTTTGCCATTTGACATTCGATTTGAGTAGTTTAAGTGTCCACACCTAGCTATTCGAGCCCTCTCGCTATTGATACTAGTCTTACACCCAAACACTTAACCATTTAAAAGTTAGACATTTGAACGTAATTTGGTTTATTTTCAATTCATAACACACTCAAAGGTATCCAAAACCTACAAACTAATGCCAATAGCATTGGGACCACTTAGACCAACTCAAATGGACCATACACCACTTGATAGATCAATTATAACACAACAATAATAGTTTGTGCTCAATTTAGCTCATAGTAATGTATAGGGGTGTTAATAAAATTTCATACATGCAAAACATCACAAAATCATCACTTGTACTAGTATCTTGATCTCTCATAAACATTTCAATATAGATACATCATTCTAGGCTAAGATACATAAATTCGCAAGGTGTTATGCAAGTGACTCAAAATATGCATAAAATCCAAAGTTGGCATAACATTCATAAAGGCTATGATTGAGTTTAGTGATATTCATGCAAATGAGTATGAGTGGTCAAGATGAAATTTGCCCCTCATGTTAATTAAGAGATATTATTGGGTCCCTCGATGAGTAAGACTAAGTAAAAAAATATATAGCTATACTACAATGAAAGGGTTTTTCATTTGTTATGTTAGTCCACTCAAAGATTGAAAAAGTAATGGTTGGGTAAAGGAGAATGACAATTTTGTATCTCACACTTGACCGAAATATCACATGATAAAAGGGATGTGATACGGTTACATGATAGATTATATCAAATCATCAATCCCTATATGAATTGGATCGTTGCAATATCTTACTAGAGGTCACTTGTGACTTATGAGCTAGTAGCATAATTAGCCTGCTACCAATTTCATGTGAGCCTACAAGCTCGCACACCATAATAGCCTAACTTAAGCGACAATGTTCAAATTCATTGAATCTAGAATGTATCTAGATTTAATAAATGTAATGCTTTTCTAGGGTAAACGAATTATATATATATTTGAATATTTATTTGATAAATATTTATAGATATATATGAAATATAAAATTCAAAATATAATTATATATATATTTTTCATATATATATATATACATGTTTATATATATATATATATCTCTCTCTCTCTCTCTGATATGTATATATATATGGTATATGAAATTAAATATATATATATCTATAATATAATATGCACATATTTTTAAAATATATGTGTATATATATATGTATAATATGTATATGTGATATATATTATATTATATTATATTATGTTATGTTATATTATATTAGTTTTAAATTTAATTTTATGTAATAGATTAAATTTAAATGACTAACATAATGTGAGAGAATATCATATCTGTTATATAATTTGAATTTATGAGATAAATTTGAATCAGATATGGTATCATAGATAAATTTTATGAGATAAATTTAATTAAATTTTTGTGGACTCTTCAAGTGAAAGGTAAAAACCCTAATCTTTATATTATATATATAGGGACGTGCTTGATGGATGGATGCGAGTAAGAAAAGTCTTGACGGCAAAACACATTGAGAGCCATGAAATACCTTAGAGAAAAAGTAGTTCAACATTTTGAGAAAACGAACATTTTCAAGTGCTAGCATGCCATTTGAGTTGGAGAATTGTTCATATGGATACTAGTATAGGGAGCAAATCTATGTTGTTAGCTGAGATCTAATTTCTTGAAGACAACATGTGAAGCATGAAAAGTAAATGGTACTTGTTCTATTTATTTTGACTTGAATGAGTTTGTTTGGTCCACATCAGGATAGGGATTTAAAATTTTTAATCTTCCACTGCGCCTCCCTATCCAACAAGTAGTCCTTTCCTTCTCTTTGTCCATATCGAAGCCCTCACCTATAATGTAACTACAAGGTGAGATAAATATTTCAGTAATAGAATAATTCACAACTATCAACTAACATGCACAACTATAAATAAGTAAGGCTTATATACGCAAGGACATTATTTAACATATTCAACTATAGGGATTATACATCCACAAATCATTTTTACACTCTAGCATGATCATTCCACCATCCAAATCTCGATATCACTCTGACTAAAACTTAATGTTCTTTTGGACCAAATGCTAATGCATATTGGCCAGAACACACCTTCAGTGGTAGGATTACTAGCCAAAGGTGTCATATCCTATTTCAGACTATGATTTCCTCCTATTACACAAGATTTAGGATGTCGTTACTCCAATACAACATCACACTAATACTAAGGAGCATAAATCTCCAACATTATACCCTATGTGGACACTAAGGAGATAATCTCTAGCACTGTACCTTACTAAATACTAAGGAAATAATTTCCATATGGACTTCTAGTACTCCTTCCTACGAGTAAACTCCTACCCTTTATCATGATCATGCTCACACTTCTCATACTTATCACATACTTGTATCAAAATCATAAATTACTCATATAAGAAAATTTCATAAATTAATTATTTTAAAATCATTTCTGATGCACATTCCTTCTTTTGCAATATGCAAGACTTTCAAAATACACTTATGCAAAATTATATATTTAGTCATAAACAGTTAAGTACTTAATTAAATAGAGTGAATTATTTAGTTACCTCAACCCTTTTATCACAAAAAGGATTACTATAGTCTAAATATGTGCTTCACAAAGTCTATAAGCATAACAACACTCGAGCAATATATAATCTACACCATTTAACGATAATCGTCAATTATCACTCTAATTAAACCCTAAATTACTAAATTTCATGTACCCCTTGTACCTAAAATCTCATTTAATACCATCAATAACTCCAACATACTCCCTTTATTCCATTTAACACCCAAACATACTAATAACACCAATCATTTACCCACATTAAAACTCCTAAATTTTACTTAGGGTTTGTCCAAACCCTAACCAAAAATTTCAAATCACTACAAAACTTATAAACCTAGGTTTAGAAACTTGATTTAACTTTCAAAGATCTTAACTAAGCTAATGGGTTTGGTCAAAACCCAAGGAAATACAAATCAAACCCCCACATTGCCTTAAAGCCATAAAAATTCGCATAATTAGGAAAGAGAGGGGAAATGGAACTTATCCAATAATGATTCAAGCTTGTATTGCCTTTAAAGTGCTCCTGAAGTCAAGCCTTAGCAAACCCAGAGCCTCCTCTATTGCTTCTCTCTTTTCCCCTCTAAAATTGGGCACATTTTGAGTATGATTTAACTCAAAAAATGACTATGTGCCTTTATACAATGTGCATGCACCGCAACACATGGCACAGTAAATGCCATATGCTATTTTGATCTCTTACTCAAGCCTAGTTGATCCGCACACCATCTTAGCTCATTTTAAGACTGTTTAAAGGTCTAAAAACTTTATTAGTGTTGCACAAACATTATTAATTCACAAATCTCTTATTTTGACTAAATTACCCTTCGTAAACAGTTAAATTTCTAAGTTAAAAATTGAGAATGTTACATATCACAAGGGACCCTAATGATAAGTTATTATTATTTTATAGCCCTATTATAACTCACAAAGGTGTAAACTAGGGCATACAACATCCCAAGTATTCATAAAGGGAAAATCTATGGTTTGAGAGTAGGCATTTGAAATTTTAGAGAGGTTCAAACTAGTTGCCTACAAAATTATTTTACCCTTACATCTGAGTAGTGTGCACAACATTTTTCACAGATCTCAATTGAAGAAATATTAGCTAAATCCATCCCATATTATTGAAGTTGAATAGGTTGAGCTAGGAGATAATTTGATATACCGGTCAAAACTAAAGAGAATAATGGATGTGAAGGACAAGCAACTCTGAAATAAGACTTTTGACTAGTAAAGGTAGTTTGGAAGGGTATGACTCTTAGCAATGCTATGTAGGAAATCAAGAGAAGATGAAGTAGCAGTACCAACACAATAAAATCCTAAAAATTTAATGTAAAAGTTAAATTAATTAATTGAGAGGTTTAGCTAATTAATTATAGTAATTAGAGGTTTATTAGGGAATTAGGACAGCATTTAGGTCTATTACACCATATAAGGGGTTTAGAATAGGGTTTGAAAGGTTATAGAGCCACTTTAGATCTAAATTAATACTTAAGTGAGAGTCTCTAGACTGTGCCATGCATTGTGGTAGATGCTTTGAAAATTTAAATATAAGTTCTACATCTCAGGTTGTATCAAAAATGAGATATTTAAATGGAGAATGAGAGTGTTTAATTATTTTTGTATGGATTTTTGGATTACTCTAATTGAAGGTTTGACTTGAGAATTAGGTGCTCTGAAAGTTAGATTTTATTGCCATCATATATGTACTATAATTAGGTGTAAGCCATAATAGAATGCTTGCTTGGTTGCAATGGATGGGTTGTTTATGTTGGCCACGTGGAATATACCGTTAGTTGTGGCAAGTGGCATTTGTGTGACAAGCTATAGTGGACAAATGACTTAGCTATGGCAGATTTGACCATAAATGCTAAAATGATTATTTTACCCCTTTTAACTTGCATTAATGCTTAACCCATTTTCCATATTTTTACAAGGTCCAATTACTAATATGCTTGTGTAATGGAAAATGATTGATGTGTCATTGCATTGCTAAGTCACCTATTTTAGGGTTACCTTTTGTTTTCAGTTGTTAGATTACTGAAATTGGTTGTTTGAGTTTAATGGATTTTGGAAATTGATTTAAATTGGGATCCTATTTTCATAGAATTTTTCATTTGTTCTCATTTCATTATAACCATGGTTAAGCCTTTATATTCTCTACACATTTTCTTTTCCCTTACATAATTTTAAGTTATCTTTGTTTGAGCTCTTGTGTATCTTGTTTCATCCTTTAGGAAGGGACAGATGGTATGAAACCAGAAAGCTGCTACAGTTAACAACTCATGTACACCTAAACCTCAATTGCCTCTTAAACTATAACAACAATGTAACTGGTACCCATGAACATTTTGTAGAGTAACTTATATTAACATAGGTTAAAGGGAAATTTAGCCCCTATATTATAAGTCTAGTGTTAACATGGTTCAGTGTTCAATGACCATAAGAGTTTGAAATATCTGATAGACTAGAAAGAGTTAAATAAAGGCAGAGGAGATGGATGAAATTGCTCAAGGATTATAATTTGAGTTGAAATACCATCCGCGTAATGCCAATATGGTGGATGACACATTAAGTAGAAAGACACTACATGTGGCTACCTTGTTGGTGCAAGAATATAGTTTGATGGAATCATTTATGGATTTATAGCAAGATACACCATTAAAAGCATTAGTTGGTGCCTGCTCCATGGTAATCAACAATGAATTCTAGAAGGAATTAAGAATGGCATATTTAGAAGATGAGTATCTTCTTAGGACTCAAGAAGGTCTTGAGATTAAACAAACTAAGGATTTTAGTTTTAACAATGATGGGTTCATAGTTTATCGAGACAAAGGATGTGTTCCTAATGATGAGGATCTAAGAAAGGTAATTTTAAGTGAAGCTCATTAGAGTAAATACGTTATTCACCTAGGAGTTATGAAGATGTATCAGGATATAAAGTGCCATTATTGGTGGTCGGGCATGAAGATAGAGGTAACAGAGTTTGTATCTTAGTGTTTGACATGTAAGAAGGTCAAAATCAAGCACTTGAGACTGGCCAAAACATTGCAACCCTTAGGTATCCCTAAGTGGAAATAGGTATTAGATTGGGAGGCACAACAAAAGATTAAAATTTAAATCCTAATCATAATCACGGATCAATCGAATTCGTTTAAGTCAAGGTGGATAAAAAACATACCTTTTAGATGTCGAACTTTCAAGCTTCCTTCAAGTGTTTGGATCTCAGGAGTTGACAATGATATCAGCTCCCTCTATCAGTATCCACATGAATAGTTTACTAACACAAATAATGTGCTAATGCTCCCAATATCTAATGTCTGTATGTGCAGAAGCTTTAGAAGATATGATCTTCTAGCCTTATTCAGATGCTCCTTCTCTTTTTAGGTATTTTCGTGGCTCTCAAGAATTTTGCTGTCAAGAGACTCTCAATAAACTCATGAAGCATGTCCCCTTTATCTATATTATATAGATTAGGCTTTTTATCTTCCCTTATGAATTTTCAAAGATAATTATAATTATTTCAAAAATCATATTTTGAGCTAGTGAAGATAAAATTTAATTTACCTCATAAATTAAATTTATTTGAATTTATCATATAAATTTAAATTATAGAACGAATATGATATTCTCTCATATCATATTAGTTATTAAATTTAATCTATCATATGAAACTAAATTTAGAATTAACATAATATAATATAATATATAATATAATATATATATATTATACTATATATATTTTTTGAAAATATATACATATATAAATGTATATATTACATTTTGAATTTTTATTTCATACACACACACACACACACAAATATTTATCAAATAAATATTCAAATACATACATATATATATATATATATATAATTCGTTCATCCTAAATAAAGCATTACATTAATTGTGTACGACCATGTGGCCCTATATAAAGTTGGTAGTGGACCAATAATGCTACTAACCCACAAGTCACAAGTGGCCTCTAGCAAAATATTATGACTACCCAATTCATATAGGAATCAATGAACCAATGTAACCTACCATGTAACCATATCACATCCCTTTTGTCACGCAATATTTCGGTCAAGTGTGAAATATGAAATTGTCATTCTCCTTTACCTGACCATTACTTTCTCAATCTTTGAGTGGACTTGACTATAATAATGCAAAAACCCTTTCCATTGGAGTATAACCATACATTTTCTCAAACTTACTCATTAAGGGGCCTAGTAATATCTCTTAATTAATGTGATGGGTAAATTTCATCTTGACCACTCATTCATTTGCATGAATATGATTAAACCTAATCACAACCTTTATGATCACCTAGTTAAAGGTGACTTTTGACTAGGTCAAAGTTCAGTAGTTATCATGTAGGAATCTATGATAATCTCATGTCAAAAGGCTTAGTGATATGGTTACATATGAGATAAGCTTATGTCTTGTACTATATAGCTTTCTCATAGCGGGTCAATCTAGCACCTTATACTTTTCAAGCGCCAACAACTTTGGTTTATATACCTATAATTTATCAAAGTTATACTAATCTTATTTCATCTATGATCCCTCATAGATGACCGACCAAGGACATTTAGGGCAATCACTATAGTTTATCTAAGGATATAGTTATCATAGTGAACATGTAACCAATATGATAACAAAAGAGAAATTCATTAAATAACAATGTTCATAGTACAATAATTGGCCTTAGGTCACAATTTCCAATAATAGGATAGTATTTTAATTGGTTTTATGTCTAGGTTACTAAGAACTCAATTAGGGCATGATTCCATCTGGGTAATTATGGATAGACTGACTAAATTAGCTCACTTTTTAGCCATATAGATAAGTAATTCTCTAGAATAATTGGCAGAGATTTATATTAGAGAAGTTGTGAGACTGTATAGAGTGCTAAGGGATATAGTCTATGATCGTGATTTAAGATTTACGTCTAAGTTCTGTGAGCTTTACAGAGGGTAAGGGGTATTTATTTGAAGTTCAGTATGACATATCATCCTCAACCTGATGGTCAGATGGAGTAAACAATACAAACTCTAGAAGATATGTTACGAGCTTGCTCATTTGAGTTAAGAGGTAATTGAGATAGCCATATGCTGTTGGCTAAATTTTCTTATAATAATAGTTACAACTCCAATATCCATATGACACTATATAAGGCATTGTATAGGAGAAAGTGCATATTGCCTCTATGTTGGACTGAGTTAAGCAAAAGAAGTATATTGATATTAGATATTGTGGACCCGACTACACAAAGATAGAAATAATAAGGTAGAAGCTATTAATGACTCAGAGTAGACTGAAGAGTTACGCAAACAGGTGTATAAGGTTATTGGAGGTTTTGGTAGGTGACCATACATTTATGCGAGTACACTTGTAACTAGAATCAGTATGTTAATCAAAGCTAAAAAATTGACTTCTAGATTCATAGGTCTATTTGAGATTTTAGAGAAGATTAGGCCAATTGCTTATCAAGTTGCCTTATCACCACAATTATCGGGTGTTCATAATGTGTTTCACATATCTTAGCTCAAGAAATATTAGCCAGATCCTTCTCTTGTCATTAAACCTAAGGAAGTAAAACTTTAGAAAAACATGGCTTATAACGTTGAACCAGAATGAATAGTGAATGTGAAAGATAGACAACTATAGAACAAGACTATTTGACTAGTGAAGGTATTCTAAAAGAGAATGACTTCTAATGATGCTACCTGGGAGATAGAAGCCAAGATGAGGCAACAGTACCCGCATACATTTCTCTAGGTATGTGTTTATAAGGATACTTGAATTTTGGGAAAAAAATTCTTAAAAGGAGGGAATAATTGTAACATCTTGAATTCTTAATTAGGAAATTAATCACTAATTAAGGATAAATTAGTAAATTATAGGATTAATTGAATAATCAAAATTTTTGGATAGTAAACTTATATTTTGGCATGTTGGTTTGTTGAATGGATAGGATCAAGTGAAAGAATGGTGGTCCAGAGTGAAGTGTGTGAGCAATAGTAAAGTTCTTCTCACTGTGCCTCACATCGCAACATACGATGTATGCACCATGCTATATGGAATAGAAATTTGATTAATAAGACATGGTTAACTTATGAAAATCAAAAGGGAAAAGGGAGAAAGGAATAAAGGATAAGAGACCAAGCTCTGCTATGGCAAGAAGTATTAGACTACTAAAAGACATTTTTAATCTATTGCTTATTGAGTAAGTTTCATACCACCTTAAACTCTTATTCTACTCTAATTTTTGTTGGTTTTAGGTATAGAGAAATTGAATTAGGGAGTTTTGAGAGGTTGATTGCTTATCTTTTGGTAGTAGAAAAACTATTTAGAGTTAAACTAAGGTTTTGTGACTGGTTAAGAAATTAGTGGCTAAGCTTTAAGGCTATAGGATTAGTTTAGCCTAAATTGTGAAGTTTTAAAGGGTGGAAATGTTCATGTGAGTTATGCTTGAGTTAATAAAAGTGGTAGAAGGTTTAAGGCAGATAGTACAGACCTGAAATGGCTAAGTAAGAGCGTTTAGAAGATTGACTACAATTAATTGTGATAATTAGTGCTTTTGGTCAATTTGATAATTGACTTATAGTGCTAAATTGTATAGATTATCATTAATCACGCATTAACTTAGCAAGAGGAAGTTAAGAGAGCGAAAGTATCATAGTTAACCTTTCTAGAAATAGAAGGGTTGAGTTAACCAGATAATTTGTTATGTTTATTACTTATTTTAATTGTTTATAAGTGATTAACGATATGTGGTTTGAAACTGGAACACTCGAGAGAGTGAAAATAACTTCAAATGGTCATTCTACATCCAGGTGTCTAATCTTTAGATAAAACATCGAATTGAAATAAAACTAGTGTCATGAGTTAGATTTTGAAGTAAGATTTGTATAGGCACTTTAATCATCTCAATTAGACACCGTGTGTAAAAATGGCACACGTCAAAAATTTATATCAGTTGAGTAGTTTGATAGCAAAATCTAATACGTGCATTACAGTTCACGGCATATGGCATAGAGTGAGTGTAACATCCTAAAACTTCAAATCTGGAAAAGTGGATTAATTAAGGGATAAATTAGTTAAAAATATGATTAATTTATTTAATTATGTTTTTGGGTGGCTAATTGAATTTTTGAGTCATATTTGGCTCTAAATTAAGATAGGATAAAAGTCGGATCAAGTCGGGAAGCATCGGGGAGAGAAAAATCAAGTTGTTGCCCGCTGCATCATGAGTCGTGGCTTGCGTGGCGTGCGCTACGGCGCACTGCACAGCATGCAACTTAAATTTTTAGGAATCATAAAAAATTGACAGATTTTGGGGTGGAAAACCTAGAGCAAGAAGGGGAAAACTTTAAGCACTACTAGGGCATCAATTTGGAAGGATTTTGAAGATCATTTGAGTCTTTAAACTCTTGGGTAAGTTTCTTACCCTTCTCCTCTACCTTTTCATCTCATTTTCCATGGGATTTGAAAGAGTGAGAATTTGGTCTGATTGAATTAAGCCATGAGTCAATGTTTTGAATGTTTCTATTGACTCTAAAGGTTTAATTTAGGTTTATTAATCTTGGATATATGATAATAGGAAGTTACTTTCTTGTTTGGTGAATTTTGGATAGGGTGTTGAAGTATGATAAGTTGAGATATTGAGTTTTATATTGTGATAGAGTTAGAAAGAGACTTAAAGGGATAAAGTGAATAAATTCTAATCATGACAAGTCTATTTGTTGAGAATTTGAGTGACAAGTGGGAGAAGTGGGAGGTTATTATTAGCTAATAATGCTTGTGTTAATTGAAAATTAACATATAGTACTTGTTGATGTAGATTGTGGTGTGGGAAGACTTACCTTGACACAAGAAGAAATTTAGTACTACGGGTAACCCTTTTAGTAACAAAAGAGTTGAGGTAACTAGATAATTTGCATTGTTTATTACCTTGTATAAGTTATTCTCAAGTTGCTTTTCTATGATTTGTTGAGTATATATGTATAAATTCTTTAAGGGTTAAATATTTTAGAAAATGAATGGAGTATTGGTTTGTGAAATTCTATATTTTTAAAGTAAATAGTAAGATTTGTTATATTGGTTTGGAAAGTTGTTTATGCATGGTCAAGTGGAGATATGTAGTGAAATATGGCATATTAGAGGGTGGGAGGTCACCCTAGTGGAGATAGTAAAGATTAAGTCCATATGGCATTACTGGTACCTCGGGACACCAGGTGCAGCACTTACTTTCGTTAGTGCTCGAAAATGGGTGCGGTGTTGGAGACTTACTCTCCTTAGTACCTAACGGAGTTGGAGACTATGCTCCTTAGCATCTGTAGGATGCGGTGTTGGAGTAATGACACCCCAATTACTTGTAATAAGGGGAAACAGTAGTCCAAAAGTAGTTTAGGACACCTTGGCCAGGTAGTCCTACCATGGATGGTGAGCTTGAGGACCATACATGTGGTTTAGTTTTGTGAAATAGCCTACTGGTTCGGTCGGGAGTATTGAAGGACCGGATGGTTAGGGATCATGCATGCAAATTTATGGTGATATAATATGATGCAATTATGTTACTTATTTTAATGCTTGTTTATAACTTGGCTTGTTAATCAATAATGTAGATTATCTTAATTACTGAGATGTTTATCTCATCCCGTGGATTATCATTTTACAAGTGCTACCAGTGAGACTGAGCCAGGGATGGAATTGGGCAGGGGCTAGCATATCTGCTACACTCTTTATAAAGCCTGATTTTGGTTTGAGTGGTGTACATAAACTTGTTATATGATATTATAAGTTGCCAACTAGGAATGCATATCATTTTGATTGGTTGCACTTGTTTCATACTATGTTGTTTTGTATTTTAGCCCAATATGGTATGTGATGTGAATATGTAAGAATTTTTGTGGTGATGGGCTAAAATACTAATACAAGTGCAAGAAATGTTTTATCTATATGGTGACAATGTATTGGTAGTGTATTATGTGGCAATAAAGGCCAAATAGTGCTTATAGTGTTAATTGTGCATTTTGGCCATATTGGGTGAAATGGCCATTGAGTGGCCAAATTTTGTGTTTGGTGTGTTTTTGTGTGTTTGATTGGTCACTCAAGTGTATTTTGGTCTATTGTACTTAGTTCAAACCTCACAATGGGTTAATAGTATAAGTTATGAGTTTTGGGTACTTAAATGGTTGAAAATTTCTTTGAAAAACTGACTTTTGTATCTGAGTGTTTAAAATTCTCATATGGTGTCGGATCATAACGAAACTTGTACATGAGTTAGCTTATTGAATAAGCTTCACGTGGGCGCTTTAATCACTCCAATTAGACATTGGGTGTAAAAATGGCACGCGTTCGAAGTTCATTCAGAAAAGCTATCATGACAGCATTGCTGTCATGGACAGGTGCGCCACGGCGCATTTTGCGCAAGCTGCGGCTCACGGTACAGCAAGAAAATATGGTATTCTGTGCCACAAGCCGCGGTGCACAGATCACGAGCCGCGGAACATGGACTAAAATACTCAAAAATGATATTTTTTGCCCTGTTTTGAACTGGTTTACTTCCCAAAACTTTTCATCATGCTTCCAATGCCTATTTAAAACATTAAGTTTGAGCTCAAACTATCAATTTAAAGGGTTTTTATGAGATCCCAAATATTCCTCAATTATTTTTAAAAGATTATTAGTTTTAACCTATATATATATATATATATATGTGAGATTAGGAGCAAATCCTTGCTCCTAATTATGATTGGTTGTTGTGATTGTGTGGTGAACTTTGGTAATGTCAAGGTGGATATTACAATGAGGGCTTGTGGTTTTGTACTACATGTCGCGGCACGTGTGTCACATGCTGTGGCATATGGTTTAGTTTGCCTAAAATAACTATTTTTTCCTTATTTTCCCTATATTTATTATGCATGCAATCCTAATGCTTATGCTAAGAGTTGATACATCCTTTTGAATGATTTTGAATAATTCTATCTCCAATTCTGCTAACTTCTATAACGTTTTTCTTTCACTCCTTATCAAAAATGATGCCTACTTCATTGTGTGTGTTTACTTTTCCTGTATCCTAATGTTTGAAACCATGAATATTCTTAGCTTCTTCTCCACGCCATTTTGCTTCTTATAGGCATAGGATATTGATTTTCCTTTGAATCATAACCCCCACAACCTCTACAGATTTACAATTCAATGTCCCAACATTCTAAGTACCAAATCTAATCTTGCTCTCATAGACTAACATCTTTAGCCACACATATTTAGAATGATACGGTAGCCCTTACTTATTTAATACTATATTCGGGTACCGATACAGCGGCTCTAATTCACTTATCACTACACTTGAGCCATGCAGCATGTTATTTACAGGAAATGACCTAGCATTAGCATTATAATGCCTATTGTCCATGTTCATGATAGATTCAATAAAGTTTTACATTGGCTGTTGATAGCCTGATACAACCCTCCTCCTTCACTCGAGCTTGGGACTAGCTATAAACATAGGCAGAGTTAAAAGTCTAATAACTTAAAGTCTTCAAAATTCTTATTTCCCTACCTTTTTCTATTTCATCACCATAAAAAATTCTATATCCCTTCCTTAACAAGATGAAATATTAGATAACTTATTCAACCAACTTCCATAATAATAGAGTCAATTGGGGGCACAATATATGGTACTCACTAAATAAGTGAATATATCTATTACTCATATAAGAAGAAGTCACTACCACAAAAATAGGCTTTGGTGGCATTAAAAATTTTAGTTTCGTGGCATTTATAAAATGCTATAAGATCTAGTGCTATAATAAGTATCAAGTGGTGTTTCATTAATTATTAAAACGCCACAAGACTTATGACAAAGCGAGAGCATTTTCTTCTACGAATGCTACCTCTTTAAGCTTATTTTTTTAAAAACCCCAAGAGAGGTGGTGTTTATTCCATATTGAAATGCCACCTCTGTGAAACAATTTTTTTAAAAAAATTAAAAATCCTACAGAGGTGGCATTTCTACAATCTATAAACATCACCTTTGTAATTTTATATTTTTTTTAAATTTAAAATAACATAAGTGGCGTTTTTTTATTTCAGAGAGGTTGCATTTCTTCTACCAAGAAATGCCACCTCTTTGGTTTTTATTAAAATTAACATAGGTGGCTCTACCTAATGTTATTTTTTAAAAATAAATTTTATAAAATATTATACACCAAATGTAACACACTAAAATTTTTTTTAAAAATAATTTAACTCAACCATAGTTAGGTTACAGCCACCCAACACATTTTTATATCAATAATTTCAATATAAAAATATTTTATAATTGGCTTCAACTCACACAATATAACATTTCAGATAAATTTTTACCTCCCACATGCCATTAGGCTAAATCACAATTGTCCATCCCTATACTCCCAACAATTAAACTAAATCACATTTGTCCATCCTTATACTCCCAACAAGTAAAATAAGCAATTTAGTCAATTTTCAACACAAGCCAGTTATTTGGCCTTATAATCTTGCCATTTTAACCAATCCAAAGTAAACCAAATATTAAAATTACAGTCATCCAAATTGTACCAAAAATAGAAATAGTTTGAAAGGCATGATTACATTTATATATTCATATAATTGACAATAAACAAAAAGCCCTAATATTGGCAATATAACACATTATAAATCATAAATCAAATACCCAAAAGAGACAGTGGATCTATGCCACTAAGCCTCTGGGACTCCTCCACGTGTCACTCGTGGCTCTTCTCCTGAAAATTGTTAACCACATAATGAGACTCAAAAGTCCCAGTAACCAAAGCCAATTTATGATAGTGTGTACAAACAGTTAAGTGTGTGCTTACTAAGTGGGAACCAAAAATAATATAATTCCAACAAAATATAAGAAATATTACAATATACACAAACAAATCATCCTTATATCCCTCCATTAACCTCGAGCCGTAGCCTTCACTCAGTGCTAAATTACCCGGCCAAAGGTAGATTAGCCCGAGTCCTTACAAGCCACCTATTGAGCTCCAATAGCGGCGTACCACGTGGCACATAAATACAACAACAATAGCAAGTCTCCCAACACCTCCCACAATAATCAAACAAATTCATAATAATATTGCACAATTATACAATATTACAAAATTCATAATTTTCTCAATAATCACCCAATTAACATGAAGTAACATTAATCACAAATTAAAAGCATGGTTACCTTGTGGCTTTTTAATAAATTATTCCTTACAATTTCTCTCCCACCACAATCTTCACCAATAATACAATCTACAAATAACATATTATTTATAAATATTAGTTTCAATTTTTGAAACTAATAAAATAATTCTAATAATAAAATTAAAAATATAACATAATTCCTAATCTCAATCTTAATACAAATCTAGAGTTAATACTATTAAGTAAAATTTTTAACTCCTCTTTTACTCATCAATAAACATTAATAATCTAAAAATTAAATTTTAAACTAATTTCTATTATCAAAATTTTCTTTTTTTATTTTATAAATTCGCACCTAAAATATCCAAAAATTAAAAATTGAGTCTCTAGCTTAGAATCATAATCCTATAGCTATAATAATTCATTTCTCATCCCAAATAATCATCTAAACCTCAATAAATTAACATATATTTTCAGATCTAGTCTAGAATTTGATCCATAAGCCACAAATTCAAAGATCATCAACAAATTTATACTCTAGAACATTTATTATACTACTAACAACCTCATAAACCATATTTATTCAACATAAATTCATCCCTCTTCCAGATCTTAAATTTTCTACCACTACAAACTCAGAAACCAAAGAAGAAGGATGACTAAGAAAAATTTTTAAAACACTTACTTAGTCTTGAAAAGCTTAAAATCACACCCTAAATATCCTATTAAAAACTCTTACCTTAAAAATTCAGATCTTTCGCATCGGCGACTCGCGTTCTCTCCGCCTCAGCTCGCGCACAGGAAAAGAATTGAAGAAACGAAAGGAAACGGATGAGTTTTTATAAAAATTCAGTGGGTCCTACATTTTTTTATTATTTTTTTCTTTCCTCTCTCTCCCCTTTTTTTATTATTATAATATATACGTAATGATTGCAGCACGCGGCGCCGAAAGTAAACTCGTTCTTCTTCTTCTTCTTCCCCCTTTTTTATACCTTTTCTTTTTTTTATTATAATAATGATTTAATAATATTTTTTATTATTTTTTATTATTATTTTTTTAATTAATTTTTTTAATTTTAATTTAGAATTATATCCTAAGTTAGATTTAATAATCATTTTCTACTAATTTGCTTACCTCTAAATATTTTTCAAAATTTCTATTAACCCAAATTAACTATTAAAATTTAAATTGGGATGTTACAATTCTCCCCTCCTTTTAGAAATTTTGTCCTCAAAATTTGAAATTAGTAATATTAACTACTTACTTAATTAAAAAGACAAGGATAATCACGTTGCATACTGTCTTCGGTCTCCCATGTAGCATCACCTGGAGTCGTGCCCTTCCAAATTACTTTAACCAATCTAATGGTCTTTTTTCTTAATTGCTTGTCCTTGTAATCCACAATCCTTTCTGGTTCAGCTATGAATGTCAAATTCTCCCTGAGTTCAATTTCCTCGGGTTCAATTATATGGGAAGGATTTGGTTGATACTTTTTCAGTTGTGACACATGGAATACGTTGTGTATTCCAGCAATTTGGGGTGGTAATGCTACTTGGTACGCTACTGGTCCAACTCGTTTTAAGATCTCAAAAGGCCCCATAAACCTTGGTGTCAACTTCTTAGCCTTAATAGCTCTTCCAACACCAGTTACCGAAGAGATTTTCAAAAATACATGGTCACCTCCTTCAAACTCAAGTGGTCTTCTCCTCTTATCCGCATAACTCTTTTGTCTACTTTGAGCTGTGAGTAATTTTTGCTTGATTAAAGCAATCTTTTGGGTAGTCTCATCAACAATGTCCGGCCCCAAAACAGTTCTCTCACTTAATTCTGTCTAACACAGTGGCGATCTACATTTTCTTCCATACAATGCCTCATAAAGTGCCATCTGAATACTAGAATGAAAACTATTATTGTAGGCAAATTCAGCTAATGGCAAGTGACTATCCTA
Organism: Prosopis cineraria; assembly: GCF_029017545.1. Lineage (NCBI taxonomy): Eukaryota > Viridiplantae > Streptophyta > Magnoliopsida > Fabales > Fabaceae > Prosopis > Prosopis cineraria. The sequence goes on from NW_026555335.1 coordinate 25,270,045, forward strand.
ATTACCTCTAAGCTCAATGGCACAAGCCCTTAACATATCTTCAAGAGTCTGTATGGTTCATTCTGTCTGCCCATCAGTCTGGGGTGGTAAGCGGTGCTAAAACTCAGACGAGTACCCATGGCTTCCTGTAATGACTTCCAAAAGTTTGATGTGAACCTCGGATCACGATCAGATACGATATTTGTCAGCACTCCATGCAATCTCACCACTTCTCTTATGTAGATTTCAGTTAATTTTCAAGAGAATACTTGATATTAGTAGCAAGAAAATGAGCTGATTTGGTGAGTCGATCTACGATTACCCATATAGTGTCATAACCAGAAGATGTTCTAGGCAATCCTGTAATGAAGTCCATAGAAATGCTATCCCATTTTCACTCTGGAATATCAAGAGACTGTAGCATTCCGGCTAGTTTCTGATGCTCAATTTTGACTTTCTGGCAAGTCAAACAACGAGTTACATGTTCAGTTACATCTCTCTTCATCCTTGGCCACCACCAACCACGTCTTAAGTCATGATACATCTTAGTTGCTCCTGGGTGAATGGTATATCTACTCTGATGTTCAAGTAGGATATTTTTCAATTGAGCATAATTAAGCACACACACTCTACCTTTATATCTTACGACATCATCATCGGTCACATCAAAATGTTCAGCCTTTCCAGCCCCAATCTCTACCCTAATCTTATTCAAATGATCGTCCTTCTGTTGCGCAATTCTGATTTCTTCCCAAAAATTATTCTCAAATTCAGTAATGTGTAAAGTAGCCAAACGATTCTCGACTACTTCTACATTTATTGCATGGAAACTACTCCATAATTCATGTTCTCTGACCATCATGTGAGCAGTATGTACAAGCTTCCTGCTCAAAGCGTCGGCGACTACGTTAGCTTTCCCTGGATGATACTTCAACTCAAAGTCATAATGCTTCAAAAACTTAATCCATCTGCGCTGTCTCATGTTGAGTTCCTTTTGATCAAACAAATATTTTAAACTTTTATGATCACTGAAGACTTCAAAGGAAGAACTATAAAGATAGTGCCTCCAAATCTTCAAGGCAAACACCACAGCAGCAAGCTCCAAGTCATGAGTAGGGTAATTTTTCTCATGAGACCTCAATTGTCGAGAGGCATAAGCCACTACTCGATCCTCCTGCATTAATACACAACCTAAACCTTTCTTAGAAGCATCAGTATACAAGGTATAAGGAGCAGTTGGAATAGGTAAGGTGAGCACCGGTGTGGTGGTCAACCTCTTTTTTAGCTCCTGGAAGGCAACTTCACCTCGTTCGTCCAAATAAATGGAGCATCTTTCCTGGTCAACTTAGTCAAGGGCATTGCAATTTGTGAAAAACCCCTAATGAAACGACGATAGTAGCCTACAAGACCTAAGAAACTCCTAATTTCTGTCACACTTCGAGGTTGTTCCCATTTCATCACTGCATCTATCTTACTGGGGTCCACTGCTACCCCTTCTTTGAAACAACATGGCCTAAGAACTTAACTTCTTTAAGCCAAAAATCACATTTGCTCAGCTTGGCATAGAGCTTGTGCTCTCTTAATATCTCCAAAACAATTTTAAGATGTCTAGCATGGTCCACCTTATCCTGAGAATAAATAAGTATGTCATCAATAAAGACTACAACAAATTCATCGAGATAAGGCCTGAAGATTCGATTCATATAATCCATGAAGACAGCTGGGGCATTTGTTAACCCGAACGGCATCACCAGGAACTTGTAGTGCCCATATCTAGTCCTAAAAGCAGTTTTTGGGATATTGTCTGCTCTAACCCTCAATTGATGATACCCTGATCTTAGATCAATCTTAGAAAACACTGCTGAATTGACTAATTGGTCTAACAAATCATCAATTCGAGGTAAGGGATACTTGTTCTTGATGGTTACCTTATTCAATTGTCTATAATCAATACACAATCTAAGGCTTCCATCTTTCTTTTTCACAAACAGTACCGGTGAACCCCATGGCGATACACTCGGTCTGATAAACCCCTTCTCTAACAACTCTTCAATTTGTCTCTTCAACTCAACTAACTCTGACGGAGACATCCTATAGGGTGCCTTAGAAATAGGCCCCGTACCAGGTACGAGCTCAATCGAGAACTCAACCTCTCGTTCTGGAGGCAAACCGATCACTTCAGTAGGAAAGACGTCAGGGAATTCTCTCACTACTGGAATCTGATCTACACCTTCTTCAATCTCTGCCTTGATTGAAAAGAAAATCATAAAAGCTTGATAGCCCTTTCTTATACACTGTTCTACTTGAGCGGCAGACAATAACATAGGACTTTGGGACTCTACAGGGGTGTTACAGTAAGAGCTGAGAATGACACACTCTTTTTCTGACAATTAAGTACAGCTCTATTTGCAGACAACCAATCCATCCCCACAATAACATTAATCCCAGACAAAGACAAACAAATGAGGTCTATAGTGGTCTTTCGACCCTCATACTCAACCTCTACATTTAGACATGCCTTAGCAGTCCTTACAGTCAAATCAACAGGAGTAGAAATCTTCACATCAAAAGGTAAGGTACACACAGGCAATTTACATCTTTTCATACATTCATCAGACACAAAAGAGTGTGTAGCACCCGAATCAAACAAAGCACAAACATCATTATCAAGGATTCGGATTATACCTCGGATAGCATTAGGGTTGTTAGCAGCCTCCGGCCCAGAGAGGGCATACACTCGTGCTGGCACTATAGGTCTCTGATCATTACCCCTATTCTGATTTTGATAGCAAAATTGGGCAATATGACCAGGCTTCTGGCAGATGTAACAAACCAACAATCACCAGAATGAAACTTCCCATACTTACTGCATGCTTGATTACTAGGAGCACCAGAAGTAGGAGTAGAGGTTACTGGGCTCCTGTAAGACCCCTGACTCCCACTCTGATTCCCTCTGTAGCTTTGGCCCTTATGGTAGTAGCCCTCTTTCTTCTGATTTCTAAAGCCTCCAAAGACTTGACTGCTCCTCTTCTCTACTCCACCAATGGGTCTGGTGTGGATAGGGGGCTTCCCATGAGGTTCTTTCCTCCTCTCTCTATCAGCTTCTAATCTAGCCTCTCTCTTCCTCCGAGAGACTATTTGAAGCTTATTGCACATCTCACTGAATGTCTTGATCTCAAAAGGGGCTAACTGTTCCCTTAGATCAGGTCTTGCCTTCTCTAGTAATCGTTCAGCCATCCACTCTGTGTCTTCATGTTTCTGGAGGTAAGTAGAGTATTTAGATAATTCTGAGAATTGTTCAATAAATTCATCCTTGTCTAGATCACCCTGGCGGAATGCATGAAACTCAGCCTCCTTTTCTGCTCTCAGTGTAGTAGGAAAATAATTCTCGAACAATATGGCTTTAAAATTTTCCCAAGTAAGAGAGGAATCATCCTTCGGTCCTGATGTTTCCCACCACTTCTTAGCACTCTTCTGTAGCAAGAATATTGCTAGCTGCACCTTCTGATTAGAAGTGCACACAACCATATAAAAATACTCTCCAATTGATCTATCCATTCTTCAACCACCGCTGGCTTAAGATTTCCATCGAAAGTAGGAGGATTAAACTTGCGAAAAGTACTCCAGATCTTTGTGATCGTGGATGTCTGTTGATCAGAGTGGAGACTCACATTTTTGAACTAGTCTCATGGTGAGAATAGAAAGGTGAGCCTTCATCATCAGATTGGCTCGCATTGAATACCTTGGTATGACTTCCTTCTTGTTGGCCATTTCCCTCTCGGTTGGCATTCTCCTTATATTGTCTTAAAGCGGCCAACTCTTCTTCTTGCCTCTTCATGCGGTCATTAAGATTTTGCAGTAGATCCATCATTTGCCTCGTGGTTGGCTCATCCTGCCTTAGTTGTGACTGTATTGGCTCGCCCTGCCCTATTTGTTGTTGTGTGGGCTCCGGTTGTGCAGTAAAGGTATGTCATTTCCTATTGGCTCTATAGAATCACCGGCAATTTCACCACCTCTTCTAGTTTTACCTAAAAGATGGAAGTCACATAATTAAGTTAACACTAATCTCAAGACAAGAAAAATAATGGAGAAGCATTATGATTTAATAATGTATATTGCCAACAAACTAGGTTAATATATAACAACTTCATAATTTATAAAAATCTTGAAACGTGTAGCTCTGATACCAAGATTGTAACACACTAAAATTTTTTTTGGGAGAATGACAATTAAGGACATGCTAAGAACATTAATCCTAATTACAGACCGTGAAATTTTGAAATCCGAGTTAAGGACCATGGTCCTTAATTGTGACAAAAAAATAAAATTTGTGAGGTGGGATTCATTATTGCCACTTGGGAATTCACTAACCCAACTTGAAAAAATTTGTAACGTATATTGTGAAAACATGAAACCCCACTTGGAAATGGAATGTTTAAAAAAGCGCCACTTGGGAATTCACTAACTAGAATTGGAAAAATTTCTAACGTATATTGTGAAAACATGAAACTTCACTTGGGAATCGATTGTTTAATAAAAAACACCAATTTGGATAAGTCACTTTTTATTAATGATTCTCAAGTGGGGTTTCATTTTTTCACAATATACGTTAGAAATTTTTTCAAGTCTAGTTAGTGAATTCCCAAGTGACGCTTTTTGTTAAACATTCTATTTTCAAGTGGGGTTTCATGTTTTCACAATATACGTTAGTAATTTTCTCAAGTTGGGTTAGTGAATTCCCAAGTCGCGTTAGTGAAATCCCACCTCACAAATTTCATTTTTTTTATCACAATTAAGGACTATGGTCCTTAACTTGGATTTCAAAATTTCACGGTCCGTAATTGGGATTAATGTTCTTAGCAGGTCCTTAATTGTCATTCTCCCATTTAAAAAAAAATAATTTAACTCAACCATAGTTAGGTTACAGCCACCCAACACATTTTTATATCAATAATTTCAATATAAAAATATTTTATAATTGGCTTCAACTCACATAATATAACATTTCAGATAAATTTTTACCTCCCACATGCCATTAGGCTAAATGACAATTGTCCATCCTTATACTCCCAACAAGTAAACTAAATCACATTTGTCCATCCTTATACTCCCAACAAGTAAAATAAGCAATTTAGTCAATTTTCAACACAAGCCAGTTATTTGGCCTTATAATCTTGCCATTTTAACCAATCCAAAGTAAACCAAATATTAAAATTACAGTCATCTAAATTGTACCAAAAATAGAAATAGTTTGAAAGGCATGATTACATTTATATATTCATATAATTGACAATAAACAAAAAGCCCTAATATTGGCAATATAACACATTATAAATCATAAATCAAATACCCAAAAGAGACAGTGGATCTATGCCACTAAGCCTCTGGGACTCCTCCACGTGTCACTCGTGGCTCTTCTCCTGAAAATTGTTAACCATATAATGAGACTCAAAAGTCCCAGTAACCAAAGCCAATTCATGATAGTGTGTACAAACAGTTAAGTGTGTGCTTACTAAGTGGGAACCAAAAATAATATAATTCCAACAAAATATAAGAAATATTACAATATACACAAACAAATCATCCTTATATCCCTCCATTAACCTCGAGCCGTAGCCTTCACTCAGTGCTAAATTACCCGGCCAAAGGTAGATTAGCCCGAGTCCTTACAAGCCACCTATGAGCTCCAATAGGGGCGTATCACGTGGCACATAAATACAATAACCATAGCAAGTCTCCCAACACCTCCCACAATAATCAAACAAATTCATAATAATATTGCACAATTATACAATATTACAAAATTCATAATTTTCTCAATAATCACCCAATTAACATGAAGTAACACTAATCACAAATTAAAAGCATGGTTACCTTATGGCTTTTTCAATAAATTATTCCTTACAATTTCTCTCCCACCACAATCTTCACCAATAATACAATCTACAAATAACATATTATTTATAAATATTAGTTTCAATTTTTGAAACTAATAAAATAATTCTAATAATAAATTAAAAATATAACATAATTCCTAATCTCAATCTTAATACAAATCTAGAGTTAATACTATTAAGTAAAATTTTTAACTCCTCTTTTACTCATCAATAAACATTAATAATCTAAAATTAAATTTTAAACTAATTTCTATTATCAAAAATTTCTTTTTTTATTTTATAAATTCGCACCTAAAATACCCAAAAATTAAAAATTGAGTCTCTAGCTTAGAATCATAATCCTATAGCTATAATAATTCATTTCTCATCCCAAATAATCATCTAAACCTCAATAAATCAACATATATTTTCAGATCTAGTCTAGAATTTGATCCATAAGCCACAAATTCAAAGATCATCAATAAATTTATACTCTAGAACATTTATTATACTACTAACAACCTCATAAACCATATTTATTCAACATAAATTCATCCCTCTTCCAGATCTTAAATTTTCTACCACTACAAACTCAGAAATCAAAGAAGAAGGATGACTAAGAAAATTTTTTTGGAACACTTACTTAGTCTTGAAAAGCTTAAAATTACACCCTAAATATCCTATTAAAAACTCTTACCTTAAAAATTCAGATCTTTCGCATCGGCGACTCGCGTTCTCTCCGCCTCAGCTCGCGCACAGGAAAAGAATTGAAAAAACGAAAGGAAACGGGTGAGTTTTTATAAAATTCAGTGGGTCCTACATTTTTTTATTTTTTTCTTTCCTCTCTCTCCCTTTTTTTTATTATTATAATATATACGTAATGATTGCAGCACGCGGCGCTGAAAGTAAACTCGTTCTTCTTCTTCTTCTTCCCCTTTTTTTTATACCTTTTCTTTTTTTTATTATAATAATGATTTAATAATAATTTTTTTTTTATTTTATTATTATTTATTTTTTTTAATTTTAATTTAATTTAGAATTATATCCTAAATTAGATTTAATAATCATTTTTTACTAATTTTCTTACCTCTAAATATTTTTTAAAATTTTTATTAACCCAAATTAACTATTAAAATTTAAATTGGGATGTTACACCAAAGTTTTTCATCAGAAAAACAGATCCAACAATATACAACTAGTCCAACAATTTACAAACAATCCAGTTATATAATAAAAAATTACACAACATATATTTGCAATACAACAAAATAGTTTACAACTATATTAATATCTCTAAGCTTCCTAACTAGCTACGTCAAGACATCTAAAAACCTCAAATCTTACAAAAGTATTCAACAAATACCAAAGTTCTATTGTCCTAGATTCAAAATAAATGACCACTCTTCAATTAGATTATAAATTTGCTCATCACTACATTCTAAACATTTTGTGTCCTTAAAGTACTACAAAATATATTAAAACAAGAAGTCATATATATAAAATTAAAAATTATATAACTCGAATAAAATTAAATAAACCTCAAATGGGATAAAAGTTTGACCATGAGTGATTACATCCTTCATGAATTTCATAATGTAGTACCCACAATTATTATCATTTAGTTGAAAAGGGCACTAAAAAATTACCAAAAATTATATAAATTTATGAAGCAAATAAATTTTCTTTTTTCATAATTCAATAAAATCTTTCATGTATAAATTAAATATACCATAATCTTTATCCATTGATAACTTTTTGAGAAATCTTTATTTCTGAAAAAGGGGAGCTCTTTGTGACAACAAAAGCTATTTAATGCCCTACCAAAATAGAAAAAAATTAATCAAAGATAATTGATGCATATATATATATATATATATGAATATGTAAAATGATTCTTATAAATATAAATACTTACTTATTGAATAACCTCAACATATTAGGATGATCTGTTGGCACGCCTCTAGATAGAGGATCAAGATAATAAATTAAAGATAAAGGAATAGCCACAAGATTGATAACAATCAAAATCTAATGTTTTCTAAAAAATTTAAACTTTAATTATGTCTTAATAAAATTGAGGTATCTAACACATTAATTAATTAAAAAAGTAATTAATAAAATACTTACCTTGTATTGTAAGGTATTAAGAATAACATTTTTTCCAACTTCAGCCTTTTTTGTGAATATTTCTTTTAGAAGATTTACTTGTTCAGATACACTCAACGTCAACCCATTACTAATATCATGAGGACTATGAAATGAAAATCTATTCTCTTTTTCCATGTCCTTCAAAAAGGAAATGTGCAAATACCTTATGAATAGCAAAAAATGTATTAAAATCAATTGCAACAAGAAATAAAATTATCAATATCAAAAGATGTTATGAAACAAGTACCTTATTGAAGTGCTGATAGCAGAAGCACTCGCCCTTTCTCGATTAAGTATTTCCATAATAGTATTTTTATTAAGATATTCCTAGTTATTTTTACAATAGATTTCTTTTTCAAATTTTATTTAAAGTATTTGGCCATTAGTAGTAACCTTCAGTAAAAGAGATCAAAAAGCTTCACGACAATTATTAGCTCTTTTCATTTTTTAAGCTCCATGAGATACACTTTTTTATTTATGTATGGTATTAGATTCCTTAGAAATATAACAATGTGCTTCAATGATTTTTTTTTTGTTTTTTTTATTTTGATTAAGTCTATAAAAATAAAAAAAATTAAGTCATAATTATAATCGCATCTAGAATATTTTATGAAAGTGTGAAATATAATTACCTTATTAAATGACTCAATTAAATATAAAGGCTATGCAACAAATGTGCCTTCAGTATCTTTAACCAATACAATATCCTCATTAAGAGGTATTGGTAACTTGGCATCATCATTAATGCAACTGTCTATAGAAACTTGGAATATACCAGAGTGTAATGGAATAGAATATAAAGTATCATCAAAGAAATTGTAAATAGCACCCACAGCAACTGCATTTTTGAATGGAATTTTTGTGTACAATTTGTATTTTGATTCCCCCAAGAAACAAATAAAATATTCAGCAATTTATATTGTAAATATAATAATAACTTTAAAGTTGTCTAGAAAAAGTATTACCAGAGGGAGAGTAGGATGATTTGACACAGAAGTGCAACTATCTCTCAAACTAGGGCTTTTAACTGTTGGAACCCTCACAAAACCCTGCTGAATCATAGCATTGATTTGTTCAAATAATTTCTTATTTTGTTCTTTTAACTGATGATATTGTTCTTCATAATGTTGCTCACACATATTCCATTCCAATATTTGTTGCCAAAATACATTCATTTCCTCTTTCAACTCAGCAATGACACTCTTGTTTAAGCGTCTTCAACCTCCAAATAAATGGTTTAGGTAACACCAAAACTGACCCCTCTAACACAACTAGAGACTTTTGAAACATTTCAAGCTCTATTGAGGATGTCCTCATGACCAAATGTTGTGCTACTTTTGGCATTTCTTGTGACAAAGTTTATTGTCATATGAGGATTCATAATAGATTATATATAGAATGAAATCATGTAAATAAATTTTAAACATAAACTAAATACTAATATGTACACAAGTCTTCCAAACTTAACTCACACCTTATCTCAATTTCACTCACCTTTTGAATTTAATCATCCTTCAACCCATACTTCATGTCGTGTAAATTGTTTACACTTTAAATTATCTTTTTTAATCTATAGATTTAAAAAATTAATTGAATTTATAAATGACTCAAACATATGCAATAATTATTGATTATAAGACATACTTTATCATGTTCAATAAACGCATCCCTTTTTTCCCCTTCTAAAGTGATATTTTTTGCTTTCAGCTAGTTAATGATAGCGCTCACTTTTTATCTATTCAAATGCAGATTGAATTTATATTAAATTTATATGGGTAAAAGTATATTTAATTGGCAAAATCTAGAATTATTTACCTTAAATTCTTTCACTATGTGATCTAGAACAAATTGATCCCATTTTTCTTAAGACATGATCCTATCATAAAGCTTCAGTGGGTATTCAATGATACTATGATTATTATCTATTAAATACCACTTATAAAGATTTGCATGAAATTTTCCAAGACGAACTCTAGATTTTTTGAGGACATATGTTCTCTGAGACTCGTCGAGATTAAAACAAGACTGTAAAAAAGAAAATAATTTGGATAAATATAAGTACAAGAAAAAATAGTCTAAAAGATAAGATTTAATGACTTTTTTTACCTCAACTTTTTTCCATATGAATCTCTTGTATTCATTCAGTACTTTTCTCCAATCACTAAATATAATAGGCATATGGTCTTGAGCCATGACCCTGATATAACTAACTAATTTTGCTCCATTTAGTTTTATTGGTTGACTCTGATATTCCAACCAACTTGTAACTTTATTCCCATACTTCTATTTTTGATCAACTTGGCCATCACAGTTTTACCGTGATGAACATCTCGAAACATTTTTTTCCTTTGCTCCTTAAACATGCATGCAATTCCCATGGCAACTTATATACACAATATCCACAGAAGATTCGGTTCATTACACAAGTCCAAACAGCTTAGACAAAGCTGAGCTGGCCCTGAATCTTTCCCTTTACCTTGATCACAACTCTATCCTATAAAATGTAACTATGGAGTGAGATAATAATGGGAGGAGAGGTCTGGTGTGAAGAAGAGCTAAGGTTGTGCTAGGGCAAGCTAAATCAGGAGAAAGGATAGTGTTTCCAACTCATTACTTATCAAATAAGTCATATACTGCCTTAACCTCCAAATCTATCCTATTTTCTTTTAGTTTTAACAAATGAGAAAGTGAATTTGGGAGTTTTAAGGAGTTGATTTCTTACCCAATAGTAATAAAAAAGGTTTTCTGGAGTTAAACTAGTGCTTTGTAACTGGTTAAAGTTGAAACGATAAAGTTTAAAGCTATAGGCAATAATTGCCCTAATCTAGAGAGAGGAGTAGTGAGAGAAAAATTGCCAAATAATGTTAAAACTTGAAATGAGGGGTGATTAGTGGTAGGTGCATATCGAGTGTGAAATATGGTTTTGGTAGCAATTAAGTGTTTAATTATGATAATTGACACTTTTGGTCAATGAAGGAATTGACTCTGAATGTCATTCTATGTCGATTCTAGTGTGTGATGCACGAATTATGAGAGAGGAGCTTGAATAGGGCTGGAGTTACATGGGTAACCCTTTCTAATAAACAAAAAGGTTGAGGTAACTATATAGTTTATTAATTATTATACTGTGCAGAAGTGAATGTTAAATGTTAAATTGTGAAAATTATGAGTTTTAGCATGAACTCTGCATTATGAAATAATTTGAAAAGTTATTGATTTCAATGGATATATATATATATTATATTGTTGTAGAAAGGTACATAAGTAGTGAAAGTAGTGAAAGAGCATGATCATAGGGAGTGGGAGTTCACTCAGGATATGTGGGGTTGTGTGTGTGTAGAGATTTATGAGTGAAAAATCCATATGGTCGAGCTGGAACCATAGGACATCCAGTGCAGCATTTTATGGGCTATTACCATAGGTAATTTGGTACAGCATCTTCTGGGACTGTTATCATGGGACATTTGGGCAGTCTGGCAACTCCCTAGTACCTGTTGGGGTGTGATTAGGAGTCAACGACATCTCTATCACAAGTATGTGAAGAGGGAAAACCATGGTTGTAGGTGGGTTAGATTACCTTTGGCTGGATGTTTCTATCACCGAAAGTAAGCTCAGGTCAATAAGTGGTTAATCTAGAAGAGCCTATGATTTCACGTCGGGGAGCTTTAGAGGACTGGTGGATAGTTAATCATGCTTTGGTGTAAAAGTGTTTGAAATGTGATTGATATGTTCTATATATGTGTGTGCTACATAAAGTTTTCAGTTACTTGGCTTTATTATTTGTGGTAATAGGCATTTAACAAACTATATTTGGTTACTGAGATTTTATCTCACTCGTGGTTATTTATATTTTTCAGGTTTTGGTGCTAGTGGGTCAAAGGGAAAGGATATAGGTTGAGTTGATATCTCTTGCCTAAATCTTTGTAAGATATGGTATAACAAATTTAGTTGATATCAGTCTTGTATATGTATAAGTTGTCATAGGATTTGTACATGTGCATATGAGATGATTGTGGTATGGTTTGTAATTTTGAACTCCCTAGCCCTTGTATGTGTGTGCATGATGAAATGATTGAAAGGGCTAGTGGATGAATGTAATTATGTGTGTATATGAGATGGGTGAAGATTATTATGGAGTGATTTGGCCATATATGAGACTAGAAAAGTGAAAATATGATTTGGCCCAAAGTGTGAAATGGGCAGATTATAGGCCAAAATTGTGTATGTGTTATATTATACATGTGTATGGTCAACTAGGTGTATTTTGTCTATTGGGACTTGGTCAAGGCTCAAAAAATAGCTGATGACAATCAATTTCGAATTGAGACACTTAAGTGACAAAAATTTAACCGAGAATGGTCAAAGTGCACTTTAGTGTCCAATTTTTAATAGAAATGTTGGATTGGGATGAAACGCGGTGTCATCAATTAGTTTTCGAAACAAGCTTTGTGTGGGCACTTGAACCATCCCAATAGAACTTCATATGTGGAAATGGCATGCATTTGAATTTCGTATCAGAAATTGCCATTTGACAGCAAATTCAAGTGTGTGAGCCACGATGCATGTACCTGTATGCCGCAGTTTTTCACTTGAATTTTTAAGTAATGCACATGTTTTATTGACCTTTGATGCACCAGATCTATATGCTTCTGTTGTGTATGTAATTGTGTATGGGGTTGAATAACCTAAATGATTATAAATTGTTTTCTAGAAATATTTTATTGGGATCCCAAGGTGAAAATGATTTTAACTAAATATTAGAAGTAATTAGTAATTTTTTTATAGTGGAGCATATGGCAATGTCAGTGACGTTATTACACATATTGAGAAACACATCATATAGCTAAATATTAATCATATTAATTTATTTAAATTCATATAAATTCAAATATATATAAAATGAGTTTATATATGTGTGTGTGTTTCGAAAACATCACATGAAAAATATATATAGATTTTGAAAATATCACATATAAATTTCAAAAATCTTAAAGCAACATTCATCTAAAGAAGTTCATCACATGAAGATTTAAGAATATAATCAACCAAAACAAAAATTCAACAACGTAGATAGAAGATTAAACGAAAATTCGATACCATTATTGGATAGGGATGTACAGTGGAAGATTAAATTTTTAAAATCTCTATCCTCATATGGATTGAACGAACATGTTTAAGTCAATGTAGATAGAAGAGTTATCTTTTAATTCTTTGAACTTGATGCACATTCTCTTTAAAATTTTAGATCTTAGGAGCTGATAATGTAGATCTTCTCTATCTACCGATATCTACACGAACAGCTCTCTAACTTGAACAGCATGCTAGCGGTCTTAATGTCCATTCTTGTTTGAATGTTATTTTTTCTTTCTATAGGGTGTTTCATGGCTCTCAAAGTGTTTTTATCGTCAAAACATTTCTAACTCTCTCTTCCTTCATAAAGGACATCCCTTTCTATATAGAGTATATAGATAAGGGTTTTCATCTTCCACTTAAAAGTAGGGGTGAGCAAAACTGAACTAAAACCGAAAATCGAACCGAATCGAATCGAATTTTATCTATTTGATTCGTCTATTTGATTTTTCGGTTCGATTCAATTTTTTTATTTTAAATATTTTGGTTGATCGATTCGATTCGGTTAGTAAAATTTAAAATCGAATAGATTGAACTGACTGAATTATATATAATTTATTAATTTATAAATTATATTTAATTTATAAATTATTTTATTTTATTTTTATTTTTTATTTTAATAAAGAATAAAAAATAATAACATCACTTGAAACCCTATTTCGGTCAGTCACTCTCATCAATAGGTGTTGTGACTGAATTATGAGGCCATTATTTGATCATCGGTGTTTATTTGCGGTTGTTTATTTAATTATCCATGGCTTTATAATATTTGGGCTTTATGTCATATGGGTGTAATTAGAATGGGCTTATATTGAAAAAAACGAATAGAAAAAAGGCCTAATTTGTAGTGTTGTTTATTTTAATATTTCAAAAATGGGCCCAATTTCAATAGCCTAATATGAAACCAAAAAACTGAATTAACCGATCGAACAGAATTATCAAATTTCAATTCGGTCCTTGTTTGGTTTAATTGATTTATTCGGTTTGATTCAATTTCATTTTCAGTGTTATTCGATCGATCAGTTCTGCATATTTTGGGACCAAACCGACCAATGCTCACCCCTACTTAAAAGCCTAAAAAAATTTAATTAAATTTATCTCACAAATTTAATTCATGATATCATATTTAATTTGAATTTATCTTATAAATTTAACTTATAAAACTAATATGATATTCTCTCATAGCAAGTTAGTTATTAAATTTAATCTATCATATAACATTAAATTTAAAACTAACATAACATAACATAATATAATATAATATAATATACATATTATATTATATATATATATATATATATATTTATGAATATACATATACACATATATTTCAAGATATATATATATAAATATTATATTTTATATATTTAATTTTATATCATATACATATATCATATATATGCACACATATGAATATATATTTCAAATATATATATATAATTATTTATTAAATAAACATTTAAATATAATATATATAATATTCATTCACCCTATATTACATTTATTGAATCTAGACATATTTCAGATTCAATAACTTAGACATTATAGCTCAAGTTGGGCTGTTCTTATGTGCGACCCTGTAGGCCCATATGAAATTGGCAGTAGGCTAATTACGCTATTAGCCTAAAGTCACAAGTGGCCTTTAGCAAGATATTGCAACTACCCAATTCAAATAGAGATCGATGATTCGAGGTAACCTATCATGCAACCATATCACATCCCTTTTGTCACACAATATTTCAATCAAGCATTAGACATGGAATTGTTATTCTCCTTTACCTGATCGTTACTTTCTCGATCTCTGAGTAGATTAACAATAGCAATGGAAAAACTCTTTCCATTGTAGTATGACCACACATTTTCTCAGTCTTACTAATCGAGGGGCCCAGTAATATTTCTCACTTAATGTGAGGAACAAATTCCATCTTGACCACTCATATTCCTCTACATGAATATCACTAAACTCAATCATAGCCTTTATAATCACCCGGTCAAAGGTGACTTTTAACTAAATCAAAGTTCAGTGGTCATCATGTTGGAATCCATGATGATCTTAGGTTAAAGGGGTTAGTGATATAGTTACATATGGGATAAACTTATGACTTGTATAATGCAGCTTTCTCATAGTGGGTCGGTCCAGCACCTTGTACTCTTTCAAGTGCCCATGACTTTGATTTGTATCTCTATAATTAATTAAAGTCATACTTCTCTTGTTTCATCTATCATATTGATCATGTAATTGATATGATAATAAAAGAGAAATTCATTAAATAACAATATACATAGTATAATGATTGGCTTGAGGGCACAATTTCCAAGATTGTGATCTTTAGCTGGGTTACGCCTCAGAATTGGTGAGCTTGGGTAGTCTAGTCATACAGAGGGAGCCCTATTTAATGTTATAGCCCACGGTTTTAATCAAAGAACATAAGGAGGGGATACGGATGGTTTGATCAGAAATATGTGTGTTTATATGATGTCTCATATGATTAAATTAAGGCAAGTCATGTTAATATATCATGTCATGGTCACATGTCTGTGTGCCTTATGACAATGTACTTCATATTTAAAATGGAAATGAGATAATTGAGAAATAATAGATTATGATTCATGTGATAGTGCGTGGTTTGAGAAAATCTATTTCAAATTCATGTATTCATTCAATTGATATACAACTATATAGGGTAGGCTTACCTTTATTATTAAGTGGCTATACTCACCCCTCTTCTTAAAAATTTAATAGGTTCTAGCTCTAGTACAGTGGGGGAAAAATCTCCAGAGGCTTAGGAATATGTGTGTTCCTAGTGTAATGCCTATACGATTGATTTATTTATGTAATAAACTAAGTATTGCCAATTTAAGATGGATTTTGTTTATACTTGTATTATATAGTTGTTTTGTGATATTTGGTTTATATTTTGGGCCCTAAGATGTTATTCATGATAATTGTAAAAGTTGATAGGACTAAAATACTAGTGCAAGTCTATGAGTGTCTACTTGATTCTAATGGTGAATGTTATTTTGAAATGCAATGCTAAAACCTCCCCTTCTGTTTTTAGTATTAAAGGGGTTGAGAAGTGAAATTGTGGTATAATGGTGTGTGTGTGCATGTGTGTGCATGTGGTGTGTTGTACAAGTAGTCCTAGGTCTAATAAATATGGTATGGGTGTTAATAATAGCTTTTGGCACTTGTGTAGGGTTTTGGACACCCTTTTGTTGTGAAAGTTGAGAAAAGTTGTAAAAATGTGTTTAGGTATCCAACTTCCTAGTGTGACTTCTTTTAGAAGAAAAACCCATACCAATAGCTAGATTGTATTATGAGCTTTCCATATACACCTAGATCATCTCATTTGAACATTGGATGGAGAAATAGGGCAAGTTAGAACTTGCCTGGATTTACTATCATAAACGTGGAATATGCCGCGGTGTATGGCGCTTGTATGGCAGTTTGTGGCACAGAGAGTGACAAGCTAGGGTGTATGGTGCATGAATCGTGATGCTTTATTTGTTTTTAGCTCCTTGAGATTTTTCAACTGTTTTCAACTCCTTTCACTCCTCTAAGGTATTACATGCTTTTGTAACACCATTTTACTATGATTATAAGTTAATAAATTGTTTTTAATGTATTTTGAATTATAAAAACTTGGGATCCCATTATTTAAAATTACAAGCTTGGTAATCTCTTCATGAGTTAATCCCTTTATTGCATGGATTATGGTTTTAATCGTATTTATGAAGGAAGGATATTTCAACATGAGCATGCTATACTCAAGAGAAATAAGAATCAACATAAGAAGGAGAGCTTTCATAGGTTGTTTTTACTTTATTCTTCTCTTAGAAAAATCTGTGAAAACTAATTAAGAGGAAAAACAATGATTTGAAGTAAGAATGCAACATATAGAACATCATAGGCTCATAAGTTCTTTTGGACAAAAATCTCATCCATGCAAGAACAAGATATATTCACACTTGTTTGATATAACATCTTGAATTCTTAATCTAATAAACTAATTACTAATTAAGGATAAATTATTAAATTAGTAGTTAATTGGGATTTTGGATGGCAATTTGGTGGTTTGATTTATTGTATCCATGAATGGATAGGATCGTGCGAAAGAACAGCAATTCAGAGTTAACTCACTCACTTATGTAATCTAGTTTCCTCCAATACTAACAACCATAGGGTGTCGTACCCTTAATCTAGTCTCATCATGAACCGGTGGAGACTAGTTAGGTTCAAGTCCCTTATAGAACAAGTGAGACGGTCCCAAATCAACTATGGGACAAGGGCTACCTCTCGATTCTATCGGTTAATGCCAAAGCTAGTTCTAGATTCCAACGATCACTGCCAATACCATATGGATTTCCAATAAAACTACTCCTCTCCCTAGGCGAACTCTGCCAATGATCATGCCATGCACATTTCATACATTTTATGCATTTTAACACTCATTTCTCAACACATGAACTCACATAACGTGTATACTACACATTTTAACACATAATTCATCACAATTCTCCACCTATAGTAATAAATCACAATTAATTTCATAAAACATCAAGGGTGGTAGAATCAAGGTTTTCTTTCTCAAAACCATTTCATACTCAAGCATTTGCCAATATGCATCATCAAATTAACTCACAAATCACATTTTACAACACAATTAACATTTAACTATAAAAATTAAGTTTCTCCTGGTTACCTCAAACTTTGAGAGGTTTAAGGTTTACCCCTCACTATATCAACTTTTCCAAGCTTCAACAAGCTCGAAAGGTGCCAAGACGAACCTCTCTACAACCAAATTATAAGGATATCATCATCATCTAGCTTTTTAAGCTCTATCAATATAAAAACTCCTCATACACTATTTTACCAACTCATAACCACTACCCATTTATACCCAATGGGCTCATTAGATTCCACTAATGTACATTATCATTAATAACACCTCAAACCATCATTAATGCATATTAACCTCTCCTAACTACCTCATAAATACCAATTTTTGAATGTTAAATGCTCCTATAGGCCAACCACTTCCATAATCATTAATTTGGTGTTCCAATACATTAAATCACTCTCATTAATCTCATTTTAAACAATAGAATTGGACCCATACCCTTATAGACCAAAAATCCATCTCCCAACTCAAACCCTAATCCTAAATGAGAGAGGGAAGGGAAGAAGAAAGCATTATAATCTCAGTTTGGGTGTTTGGGAGCTTCAATCTATCCACAATGTAGCAAAATATCGTGCCCTAGCAGAGCTAAAAACCAAGCTCTTTGTTTTCCTCCTCTCTTGCTCTTCTGTTTTCACGCAGCTCACGAATTAGGTTTATCAGATTTTTTGGCCATACGCCGCCCCCCGCTGCGACGCATGGCATAGAGGAACCTGTTATGTTCAAATTGTGTCCATGCACCATGACAGACCAACCACATGTCATGGTGTATGGCACAGAACATAACTCTTTACTTTTTCATCCTCTTTCCTTGCCCGGGTGGCCTGCCTTTGATCTGGACCTACTTTTCAGGTTGAAATCACATTGATTATGCCAAGTTAAGCCCCTCTGGCCATACATCTCATTAACTTACTAACTACTCTAGTTAAATGATTTAGGGTTTAAATTTTTTGGATGTTATATGTCGTGCACCACGGTATTTGTCACCATACGCCAAGATGCACTTGTCTAGATTTTTGCTGTCATTTTGATAGCAAAAATGACAAACTTTCAGCGTGCGCTAATTTCTCATACGACATCCAATCAAAGTAATTTCAAGTTCTCACATGAAGCTTAGCTCATATACTAACTAATAAGATAGGTTTGGACACGATTTAACAGTCTGATCAAAATTTAGACACCTAGGGTGCAAAAAGTCACTTTTTCTAAAAAATTTGTGCACCCAAGCTCTCAAATCGATCCCTTTCTCTCATTAGACCATACTAAGCCTTAAACTAAGTCTAAAAGGATCTAATACACTTGATTGACCATAATTTATCACAATCATACTCATATATCAAAATTTGACCCTTCTACGACCAATTTCCACGATTTACTAATTTGACATACTATGCCATTTCTCGGTATAACTTAGCCCACTTGGTTATTTCTCAACTCATACATATGCAATCATATTTACAATACAATCGTAGCCTTCAAATTACTTATTTTATCATAATTTGTCCTTTGGCTTAAGATTCACCACACATACAACCATTTTACACATATATTCTAAGTCATACCCCTTTTGTTTCATTTCAGCACATATACAATTAATTGGGCTAGACTTCACAAAGTCTCAATTCAATACATGCATGCAACCTATGGCAACTCATATACACTTATATATATATATATACACACACAATCTTTCAATTCTGATTATTACATAACCTCAAAGTACATAGCTTCACAACTCAAGTTAGTCTAGACTCTCTTCCCTTAGCCTGATTACTTCTCGGTCCTATAAACATATAACCACAAGGGTGAGATAAAAATCTCAGTAACAGAATAACTCACTCCTATTGACTATCACATGCAATCATATGAAAATAAACATAATATGTCATTAAAACCTCATAAAGGAGTATTTACATCGCATATCACATTTCATTTTCAACTTTTCATCATATTGCATAAAATACTAGCATGATCTCTACCAACCAAACCTTAAATCACCTAGACACGAAACCATAGGCTCATCTCAGACTAATGTACACTTTCATTAGTCTTGAGCTCACCTGTAGTGGTAGAATCACCTAGCCAAAAATGTTCTAACACATAATGCAGACTATGATTTTTCTCCCAATGCACACAATAGAACATCGTTGACTCTAACCTATATCACGAAGATACTAAGGAGTCTCTCATCTCCAACACAGTATCTTAATAGGCACTAAGGAGATCTTCTCCAACATTACACCTTTTAAGGCATGAGGAGAATTGTTTCCAAAACCGTACCCTAACAGGGTATTAAGGAAACCTTGCCATATGGTCTTTATCATTTCCTATACTTGGGTGAACTCCCACCCCTACAATCATGCTTTCTCAAACCATGTAAGGTTCCTTTTTTACCATTTCACACTTTCTTATACATAACATATACTACTTTTCATTACAAAACACATTTCCATGCTTATTTCAATCAAAAATAGTTTCACACACAACAATCACTCAATATTATAAAACATGCTTAATTTGAAACCATTTCATGCATTACATAGTATACGTTATATAGTTATAATAAACAGTCAAATAAAGGAAGTTATTTGGTTACCTCAACCCTTCTATCACCAGAAGGTTACTCGTGGATTTTCACTATCACACAAGCTTTTCTTAAGCTTCCTTTCTCTACTCATGAGTCCAATATGCCAATCTGAACACATTTGGCACATTTTAGTCATTTGGTTCATTTTGACCAAAAACTCATTTTTACTACTTAGGGCTATATTCATCTATAAACTCTTTTCCATTTATCCATTCTAAGTCCATGACTACCTAATTACTACTTTACATCACCTCAACTAGTCTTATTTCACTCAAGATAGATTTTTGCCCTACTTTCTCTCTCTAAAGGCTAAAATTGAGCCTTCGAGTTTAAAGCTCTACCATTTAGCTTTAAACCAGTCATAAAGCTCTAATTTAACTTCCGATAACCTTTTTATTACTATTAGGAAAGAATCAAAACCTTCAAATTCCACCGATTTAATCTCCCTATAACTCATTTTTAGAGAAATTTGTGTAGAATGGAAGGTAAGAGTTATACATAGCTTACCTGGCAAGTTATCGATCCGAATCACCTTCTACCGCTCTAAAATTACTTAACCTAGCTCCTTAGCCCTTTTCCTCTCTCTGTCTCGTGTATTTCTCAAATTCTCTCCTTTGAAATTTCTGAAATTTCATGACTTATGAAGTGAATTTCTAGTCCATATGTCGCGGCGCACACAACATAAGCCGTGACGCGTGGCACAGTGAGATTTATTCTCAACACGCGCACTTGCTTAAATCTAAAATGCACTCCTATCACCCATATCTATCCATACAACACACAAAAAAGTTAAAATACCAATTAATCATCCAAATCTCTAATCCCACTTTAATTTCCACTTCACCCTTGATTAACCTCTAAACTTAGGATTAAGAAATTTAGGATGTTATAATGTCCGCCTTGACATTACTAGGACAATACACTTACATGCCCTTGTGATAACTAGGATTAGTAAAAATCCTAAGAAAAGTTTATCACAACCCAAGGGTTTAAAGGTAATTAGTTAAAATAATGGATTCTAAGAAAATCATTAAAAAAAATTGTTTGAGCTCAAACTATAGTTTAAAATCAATCTAATATGATAATAGTAGCATCAAAATCAAACAGCACTAAAAAACAAGCTAATACAAGCTGGAAATTTTTCAAAAACTAGCCTATCCGCTAAGGCAGATGGCACAGAGAGATGAGTCCCTCAGCAAGTTTTGTGTTGTGGTACAACTACTAAGCGCCACGGTGCACACTTACTATCATGATAGCAATCCGCTATCATGACTACACTTTAAACTTCTAGAAAGCACCATATCACCATTTGATGTCCGATTTGAGTAGTTCAAGTGTCCATACAAAGCTTTTTGAGTCCTCTAGCTATGGAATCAATCTCACACTTAAATAATTATCTATTAAAAAGATAGACACTCAAACTCAAAATGGTTTGTTTTCACCTTAAAACACATTCAAAGGTGTCTAACTCACAATACCAAATGCCATTAGCTCTAAAATCACTTTGACCACCTCAAATGGACCACAAACAATACATATGGCCATTCATATCACACAAATTACCAAACATACTCAAAATGACCACCAAACTCTCAATTCACAACAACACAAAGGGGTGGGTAAAACTTAACACAAATATGATTTTGGTCATTTTCACACATAAATCATCACAATTATATCACTTGTAATTATATCTTGGCCGAACACACTCATTCAATCACAATGGCATCAATCTTAAGCCAAGATATGCACATATATCACAAATCCTCATACAAGTAATACCAAAACAATGTCATGATCCTAAGTTGGATAATATTTATGACATATTCATTACAAACCAAAATGATAAGGAGAAGAGCTATAAAAATAAGCTTTTCACACTTTAGTTGCCCCTTCCTTCCCCTTACCCCTACCGAAGCCCTCACCTGTAAAATATAACCATGAAGTGAGATAAACATCTAAGTAACAAAATAATTTACCAGTATTAATTAACATGCACAACCATATGGAAGTAAAGCTATTAAGTATTAAAACACACTTTTAGCATATTACAATACAACCTTTTTCTATAGTAAATGTATATTTTCACTTTAGCATATTCAATAATTCCTTTCTATAAACACAAGTCATTTACCACTAGTATCATCTAAGCCTCCATATACCCTGACTGAAAATATAGGCTCTTGAGCCAAGTGTGCATTCACAATAGTTTGAGCTCACTATCAGTGGTAAGATCACCTAGCCAAAGGTATCCTATCCCACTTCTAGACTATGGTCTCCCCCTATCGCACAGAAATCAGAGTGTCGTTACTCTAACACTGCATTACTGATGCTAAGCAGCATTACTTTCCAATGTCGTATCCCATACGGATACTAAGAAGAAAATCTCCAACACTGTGCCTCACTAGATACTAAGGAAATATATGCCATATATACTTCTACTACTCCTTCCTACGGGTAAACTACTACTTCCTAACATGATCATGCTTATACTTTTCATATATTTCACATACTTGTGAAAATCACTATCTTTTTCACATAAGGACTCAAAAATCTGTATCGTTTCAAAAGTAGTTTTTAATGCACAAGAAAAATCATCTTTCGTAACATGCTAAGCTTTTGAAATACATGTAAACTAATATACTTATCTACTCATAAATAGTTAAACAGTATAATCAATTAGTGTAAATTATTTCGTTACCTCAACCTTTTGTCACAAAAGGACTACTGCGGTTCAATGTTAGCTCCACACATTCCCACTCACACAATAACACATGAACAACCCTTAATCTACATAATTAAATGACAAATCATCAATCATCACTTTAGATAAACCCCAAATTTACTAGGTTCTAAGTACCCATAACTCTCAATTTCCTTTTTTAATAATATCAATTATTTGAGAACACACTAACCATCTTATTAAACATTCAAACATACTAAAATCATCATCCAATTCCCATGTTATCTCAACTTTAAAATTATGTCTAGGGTTCATCTAAACCCTCAACAAAAATTTTAAATCACTATAAAACTCATAAACCCAGAGTTAGAGGCTTGATTTAACTCCCCAAGACCATAAATAAGTCAATAAGTTCAGTCTAAACCCAACAAAATTGAGAACAAAGCCCTATTTCCTTAAAAGTCATAATTTTTACATAATGAGGGAGAGAGAGAAGAAAGGAAAGCTTACCTAATGTATATCAAGCTTATAAGGCTTCTAAAATCACGTTGGAAATAAGCCCTCACAGCCACAAGCTCCTCTCTGTTGCTTCTCTTGCATTCACCCTTTTCTCTTTTCTAATTTTAAGTTTGGTTCATGAATTTGATAAATGTAGATTGTGCATGTGTGTTGCAGCGCATTGACACGTCCGCTGTGATGCATGCCACAAGGAATCTCACCACAATTTAAACTTTCCTGCATATCATGACTTGCTCAAACTTTGACCTAACCTTCTTCTAAGGATGTCCAAGGATCCAAAAATTATATTAGTCTTTTATAAACATCATTAATTAATAACTTATCTAATTTAATCAAAATACCCTTTAAAATCATTGATAATTCCCATATCTAAGAACTAGATGTTACAATTTTTTCCACCGGTGCTAAATTATATGTGCATCTCAACTGCTTCAAGTGTGATTTTACAACTTCACCGTGTAGAACATCATAATATCCTAACTCACTCAATACAACTCTAAATTTGACAAATTGTATATCTTTATAAAGATTTTGAAGTTTAGTTTTCAATGAAAAAATTTCACATCCAAATTCAATGTATATTTTGAGATATTATTAAAATAGTAGACGAAGGTCAAGACTGAATATCTCAACACTCAACTTCTAAAGTTCATATCTTTCTCAATAGAACTCCATTTTGAATAAATAAATTATTATTGAAAATATGTTGGAGTCTACTTTCAAATGAGATATATTTCACATTAAAATGATCTTTGTAGTGAGATATATGACATGAAACAAGACCAAAGGTCAAAACAGATTTTTTACACAATTGCCTTTTCAAAACTTAGATTTCAATTGTTCATAAATTTTTTTAACTTAACTCCATTTTGAGTAAGTAGAAAAACTTTAAAACTTTATGGAGTTAGTCATCAAGACAATTCAACCTTTTTGAGACATATGTGATCAAAGATGAAAAGTGTGATTATAGAAAAGTATATCTCACACTTTCTCCTAATAGCTAAAATGCATGTTTTGATTTAAGATATTTGGAGCCAATACTTCATATCTAAATCAATGAATTTAGCAGAAAGACTTCTAGCTTAATGATGTTATACCTATCAAGTCCAAGGCTTCCAAGGTGCATCCAAGTTTGTATGAATGTCTTGATTCTTCTTAAGCTTTTCTTGGATCATCCTTCTCTTTATCTTTATGCTTTTTAATAATAAATGTAGCATGCAAGTGATGACTTCAACTTTATTTCTCTTCAAGCTTACTCTCATCTTCACTTTGGACAACCTTCAATAATATATCATGAATAAAATAGTTAGTCCAAGTATCAATATGCATATATCCAAGTTGTGAAAGATAATACTATGAACACTTTTGGATATAGAATCAATTCAAGATAAAGAAAAATATGATAATATAAAATGACTTCTCAAATCATTTTTCAATATATGCATATTGATACTTGGACTAACCATTTTATTCATGATATATGTACCCTAAACCTTTGAATATGACTTCTCCTCCTGTTTGTCATGTGGAGAATTTTAAAATTCAAGTTTTGAATTTTCCTTTCTATGACTAAATCAAGGTGGCATTGTTACAGAATTTTCTCCCTTTCATTAGAAAAATATGAGCATGTGGCTTTTTTATGTTCTTGATTTGAGAAGTGCTCCTTGGAGATGATTTCTCCCCCTTAGTGACATCATTTTATGATAAGCTGATAAGTACTTGGTGCACTTGCTTAATTATCCTTAAAGGATTGATTTTGACTTTGCATATTGATTTTGGAGGATTTTCTTGCTAATGAATATTGATTCTTCTTTGTGAATGAATTGAACACTAATAACATGAAGAAATCAATTAGCAAATAATAGAAATGTATCAACATATGCTTATGACACATAGATATAAAATATAAATGTGTAAACCATTTAGTGTGCTAAAACTTACAAGTAACCTTTAGGCTCTCACATGTGGTTTGGCTAACAGAAAGCCAAAATAAAATTTGTGTGACACATCTTACGTGGAAGCAAAGACCTATCACATGTGAAATAACTATATCCAAACTTAGTTCATTTGAGAGTATAAATCATGTATGGATCACATCTTCACTCATGCATGAAATAGTAGGCAATAATGCACAAGATAGTCTGGGTTCATTTTCACGAGTGGAACTGCACATGATTCAAGCAAGATTTTGCATAGTTAAGAGATATGAATGTGTGAATCATGGGTCATACAAGTTATTAAATTGAACTTGGCTTGAGATGACTTAAGACTCAATATAGTAAAATGTGATCATGCAACAAGTGATAAATCACACATGGCTACTATTAGACTCACACGTGAAATGGCTTATAACATATAGTAATGAAACACAACTGCTAAAACTTGCGTGGAGACAAGTAGCTAGCTCGCTTGATTTTGCACACAAAAGCAAAGATTAAGGTATCACATAACATATGTGGCAAATCATGCATGAATCACTCCCTAAACCTTATGTGAAACATTAGTTAGTGTGCCCAACATGCTAAATCTCATATGTGTCCATGCAGAATCAGTGTGATTCTATACTCTGAGAAAATTTTAGTTTTATAAATAACAAGTTAAAATGACATATCTTGTAAGCTTGAATGCACTAGATGGGTCTTAAAGTATATAAAAGAGACTTAATGGAGCTAAATATGATGCTCAAAAGATATTTTCCTAAATCATATAGAGATCATTTCAAGGCATTAAAGATAGTTTTCATCATCAAAACTTGTCAATCATGCAATGCTTCCTCTTAATGAATGCATATAACTCAAATTTAAAAAAGGTAAGGGTTTAGAAATGCCCATTTAGTTTAGGCAACTTGGTGTTGATTGATGAAAATTATTGCCACAGTTGTAGTTTCTTCTTGAGCTTCTCCTTCCTTTTTATGCTGCTTCTTGTTCCTCTAGTTGTAACCTCATAGGTAATTTTAATCATTTCCAACTTCAACCTACTTGAATGCATTATTTTACTAAGGTGATCCACCTTTCTCAAGTTGGCACATATGATCAAAGATGAAAACTGTGATTATAGAAAAGTATATCTTGCACTTTCTCTTAATAGCTAAAATGCATGTTTTGATTTAAGATATCTTGAGCTAATACTTTATATCTGAATCAATGAATTTAACATAAAGTCTTATAGCCTAATGATATTATACCTATCAAGTCTAAGGCTTCAAAGGTGTATCCAAGTTTGTATGAATGTCTTCATTCTTCTTTGATCATCCTTCACTTTATCTTTATGCTCTTTAATAATGAGTGTAGCATGCAAGTGATGACTTCAACTTTGTTTCTCTTCATGCTTACTCTCATCTTCACTTTGGACAACCTTAAATAATATATTATGTTTAAAATGGTTAGTCCAAGTATCAATATGTATATATCCAAGTTGTGGAAGATAATATTATGAACACTCTTGAATATAGAATCAATTTAAGATAAGAAAAAAATATGATAGTATAAAAAGACTTTGATGTACACAAATCATTTTTCCAAATCTTTTGTAATATGGACTAACATAGGTAAAAACAATTTAAAGCACTTGTTCCATAGACATAGTTAACTACTCTATATATATGAAAACAATTAGACATAATAATAGTTAACTCATCTATATTTGTCATTATCAAAACATAATGTCCCAAACCATTAATGTTGGCTTGAAGATTGGTTGTTCCCCTATCTTGGATATTTGAACTTTGAACCCTAGTTTTTATTATTACAAAAATAAAGGAGTTTATTTTTGCATATATGTATTATTGGTCAATTTAAGGAACTACGGTGTTTATGTGTAAATTCTTTGAATTTTGTTACCCTTAATTCATTTCTATTATTGAAATAATTATTTGAATTATTTCTTGTTCATGATTTAGTTTAGCTTGAATTAAATTGATTTAAATCTATTGTTGAATTTATTCTTGGACATACTGGTATATGTCTTTCATACTGGTATGTCAATGTCCTACATGTATAAATCTCTTCTACCCAAATGTCATAGTCTTATGTGATCTTGACACTTCCATTGGTATGTATGAACTTCTATTGGAAGATGTTATTCCTACCCAAGTATTTAAGTTCTACCCAAATGATTAAGCCTACCTTGTATGGCTTTGCTTTATCGGTATCAAATTTCTTTTACCTTTTATCAGAGCATTTAATGCACATAGCCATTACTTTCCTTTAGGCTTCAATAACATGCAAACCTATCAAAAAATGCACTGTGCTTGAGCCGTGGTGCATGGTATAGAGGTAAATGTGTCATGGCATAAGTTTGACAAGCTATAGCACACGTTTGCTTTTCTACACTATTAGTGTTGTTTCTACTTATTATGCAAAAGCTTTAACTTGTGAATGACTTCATGGCCTCCGCATACATCTATAACTATGAATTTTGAATTGTAAAAGTGTATTAAAGCATTTCAATTTTGAAAACTTGGGATCTCCATTTTGAAAAACTTTTACACTTGGTAATATTTTTGGGATAATTCCTTGATTACCTTGAATGTAAAGTTAATTAAAGAATAGTAAGGGAGAACTTGCATTTTGAGTCAAAATCCTCACTAAGAAGCTCATAATCTAGTTCATCCAAATACTTAATGCTAATAGAATAATTTTATGAATATTAGTGCTAATAGAAGTCTCTAGCTTCATATTTTCCTAAAAAAATTTAGGAATTTTTAAATGACCAAACTTGTAAAAATGCATTGAATAGCTCAAAAACAAATTGCAATGTTTCCTCAAATATAGGAAAATAACATATCAAAATGAAGATATTGAATTTAGGATTTTTTAATTCAAACCGCATCCTAATCGAAGCTATTACATGCCTTCACATGCCTTGAGAAATTCACTAGTCAAGAAATTCTATAAAAAATAAAAAATCTAGACAAGCCTCACTCTTAGAGGTGGTGCATGCATGCCACATGCCATATTTCCATGTTCTAATGGTGACATGTGCCAATCCATTGTACTCTACGTTCCATTAGCTTTTAGGTGGGGTCCTCCATGTGCCTATAAGACCTTTTAGTGGGCCATTTGTGCCGCATGTCTCTATTTATTTAAAAAAATTAATTCAATTTTTTAATTATTTTCTTGACTGCGTTGGGTTTCGCCAAACCTAACCTGAGGACCTTCTAGATGGAGTCCTTTAACCCGATCTAAACACTTTTCCTTTTTTATGAACCTAACTTGCAGGCCTATAGTAGTTGGCAACTTAAAATTTTTTTAATCTAATGACACATCAAAACGATTTGTCATTTTGAAGATACAAAAACAACATGAAGTTTCTATCATCTTCAAGCTCCAACCGAGTCTAATTGACTTGGTTCCTTTGGCAAGTCAAGTTTCTTGGACCTGAATCTTCTAGAGGCCATATCTCCTCCTTCCAATCTCTATTATCATTTTCTTCATTTTTTTTTAGCTTTACATGTTTATGCAATTTGCCTAAAAAACCCCATTTTCAAATACCCATTTTTTTAGTTTGTTTATGGTTGAAAGTTTCACAAATGGAACACATGGGGAACGTGTACAACCATATATAAAACATGAATATCAACTAAGAAGCATTTAAACATGTTTATTTGACTAGAACAAGAATGAAAAATAGACAAAGGCAAGAATGAAAGAACAAATACTTGAAAAAAAAATAGAGTAGATAAATTTGTACACATATATGGACTATGCAAATCATAATATCAACATCATACATAAAAAACATAGTCTAGAAACAAGCATCACTCTAATACCAATAATAGATTCTAACCTGAGATGATGTACTGAATGAAATGCTATACATGGGAGCAAAGCTATTCAACTAAACTTGATTTGGATTCTCACAGAAAATACACTTAGAGAAAGGAATGGGAGAAAATACAAAGAGCTTAGAGAGTTTATAGATCACATACATACATTGGCCAAGATAAAACTGCCCACGTCAGGAGGTCGTTATGAACATGCGTGCATAGTTATAATATCATTCCCACTCTGATTCAAATAGAGGGGAGGAAATTACATCTTATGCACCAAGCATATTACTCATTGAAACCTAGATCTTTCCAAAATTATGATAAAACCCCTGCTTTAATTGAGCTTTATTTTAGGCTTCGATCCATTAAGGGTGGACAACCCAATAGGTTGAAAAACCTTTTTTTTTTTACTTTAAGTAGTATCATTCTAATTTCTCTTGATTTACAACTTATTGGACATTAATTTACAATTCATAAATTTTATTGTTTTATAATGAAAAGCTAGAAATTTTTTTGTCACTTTTTTTTTGCAACTTTCAGTTATTTAATGTGCTAATTTTCTCTAACTGCCAACTCATATTCTTTTTTATCATTAAAAATGAAAATTAAAATGCCAAATTTTGTCATCACTACTGACTTAATGTTAATTTTTGCTAATAAAAAAAATTACAACTTACTTACGCATTGATTACCTGAATTAAAAAAAAATTACAACTTACTTACACATTAATTTACATCTTTTATAATGAACAAATGGAGACTAAGTGTGTGTTTGGATTAAAAAATTTACAACTGAGGTTAGGACTCAACTAATACTAGCAAACTAAGATTAGAAAAAAAGAAATATGTGTCTGTAACATGATTTTTATTTAGATATCTTTTTCTCAAAAGTCAGTTGGACAAACTAAAATTTATTTAGATGATTTGATTCAAAAGCCAATTGAGACATATAATGACAAAAATGGACATGGATTTTCTATCTATATACATTTTTGTCATCAATTTGATATTTTTAGAAAAAATATTAAACTTTTAATTACAATTTTTTATGTTAGAATTAAAAAATCTGAAATAAATTGATAGATTAAAAATTTTTAAATTTTATAAATGTGTTACACTAATTCAAAAAAATGAATTACACTACTACTAATTATAAAAATTATTATTTATTATTAATTTAATATAGTAATAATTGATGATTTAAAGTTCCATTTTGTATATTTACAAATTTCATTTTCTTTTTGTTTTTTTCTAGAACCTTGTGAACATATTTACAATAAGATGCGAGATTCAGGAAGCCTTCACGCCTCACTGACTCATCATCATCCTTTCTCAAAAACTCTCCAAGTCTCCATTGTAATGACACACCTACATATGAATCACACTCTCCATTATCGGCAACCTCCTCCTTTACGAAAGCCTTGCTGATATAGATCTTGTCGAAGGAGGTGGAGATTGGGAACCTTTGTTTAAAGCAGGGACACTTTTGATGAAGGGGAAGGGACAATAACAACACAAAAGATAGAGATCAAGTCTCGACAGTGACAGCTATCATCACTCATTAGATATAGCGAACTTGGGAGAGTGAAGGAGAAGCAAGGGATGAGCTACTATAAGACAATGGTAATAAAGGGCTTTAGTTCATGCTAGCTCGGGTAGTAGATAATGAAGAGAGAGAAAGAAATTTTAAAAATCATTTAATTCTCTAGCATTCATAACCCTCAATGCTGATGAAAAGGCTATGGTGGTCAGCTTCATTAAAAAAACTTGCTTACACCCCAACCATGGCTGGAATTTTTTTGGTGTCCAAACAAGATAAATTGAGCTTTTAGTATCCCAATGTAGGTTTGGTGACACTAAAATCCCTACTTGCACTTGGAAGTAGACCCTGCAGATTCCAATGGATTATTGTGCAATTGTCAAGTACTACATAAACAAGAACAAAGAACAGAGTAGAAGCAAAAACAATAAGCAATAATGAATAAGAAATGAAAATAAGAAACCAAATAAGATAGGTTTGCATAGTTGACTCAAAAGGAACCTATCTCTTGACCCTTTCTCTAATGGTCTAGGATTTAGAACCCAAGAGGCACCTAGCTCCACAGGCACCCACAAAGGAAGACCAATTCTTTGATAATCCCAATCTTCTCAAGTACTCAGAAGGCATAAAAAAGCTCTCACAATATGTGAATAATTCAAATTTTTATTAAGCTTGTTCTCAAAACCAATTACATAAGGTCTATATATAAGCATCTAAATGAACACCCTAACCATAGAAAAAGGAGGTAGATGGTGCCATCTATGGCAAAAGAAATAGGAAAGTTGACAAAAATTACAATAGAAATCAAATCTAGAAACTTTCCTAAATGATGGCACCTTTAGGATCTTACCTAAAAAATAATAACTTAAATTACAAGTTTACAATCCCAAAAATTATGGAATAACTAAAAGATATTAGAAATAGATGTCTGAATGAAAACAGGAAACTAATAGCTAAGGAAACTAATCCAGTAATCAATGATTGCTTGATTAGTCAAAGATCCAAATTTTCATGTGACAAATCTTCCTGGATACTCTAAAGGGTGAAGATGGCTCCTTGGGCCTCAACATTGGGCATGGCCTTGGCTTTGATAAAGTCTTAAATCAATCCATTAAGAGTCTCCTTTATAGCTTGGGTCCTAGCCCTCATCATTAGGCCTTCAATCCCTTATAATGGATCCTTGAGCATGCCTTTCTCAATATGTTTGGCTTGGATTCCTCATTCTTAGACATCATGGTATGAGCAAAAGGATCGTGTTTTGGGTCAAAACAAGTGCACGTGATGAGAATTCTTCTCATTATGCCACACACTACGACTAGTGCTGCATGCACCATAGCATATAGACTAGAAAATAACCCACAAGTTGTGAAATATGGGTAAAGTTTTTAGATAGAGAAATTAGAAAATATGAAAGGGAGAAGAGGAGAAAGGCTTGGTGATTAAGGTTATTGCTACCCTAGCAAAATATTATTAAGTTACACTAATGTAGTGATAGTGTGAACCTAGGTCATTTTTCTATGAGGAGGCCTAGTTGGAAATTTAAGTTTAAAGTGTGTTACAAGTTAAAAGGTATGTGGGAAAGATTTAAACTCAAAACTAATTAAGTTATTAAACCAAATTTAAAAGTGAATTATGTGGATGTGTGAAAACTTATTAAAAGTAGGAACTCCTATGTGGATTTGGTCACCTATCCTTATTTGATTAAGGCCTAGCTAGTGTGGTCTCCTCTCTCTTCTCTTTAGTTTTAATGAATTTTTATACAAACCAAGACTTAGCTAATCCCTTGACTAATCCTAATCCATAATTATCATCTTAGAATGTGCCAAAACTTAGCTATCATTAAGCCTAACCAAAGTGCTATACACTTGAATCAATTATGTTAAGTACACAATGATAGAACACATTTGTTACCCACTTTTATTTGTCAATTAGGACCATTTTATTAATGATTTATCACCTTCAAGTGCACACATTGCATTAGATTTGAACTTTGCCTAAGTTTCTAGGTTCAGTGCACTAGGGGCATTTTGGTCCAAAAAAATGAACTTTTGAGAAAATGTACAAGAAAAATTGACAAAGTGCATTTTATGTCCAGTTGATGAATGGTGAAATTATATTTTTAAAATTTATTTTAGTTTGGGAGTAATTAAATAAAAAAGTCAACACTTTCTTAAGTGCCTTAGTTTGTCCTAGTTTTTGGTTTGCCTTTGTGTGAA
This sequence comes from Prosopis cineraria, assembly GCF_029017545.1. Taxonomy (NCBI): domain Eukaryota; kingdom Viridiplantae; phylum Streptophyta; class Magnoliopsida; order Fabales; family Fabaceae; genus Prosopis; species Prosopis cineraria. The sequence goes on from NW_026555335.1 coordinate 25,303,172, forward strand.
AATTTTTATATAATTCTGTGCAGCCTGAAACTTGGTTAATTTAATAAATTCTCCCTTCTAATTATGAATTTAATTCTGGACATGAATTAGATTTTATTATATCATATGCTATTTAATTAAATTATGTGATTTATGTGACATAGGTGGCATGTGACTTGTGCATCAATTGGGCAATTGAGGTCAACACTCCTTGAGGTCAATGGCTGATGGTTTGCACGTGAATTATGATTATTTTGAGGGGTTAAATCAGCTAAAATGATGTGGATGACACATGGAAAAATTAGGCACACATTGGAATCATCTACAAACCAATAAGAAGTTGCCACCTTGCAAGTGTGACAAGGCTCCCATTTACATTTTAATTTCTTTTTCCTTATTTTAATTAAGCTTCAGCTGATGGGAGACACCAAGGAGCACGCCATTTTAAGCCCCAAATGGGATCCAACACATATCTCATTCATCTTCCACATTCTCTCTCTCTTGTTCATAGTGTTCTTCATTTTTTCTCTTTTGTTCTTCATTTTCCAGCACCCTAACCTCCATTTTTAGCCACCAAACCTCCACAAAACTCATACCATTCTTATCCTCTCTTCATTTTCGTTCCATCCCTTCCATTTTCACAAGGATTGAAGCTCATTTCCATCATTCAAGAGCTATGGAGTTTGGCCTTCACAAGCAATCACTAGGGTTCTTGAAGATGAAGATTGGCTAAGTTTCTTTGTGGAATCCTAGAGAGATGAAGATGGAGGATGAGTCTTGAGCTTCAAATTGGCTAAGTTCTTTTGTTTCCTATCCTCTTCTCTTTTTACTAGATGGTTAGATTCCTTAATCTAGGGTTTAATCATCTTAGCTTATAAATTCTAATTTGAATTTGATGTTGATGTAAAGAGAGAGGATTGTTTCATTTAATTTCTTCCTTGGACAGCCATGACTGAATTTTGCCACTCTTTGTTTGGCACATAATCTTGTGTTTTTCAATTAGTGAATATCTTGTGTTAATATTGCATAATCTTGTGGTGTTAATGCTTGTGTTTTTGAGTAGCTTGACATAATCTTGTGGTTGCTCAATTTATGTGTTTCACCATGGCGTTGAGAGAGGATTTTGAGTGAATCACTTGGCTAATGTCTTCACCAATTGGTTAATTGAACTAGGGACTTTAATCTAAGACCTAGGGAGGTTAGCTAATTAGGTTAATTGGCTTTGGATAATTTTCTTAAGTCATGACAGCTTTAGTCAAGAGGAAAGGGAAGCTAAACTTAGCCTAATCATGAGAAGATAATGAGTCCAAAATCAACTAATCTCTAGGGTTCCATTATTGTGAAAAGGGAAGTTCATTTCACTCACTTTCACTAGCATTTTAATTACTTGCACATTAGGTAATTAGTTTAGATAATTAGCTAGGTAACTAAATTCCTACAAACTTTGGTTGATTTATTTCACTAGATAACTTTCAATTAGACTTAAAACCATTCCTTGGGAGATGACCTAGGGTTGGTCCTATATTGCATTAGGGTTAGCTTTAGTGTAATTTTGAGGATAAGCGACTAATTTTCTATCAAAATTTTGGCGCCGTTGCCGAGGAATGGTTTAAGTTTAATTCTAAGGTTGTTTAGTACTTAATTTACATTTTTAGTGTTCCTAGAAAATTTTTTGAAAAATTATAAAAATTTTTGTTTTGTGTTTTGTTTAGTGTCTTTTGTGTGTTTTGAGTGTTTTTGTTCTGTTTTAGAAAAAAAAGAAAAAAAATTAGTGCAATTTTCGTTGGTTTGGTGTAGAGTTGATGATACTCTGTTTCTAGTGTCTCTGCTTGAAATTGAAAAATTAACTGGGAACGAATCTGAGAAAATTTAAACTTCAAATTTATTTCATTGAAATATCTATATCTTAGCTTCATTTTAAAATTTTTTTGGTCAATTTTGGACGTGGGATGTGTCCTGTGAAAATTTTACAACTTAACAAGGTCCAGAGAGCCTTTATAGAGGACTCCTATAACCCTGTTTCAACTTTGAGTTTTCATATCTCCCTCTCTGTGGTTCAAATTGATTGATTCCAGTTTCATTTTTCTTATCACTGTCTTATCTTTGTTTCTTGTGTTTAGGATTTTCTTCAATTTTTCCATTTTCCTATTTGAAAGTTTGTTAGAAGCTCTGAAGGTCTTCTGGACGAAATCCTGTTTCTCCAGACCTGTGGACCAACTTGTGAAAAATTCTGGGAACGATTGGGAGGGATTTGTAATCTGAAATTTTTATATAATTTTTTTGAATATCTCTTGTGTCTCTCATAAAAGTTTCAGGTGAATTTCTCATATGGATTGGCTGCTAAAAAATCCACAAGTTCACTATCTCCAGAAAGCCTACTGTGCAAATTCCAGAATTGTCAAAGCTTCTTGATTGAGCATTTCTAACTCTCTTTCTACTTGTTTGGTGTTGTTTTTGATTTTTTTTTCATTTTTATTGTTGTTAATTCTAATAGAAAAAATAAAAAAAATTCTCTTGATTTTTGTTTGCTTGCATTTCCACTCATACACTTGTAAAGGACATATCATTTGAGCTTCCTTGGTCTTTCCATCATTTTGAGCTTGAATTTGAATCATTGCTTGTGGATATAAATTTCATTGCATTTTATGGCTTGGTTTCATGATCATGATTCATTCCATCATTCATTTGACATCCATTCCCATCCATTTCCGGCGCTTAACATTGACCATACATCCCATTTCCATAATCAATTTCAACAATATAACTTTGATTATCCACCCCCATATCATGATCATTTCCATCCAAGTCACAATTATGAATTTTCTAATCCCATGAGTTTTGAATCCAATCTAAGCACTCATGTTGAGCGTACACCATCCATTGACATTGAGCATCTAGAAAAATTATATGCACAAAGGGGTAAATTTTATTGTGTGCATTGTGAGGCTATCTCCCACTTCTATTATGATTGTCCTATTCTAAAAGGATATTGTGAACCACATGGAGTAGCCCAAGCCTCACAAGAGAGAAATTACATGTTTCAAGTTGAAGACACACAAAAAGTTACTCATGAAGCTATTGAGAATATAAATACACCTCAAGCCACTCAATCTCTAAAAGAGAAGGAGTCAATCCAACCCTTACTTCAAGAGGTAATTTCTCCTATTCCTATTGAGGTTGATTCTTCTTCACATTTGACTTTATCTAATGATGAGCATAATGATTTAAATGATGATGACGTAGATGAAGAAATTATAGTTGAATCACCTTGGATGTTTGAGCATGAATCATATTGTGAAAAAGTATACCCTTGGGAGAAAAACACTTTGAGTTCACATGATAATTCTCTTGATTTAAATTCAAATATCATTGAAAGTGTTGACTCTTCACTTAGCTTGAATAAAGAAAATGAAATGGATGTTGATGGTGGCAATGATATATCTTGTATGCTTGAAATTCCAATTCCTTCTTGTGATATTGTTAATAGTGCACATGCACTTGTTTCTTCTAACCATGATGTGCTTGAGAAAGGTTATTTACCTTCTTTTATAGGTGAACAAGGCAATGTAGCCAAACCATCTCTTGATTTCAAGGAGGAACTTGCTCAACTTGAAGAGGCTGTGGCTCCTACTAAGGATTTGAACAAGGAATTGAAAATAACTCAAGATGACAAGGAGGTTGAAAATCAAGGAATTGATTTTACAAAGCCAAATAGTAATGAGAATAATATTGATTTAATGCTTGATGATTTTGATGATGAGTTGGCTTTGTTTCATAGTACTTGTTCTAATTCCCTATTCACTTATGATTGTTCACATGATTCTCCATGCCCTATTTGTTTAGAAATTAATTCATTGGTGCTTGAAAATAGTAGCAATCATTTACTTGATAAAATAATTGATGATGCATGTTTGAGTGAAATTAATCATGAGTGCACTTCTTTGGAACCCAATATGCTTGAGGAAGGGTTCTTTGTTGATTTTATAGGTCTAAATGAGGATATGGCCAAGAACCCCCATGTACTTAGAGGATTTATCATTGCAATGGAAGAGACCTTGGCTAATCATGAAGATGATCAACCACATGAAGTTATGAAAGATTCTACACCATACATCTTAGAGCCATTACAAATTGATCTTGAGCCTCCACCTAAGATGCTTGGAATGAAGATGATAATGAGTAGCTTCATGCTACTCCTCAAAGATGAAAATTTCAACTTCAAGAGCTTGTGGAGATTTAAACTAGGTTGTATCTTCTTCACCCTTGCTTTTTACTTTACTTTGCTTTATGCTTTGATTTGTTAATTGAGTAAATTGCAAGTGTGGGGGAGATGAACCTAGTAGGAAAATTAGAGTTTATTTGCTTTATTTGACTTCTTTGTTTTGTGTTTTAGTTTGAAAAAAAAATTTCTGGACCACACTTTTGTTATACATTCATTATTGATCTCACCTTATTTTATCACTAGTCTATACATACATTGAGGACAATGCATGATTTAAGTGTAGGGGAGAGAAATAAAAATTTTGTTTTGTTTGTTTGGTTTTGCAAAAAAAAATTAAAAAATTAAAAAAATTGCTTTGTTTTGTTTTGTTTGAGGTTACTTAATTACCTAGCTCTTAAATGGATATTTTGATTCTTGAGATGTGGTAATTTTTAGGATTGAATAGGTGTGAAGTGAATATTCTTTTACCTTGAATTAATGGATTAGAGTGACATATTACCCTTTCATGGAAGAGGCTAAACACTCATGTGTGATTAATTCCTTAGTGATGTTACCCTCTAGAATTTGTTTCACTTCTTAATTAAGACACATATCTCGCACTTGTTTGATAGGAGATGAGAGATGGCATTCATAAAAAATAGCCAAAAGCCAAATAGCCAACCTATTATCATTTATTATCCTTTGTTAGCCACTTTGAGCCTTTAGTTTGATTCTTAAAAATATATATATATATATATATATTCACCCTATTTTTTCCCAAGGAATGCATGTTATACTTTTATATGTCTTTTTAATATTCATTGCATGTCCTAGATCAAATGAGTGGATGCCTATTATTATTTTTCTATCCATTACTCTTTATCCTTTATTGCTACACCATTACATCCATTACTTTCATTGTTTTCAAAGAGTTAGGGGCAACCAAAAAAAAAACAAAGATAGATTTGAAAAAAAAATAGTCAAAAAGAAAAGAAATAAAGTTGCTAGAAAAAAAACAAAAAGAAGAAGAGAAAAAGAAAGAAAGAAAGAAAGAAAGAAAGAAAAAAGTTGCCTAGCTCATCCATTCCATTTGTTTTATTATTTCTTATCATTTCTTTCCATCCTCATTGTGTTAAGGTGTTCACTCAATTGAGTTAGGTTATGCTTTGCATATTAAGGAGATATATCTTGATTTAGCATTATTTTGATGCTAACCCTATTTTTTTATATACATGCATTTCTTAGACATCCTTTCATTACCTATATCACAACCTAATAAAGTCCACTTGATTCTTGATTGCAAGTCCTATTTAGTGATGGAGATGTAGAAGGGTTACAAATTTATAGTAGAGTTTATCCTAAGAAATTTTAAGTGAAATTTAATACCTTATACACTTTGAGTGATGAGAGCAAACACTTAACCTAGAGAGGCTTACTCTTTGACATTGATTCTTGGTAAGGGTTTGTTTGTGATGTGCATAATTCTTTCCTAATTATTGCCACAATGATTGATAATTTGTAGAAGTTCATGAGCTAGTATTTTAGTAACTTGAAACAATGTTTTTCTCTTATTTCTTTGTCTTATAGTTTCTTTTGGGACCTTTTTCACTTGATTTTGCCGGAGTGTAAAAGCTAAGTGTGGGAGAATTGATAGAACACATTTGTTACCCACTTTTATATGTCAATTAGGACCACTTTATTAATGATTTATCACCTTCAAGTGCACACATTGCATTAGATTTGGAACTTTGCCTAAGTTTCTAGGTTCACTGCACTAGGAGCATTTTGGTCCAAAAAAATAAACTTTTGAGAAAATGTACAAGAAAAATTGACAAAGTGCATTTTATGTCCAGTTGATGAATGGTGAAATTATATTTTTAAAATTCATTTTAGTTTGGGAGTAATTAAATAAAAAAGTCAACACTTTTTTAAGTGTCTTAGTTTGTCCTAGTTTTTAGTTTGTCTTTGTGTGAAAATTTTTATATAATTCTGTGCAGCCTGAAACTTGGTTAATTTAATAAATTCTCCCTTCTAATTATGAATTTAATTCTGGACATGAATTAGATTTTATTATATCATATGCTATTTAATTGAATTATGTGATTTATGTGACATAGGTGGCATGTGACTTGTGCATCAATTGGGCAATTGAGGTCTACACTCCTTGAGGTCAATGGCTGATGGTTTGCACGTGAATTATGATTATTTTGAGGGGTTAAATCAGCTAAAATGATGTGGATGACACATGAAAAATTAGGCACACATTGGAATCATTTACAAACCAATAGGAAGTTGCCACCTTGCAAGTGTGACAAGGCTCCCATTTACATTTTAATTTCTTTTTCCTTATTTTAATTAAGCTTCAGCTGATGGGAGACACCAAGGAGCACGCCATTTTAAGCCCTAAATGGGATCCAACATATATCTCATTCATCTTCCACATTCTCTCTCTCTTGTTCATAGTGTTCTTCATTTTCTCTCTTTTGTTCTTCATTTTCCAGCACCCTAACCTCCATTTTCAGCCACCAAACCTCCACAAAACTCATACCATTCTTCTCCTCTCTTCATTTTCGTTCCATCCCTTCCATTTTCACAAGGATTGAAGCTCATTTCCATCATTCAAGAGCTATGGAGTTTGGCCTTCACAAGCAATCACTAGGGTTCTTGAAGATGAAGATTGGCTAAGTTTCTTTGTGGAATCCTAGAGAGATGAAGATGGAGGATGAGTCTTGAGCTTCAAATTGGCTAAGTTCTTTTGTTTCCTATCCTCTTCTCTTTTTACTAGATAGTTAGATTCCTTAATCTAGGGTTTAATCATCTTAGCTTATAAATTCTAATTTGAATTTGATGTTGATGTAAAGAGAGAGGATTGTTTCATTTAATTTCTTCCTTGGACAGCCATGACTGAATTTTGCCACTCTTTGTTTGGCACATAATCTTGTGTTTTTCAATTAGTGAATATCTTGTGTTAATATTGCATAATCTTGTGGTGTTAATGCTCGTGTTTTTGAGTAGCTTGACATAATCTTGTGGTTGCTCAATTTATGTGTTTCACCATGGCCGTTGAGAGAGGATTTTGAGTGAATCACTTGGCTAATGTCTTCACCAATTAGTTAATTGAACTAGGGACTTTAATCTAAGACCTAGGGAGGTTAGCTAATTAGGTTAATTGGCTTTGGATAATTTTCTTAAGTCATGACAGCTTTAATCAAGAGGAAAGGGAAGCTAAACTTAGCCTAATCATGAGAAGATAATGAGTCTAAAATCAACTAATCTCTAGGGTTCCTTTATTGTGAAAAGGAAAGTTCATTTCACTCACTTTCACTAGCATTTTAATTACTTGCACATTAGGTAATTAGTTTAGATAATTAGCTAGGTAACTAAATTCCTACAAACTTGGTTGATTTATTTCACTAGATAACTTTCAATTAGACTTAAAACCATTCCTTGGGAGATGACCTAGGGTTGGTCTATATTGCATTAGGGTTAGCTTTAGTGTAATTTTGAGGATAAGCGACTAATTTCCTATCATACACTACTATAAAATAGACTTTTCATATCACACTTTTAGGCCTTTTAACGTTACAACTGGAAGGTATATCATACTGAGAACTTAAAATAATGGCTTATCCACATCACAAATATTAGTGACGTGAAAAGAAATAAACCATGTCCCTTTTAATACTAAGAGAGGTAGTTTCTATAAAATCCATGTTCCCATTTTACTAGATAGAAATGTGGTTTTCATATAAATCATGTCCCCTTTATAAGATTTGGACGTGGTTCATAAACAAACCCCATCCCCCTAGTAAGGGGGACGTTGTTTCTTATGTTGCATTACACAACAGAGAAACCACATCCCTCATTAATGAGGGGGAAGTGGTTTCTTTGAGAAACCACGTCTCTCTTTATAGAGAGGAACATGGTTTGTCATTCCCATAATGAAACCACGTCCCTCAATAATAATGGGGAAGTGGTATCTTTGAGAAACCACATTCCCATAATGAAACCACATTCCTCAATAACAAGCAAAACAAAATCTATCAAAGTATACCATAGAAAAAGCCAATTCATACAACAAGAGTTCAGCAAATAGAAACTCATTTATAATCATTCATAAACTATCACAACAAAATATACTAAATGTATTGGAACAAAAAAACTATTGTCACCTATTCAAGTGTCAATATTTACAGTCAAATTCCAACAAACTACTTAAACACATTAGGGTTTATATCTTTCTACCTAACTTAATGGATAAACTATAAAATTATTATGTAAATAGCTCTTGAACAAGATAACCTGCTAAATTATTTCAAATGTCAGTTATGTCTTCACGAGTATAGGGGTACTCATTGTCGAAAAGCTACAAATTTTTATCAAATGTTTATTAGATATCCAAATTTTAAAGCCTTGCAAAACTAATATTATTAGAATAAATAATAATGTAACATACCATGTGTAAATTTTCTTTAGTTTTGGATTGAATAATCTCATACATATAATGAATAATATAATATTTACACTCTGTACTCCCTATTTGGTAATTGCACTGAAAATTAAGAATTGAACAATAAGTATAAATAAATAAATATATATATATATATATATAAGTTGTGGATAAAAAGTATTGAATTGAAATTACTTACGTTTGGAAAAATTCAAGTCAGCGAGGGATTTTTTTGAGATATATTTTTTGCTAGGCGTCGCTTTCCCTCGGTCATATAATATATCTTCAATGCTCTATCATGAAATTTAAATAAAGTATAAAGTATTAAAACAAAATAAATATCTAACATTTATAAAAATAATATTAACTTATGTGTTGAATATATTTTTAGTTTCAGCACTCGGTTGCTTGCCCATGAAATAAAACTAATAGATCTCATGCAAATACGAGCATATAACATAAAGGGGCTAATGGTAACTATAAAGAGACAAAAGAAATCAATACATGAAAGCATAAAAAAATTATCAAACTAAATATATATACAAATGAATATAAAAGAACTTGACCTTCAAGAATTGGAGCCAAATAATATAGCAATTTTGTTTCAGAAATAGTATTGCCTACTTATCTCATCTTATCATTGATATCATTATGAGCCGATGTCAAAGAAGCTAGACACAAAAATCCAAATTGATTTTTCCATGGTCTAGTGCAAAGATTACTAAGAAACCTATTAATAGAAGGACACAAAAATTAATGCATATAAATTAAAATGAATGAAAATGAGATAGAATAAAGGTAATAAAATTACAAGATAGATAACATAGCCCATGAGATATCCAACTCACTCATCAACAAGAATTCCAAGATATCTTTCTTGTCCATTGTAAAAGGATATGACTTGTCTATACCCATAATTCCTTTAGGCATTGCCAAATTGATAGGCTTTGTCATTGTCTTAAAATATTCATGTAATTGTATCAGAGCAGAGTAGTCCTCAGCCTCATCAAAATCCTAATAAAACATGAAATGAATAAAAGTTATATAAGTAATCAAAAGAGAAAATCAAAGAATAATGAAGAGTTTTTCTGCCATTGGAATTGTCATCTCTGTGTCAACAAGTCTTTTAGGCCATAAAATGAATTGTCCTAATGCATTGCCTAATTTTCAACCTCATTAATAGGGAATGGCACATTCACATTTGGCTCAAGAACAACCTCAACTGTTACCTTCACTTGATCGTCCAAAATACTCATGTTATGGATTGTTTTTATAAGCATATATAGCCGTGTTGAACCAACAATACACTTCTAAGGATTATCCAAATAAAGAAAACAAAATTGTTCCTCTTCTATTATGGGACTAGAGGCATGTAGTGCCATCTCTAGTAGATTACAGTTATCTTTGGTGCTTTGAAGCATGGGAGAAGTCTAGGAAAATAAGTAAAGACAATGAAAGAAAATAAAATAAAATAAATAAATTTGAATTATTAAACTAATTAAAAGTAATAAAAACCTAGAGTTTCCTGCTACCCAGTTCCCTGTCCACTATCTTGTGTGGTTCCTAAGTTGGTGACCATGGATCTAACCTCTTGAAGAATCTGCTCACGGAGCAGCAAATTATCCTGCTCATACTTTTGAGCACATTCATCTCTAACCTTTGCCAGAAGGTCATCGAGCTCAGCTCTTGATATAAATCCTAACAAGCCTCGTGGAATTGATCTAAAATACTCCTTTAGACCAACTCCTTTTCCTACCCCTTAACATGACCAAAATAATTTGGCATTCCAATTGTTGATGCCAAGATATCCATTCTTCCAATGGATTGAAATGAACCTTAGGAAGCTTGTTCCTCAAGTGAATCCTGCAATATATAATTAATGAATTTATCTTAAAAGATACAAAATCTAAAATTGAATCCATTTAGTATAATTACTTACAATCCGTTGAGCAACTTCAGCAACCTCTGGAGTAATATATTGGCCTTTCTTGATTCTGGCTTCTTTCCATTTCCTTTAATGAATTGGAGGAGTTGGGGGATAAACAACAATACTGGGCTCAGATCTTGTAGCTTCCTCAAATTGCTTCAAATCAACTTCCTTAAGTTTCTGTTCCAGCTTCCTATATCCCCCTTGAGACAAGTAATGCTGATATTTATTTTTAGACTGTCTCTCTTTATTTGCAGCACTTAATTCCTATCATAAAATAAAAATAAAGTAAGTTAGTTGTAAAATAAACAAAAATAAACTAAGTTATTAATATATCGAAATTTACCTGAAATTTAAGATCATCTCGTGACCTCACAAATTCTCTCTAAATGTCTTCATCAATGAAATTATATTCCAAACATGGATTGTTCTTCTTCTTTGCTCCTCGAATGTATTCCCTGGAAAGTGATGACTTGAAATCTTTCCACCAATCACATACTTGCTAAAGTTAGTACCTCTTCATCTTATCGGTAGGAGGGATATCATAAGTAAGCTGTAATGTGTCATAATTATAAAGTAAGATAATGGTATCTAATATAAATAAAACAATAGAAAAAAATAGAAAAAATATGCATACCAAAATATCACTCCAAATCATGTCCTTCATAGCTTCTAGTACTTCTTGCCAATTATAATACAAGATCCCAACTTTACTCTGAGCTATGAGACCTATGTAACTTACGAACTTGTCCCCTTCTAGATCAAGTAGTCTTTTACCACTACCAAACTCTAAATGCACTCTCTCCGTGGTACCTGACGTAGTGCCAGCTCCTTCAATTTTGTACTTCCTCTACCTCTTTTCTTGTAAGTTATGCTGGACATGTTAACTACATCTTCAGTATAACCCTCCATGTGCTTGTTAAGATTAGAAAATAATACAGGTAAGTAACTTGCATTATAATTAAATATATAAAAATAAATAAATGAAACAAATAAATGAATATAAAGTATCAATTAATTCAATGTTTTACTAATTAATTCTTACTTCATTCATTCTCCCAAATTCCTTGACAATGATCATCTCCAATTGCATATTCATCATCAATCAAATCTACTTCAGTTGATCTAGGTAGATTTATAGTAAAAGGCAGGTTTCGTTAAGGTTAAAAATTGAGTCATCATCCTCCACATCAATAATTTATTTTTTGCCTTATAGTACAATAGAAGACTGTTTATGTGCTGGATCATTGACGTAAAAAACTTGTTTTTCTGACTTGCTAAAATGAAGGGCTCGTCTTTAAAACCAAGCTTCTTGGGATCAACTGAAATAAACCCAAATTCCTTATCCACTTTAATAGCATTAAAGTGAACCCACTTGCATTTGAAAATATGTACTTTGAATTTAGTGTAATTGACCTCCCATATTTCATCATCCACTCCATAATAGTCCGTGCGAGCCAATAATGGGTTATTATCTTTTAAACTGGAAAAATGCTGAGCTTCAGCTTCTACCATTACCCCACTATTTTGCATGGTACTTTTATCATCTTGGGCTTTTGTATAAAAGGAATATCCATTTATATCATACCCACCCCAACACACAACCTCAAAATGAGGTCTCTCAGTTAACCACATTATTGTATCAGACACAACAGTCTCATTTATAATTTTTTTCATGAACCATTTTTTGAAAGTCTTGTTATGCTCATTTGCCAATTGCATTTCATTCTTTCTTGGGTATTTGTCTTTCAACAACTTTTTATGAGCATCTAAATAAGGTTGAACTTCTTCTATGTTATTCAAGATGTACAGATGTACTTGCAAGACTTCTTCATGAGACATACACTTCACTCTAACCCCCCGTATTCCTTTACTAGCAAGTCTTGTCCCCTTATGTCGAGTTTGAGGGACTCCAACAACCTTCAATCCTTTTGGATATGTAGTACAAAATTCAACAGCCTCTTCCACTACATATCTTTCAACAATTGATGCTTTAAGCCTATATGGATTCTTAGAATACCCTTTAGGATTTTCATGTATCGCTCGAATAGGTACATCCATTTGAGATAAGCAGGACCATAAAGTCTTACTTCTCTAACCAAATGAATTATTAAATGCACCATAATGTCAAAAAATGTTAGAGCAAAGTACATTTCTAATTGACATAAAATAATATAACCCTCAATTTCTAATTCATCCAACTTGTCATGATATATGACTTTGCTGCATATAGCATTGAAGAACATACACAATCTAGTTATCGTGTGTCTCATATCATCTTTTATAATCCCTTGAATAGCCATTAGTAAAAGTTGCTGCATCAACACATGGCAGTCATGACACTTCATTCCTAATAACTTCAAATCACTCATCAAGACAAGTCTTTTAACATTCAAAGAATACCCTTGCAGTACTTAAATAGCATGCAAACATTCACATAAACTTGTTTTCTCCTCTTTAGATAATGTGTGTGTGTTGGGGGTAAATAAGCTTTCTTCCCCTCTTTTTGTTGTGCATGTAAGCATTTTCTTATTCCTATTTCAGCTAAATCAAGTTTGGCATTTATTCCGTCCTTAGTCTTTCCACTTATGTGCAAAAGCATACCAATAAGACTATCACACACATTTTTCTCCATATATATCACATCAAGACTATGCCTTACATCTAAACTCTGCCAATATGGAAGATAAAAAATGAACCTTTTTTTCCATAGATTCTTCTCATTTGCATTCCTTTTATTCTTACTAAAAATGACATTGATTCCTTCCACATGCTGATAAACTTGGTCTCCAATTAAGGCCTTTAGAGCCATTTCATACTCTTGTGAGCCATTAAAAACCTCCTTCAACCTAAGGTAAGGAAGATACCGATCAAGAAATCTTCCGTGGCCAAGGTAGACTATTTTTCTTCCATACTTAAGTTGGTGGTTGTAACATTTTGAATTTCTCAATCCTAAGTTTATAGGTTAATCAAGGGTGAAGTGAAAATTAAAGTGAGATTAGAGATTTGAATTATTAATTAGTATTTTGAATTTTTTGTATGTTGTATGAATAGATATGGGTGATAGGAGTACATTTTAGGTTGAAGCAAGTATGCGTGGTGAGAATAAATCTCACTGTACCACATACCGCGACTTGTATTGTGTGTACCGTGGCACATGGACTAAAAATTCACTTCATAAGTCATGATATTTTAGAAATTTTAGAGGAGAGAATTCGAAACACATAAGATAGAGAGAGGAGAAGGACTGAGGAGCTAGGTTAAGTAATTTTAGAGCAGTAGAAGGTGATTTGGATCGGTAACTTGCTAAGTAAGCTATGAATAACTCTTACCTTCCATTCTACACAAATTTATCTGATAATGAGTTATAGGGAGATTGAATCGGTGGAATTTAAGGGTTTTGATTCTTGCCCAATAGTAATAAAAAGGTTCTTAGAAGTTAAATTAGAGTTTTGTAACTGGTTTAGAGCTGAACGATAGGGCTTTAAACCTGGAGGCTCAATTTTAGCCTTTAGAGATAGAAAGTTAAGGTAAAAATCTATCTTAAGTGAAATAAGACTAGTTAAGGTGATGTAAAGTAGTAATTGGGTAGTTATGGACTTAGAATGGATAAATGAAAAGAGTTTACAGATGAATATAGCCCTAAGTAGTAAAAATGAGTCTTTGGTTAAAATGGACCAAATGACTAAAATGTGCCAAATGTGTTCAGATTTGACATATTGGATGTATGAGTAGAGAAAAGAAGCCTAAGAAAAGCTTGTGTGATAGTAGAAATCCATGGGTAACCTTTCTAGTGACAGAAGGGTTGAGGTAACCAAATAACTTCCTTTATTTGATTGTTTATTGTAACTGTATGTTAGTATGCTATGTATTGTATGAAACGGTTTTGAATTAAGCATGTTTTATAACATTGAGTGATTGTTGTGTGTGAAATGATTTTTGATTGAAATAAGCATGGAAATGTGTTTTGTAATGAAAAGTATTATATGTTATGTATAAGAAAGTGTTAAATGGTAAAAAAGGAACCTTAAATGGTTTAAGAAAGCATCATCATAGGGGTGAAAGTTCACCCGAGTATAGCAGATGATAAAGACCATATAGCAAGGTTTCCTTAGTACCCTATTAGGGTACAGTGTTGGAAACAATTCTCCTCAGTGCCTTGAAAGGTGCAGTGTTAAGAAGATCTCCTTAGTGCTTATTAAGGTACTGTGTTAGAGATTAGAGACTCCTTAGCCAACAATTTTAAACTCTTCATAATGTGGGAAAGTAAATTGAAAAGACATAATGAAGATAACTTCAAATAAAAAAAATAAAGAATAAAAGAAGCAGTACTTGGGGCTTCATTATTTAGCAGAGAAGAGAAGAGAAGAGGAGATAGGCAGTGAGAAGAGAAACTGAGCTTGGGTTAGGCTTTTAGTCGCTGAACTTTCATTGACACAAAGTAGCTAAGATACACTAAATTGAGTTGAGCTTTGAAAGATGAGGATGAAAACGAGAGACATGAGAGGTAGAGAGCTGCTATTATACACAAGTTACAGATTATGGAGCTGAGAGAGATGAGAGGTAGAGCAACTATTCCTGGCCGAGAAGCTGAGAGAGACAAGAAGCATTGAGAGGCTGAGAAGCTGAGAGAGACAAGAGTCGTCGAGAGGCCGAGAAGCTTGGTTGAGCAGCAGACTTAAAGAGATGAGACTGATTAGAGACGAGAGCAGGCATGCAATAGACTTTGAGTGTTGTTTTGAAAAATAAAAGGCTAGCGCAAGGCTCAAAAATTGAGGGTGGATAGAGAAGCCATATCCGCCAGCCAGAGAGGAGGGGGACGTAGATTTGAGAATCCACATCCCCCCTCCTATTTAGGGGACATAGCTTCTTAAGAATCCATGTCCCTCAATACAAAAAGGACGTGAGGTACGTGGCTTCTTAAGAAGCTACGTCCCTCGTGGCTTTTGCAAAAGCCACATCCCTTAAGAGAAAGGGATGTGGCTTCTGCAGAAGCCAGTTGGCTCTGTCATAAGCCACGTCCCCCTCCTTAAGAGGGAGGTGGCTTCTTCATAAGCCACGTCCCTCAAGAGGAGGGGATGTGGCTTATTCAGAATCTACATCCCTCATGAGGTGGGAGATGTGGATTTTGATAAAGCCACGTCCCCTCAAGTTGTAAGGGGACGTGGCTTATTAATTTTTTTTTAAAATATTTTTTCAATCTACATCCTCTTTTTGCTTGGGTGATGTGGATTGTGTTCTTTTTAAGTCTAATTTTTAAAATGGGATGTGAATTAGGATAGTAAAAATGTCTTTTTGCACTAGTGACACTTTATAGAACTAACATGCTCAAGATTATGGTACATGAAGATATACACATGCATTCGAATTGGCAAGATTATGACAAGCAAGAAACATGTTAATCTCATCAAGAAAGCCAAGATTATGAATAAGCTATGAAGAGGCTGAAAATTCATGCACTAAACATAACCGAATTTAAGTTACAACAAGCTCTTCTCAATCAAATGAATCATCACTTAAGATTACAAGTTCAAAGAGTCATATAAATTTGTAATTATAAAGAGAGAAAGTAGAAAGAGAATTTCAAACTAGCTAAAAAATAATACAAACTTAAGGTTTCCTCCTCCTCATAGTAGCTCTTTCAAGAATCTAACCTTGCATCTTCAAGCAATCTCCAAGTTGAAGCTCCAAAATTCTAGTTCTTTTTCCTATGAATTTTGCCTAAGAAAATAAGATTTGATCCTTATGAAAGCTATTAGGTTTTGTATAGAAGGAAGATATGAATAGAATGGTAGTGGTTTAGTAAAATTTGGATGGTTAGATTGAGAGATATGAAGGAGAGAGAGTAAAAGTGTTGAGAGAGAATTAAGAGAAAATGAAGAACATGAAGAAGAAAATATGAATTGTGCTTGTTGATCAGAAAACTGATCCTAGCCTCATTCAAATCTATTTGGATGAAATTGGGCGTGAATGACTTGCTAAACAAGTTGCCACAACACCATTACAAGTCATTAGGTCAAGTGAGGTTAAGGATAGTCTAGGTTGCAAGTCACTTGAATGATAATTCTAATGTTTACTCTTCTAATCCTATAAGTGTATGGATATGATAAGCTCTTATGCTCCCTTAATTTTCTTGGAATTTACTCCAAATGAAGCTCAAATTCAGATCTAAGATTTGCCTTCAAGCTTCTCAAACACATTGCAATTAACTGAGCTTTTACAAGTCAACTTGATCCCTTGTGTGCAAGTGCATGAAGACTTTATGTGTGCCTTATTTTACCTTGAAAATCATACCTAAATAGACTCATTCTAGGTCTGAATCATGTCCATAATATTCCTTGGAAGCTCTCTTCAATTACCTTGATTTATGTCCATAATTCATTTCAAAAGCTTTGGCCGAAGACTTATTTTGTAAAATTAATCAATTCACAATACAATTTGAGAAATACATGACGGAAGTAGATCATACACTTCTCTAATATGTAATGGACATAACCCACCAGCATTCTTATCCCAATGCATGCATTTCATAACAAAATAAAACTAACAAATGGTCCATACACCGCGGCATGTAGTTCGTGCACTGTGGCATGTGGCATAGAGCCTTACGCTTATCCTTTTTGTGCTGTACGCCATAACATGTGTCACCATATGTCGTGGTACACCTATCCAATTTTCTACTATCATTTTGACAGCAAAAATGATGAACTTTTG
Organism: Prosopis cineraria; assembly: GCF_029017545.1. Lineage (NCBI taxonomy): Eukaryota > Viridiplantae > Streptophyta > Magnoliopsida > Fabales > Fabaceae > Prosopis > Prosopis cineraria. The sequence continues at coordinate 25,320,443 of NW_026555335.1, forward strand.
GCATGTACTATTTTTACACAATATCCGATCGGAGTGATTCAAGTGCTCACTCAAAGCTTAGCTTGTATATTAACTAATGAGATAGGTTTGGACACGATCTAACTATCCAATCAAAATTTGGACACCCAGGTGCAAAAAGTAACTTTTTAAAAATTTTGCACACCTAATCGTTCAAATCAATCCATTTCTCTTATTAGACCTTACTAGGCCTTGAACCAAGTCCAAAAGGATCTAGTACACCTGATTGACCTCAATTAATCACAATCATACTTATATATCAAAATGTGACCCTTTGATGTCCAATTTTCATAATTCACTAACTTCAAATACTTTGCCATTTCTTGGCATAACTTAGCCCACTTGGCTATTTCTCAACTCATACATACACAATCATATTCATAATACAATCTTAGCCCTCAAATTACTCATTTCATCATAATTTGTCTCTTGGCTTAAGATTCACCAACATACAAAAATCATTTTAATACAATATACTTAAATCATAGCCCCTTTGTTTCAAACAACACATACACACATAATCAGGCTTGATTTCACAAAATCTCAATTTAATACATGTACACAACTCTATGGCAACTCATATACACTTATATATACAATCTCAGTTCCATTCATTACACAATCTCAGAGTACATGACTTCACATTCAAGCTGATCTGACTCTCTTCCCATGCCCTAATCACTTCTTGATCCTGTAACATGTAACCATAAGGGTGAGATAAAAACCTCAGTAACAGAATAACTCACTCCTATTGACTATCACATGCAAAAATATGGAAGTAAACATAGTATATCATTAAAACCACATAAATAACATTTATATGACATATCTTATTTCCTTTCTCAACTTTTCCTCAATCATAAAGGATTCCATGTTATCTCAACATATTTCATCATATCACATAACATGCTAGTATGATCTTTACCAACCAAACCTCCAAATCACTTTGACACAAAACCATAGGTTCATCTTAGACTAATATACACTTTCATTGGTCTTAAACTCACTTGCAGTAGTAGAATTACCTGGTTAAAGATGTTCTAACACATAATATGGACTATAGTTTTCCCTAATACACACAATGAAGTGTCGTTGACTCCAACACCATATCACAAGGACACTAAGGAGTCTCTCATCTCCAACACCATACCTCAATAGGCACTATGGAGATCTTCTCAAACACCACACCTTTCAAGGCACTAAGGAGAATTGTTTCCAATGCCATACCCTAAAAGGTACTAAGGAAACCTTACCATATGGTCTTTATCATCTCCTACACTTGAGTAAACTCCCACCCTTATGATCATGCTTTCTCAAACCATTTAAGATTCTAATTTACCCTTTCACACTTTCTTACACATAACATATACATATAATACTTTTAATTTGAAATCACAAATTTTAATACTTTATTTCAAGCAAAAACCATTTCACACAACAATCACTCAATGCTATAAACATACTTAGTTTAAAATCATTTCATGTACTACTTAGCATACTAACATACAGTTACAATCAACAGTCAAACAAAGGAAGTTATTCAGTTATCTCAACCCATCTATCACTAGAAAGGTTACCCATAAATTTCAACTATCACACAAGCTTATCTCAAGCTTCCTTCCTCTACTCACACGTTCAATATGTCAATCTGAACATATTTGGCATATTTTAGTCATTTAGTCTATTTTGACCAAAAACTCATTTTTTACTACTTATGACTATATTCATCTGTAAACTCTTTTTGATTTATCCATTCTAAGTCCATGACTACCCAATTACTACTCTACATAACCTCAACTAGTCTTCTTTTACTTAAATAAGATTTTTACACTAACTTTCTCTCTCTAAAGGCTAAAATTGAGCTTATGGGTTTAAAGCTCTACTGTTCAGCTCTAAACCAGTTGCAAAGCTTTAATTTAACTTCTGAGAACCTTTTTATTACTATTAGGAAAGAATCAAACCCCTTAAATTTCACCGATTCAATTTCTCTATAACTTATTTTCAGAGAAATTTGTGTAGAATGGAAGATAAGAGTTATACATAGCTTACCTAGCAAGTTACCAATCCGAATCACCTTCTACCACTCTAAAATAACTTGACTTAGCTCCTCAGCCTTTCTCTTCTCTTTATCTTGTGTGTTTTTAAATTTTTACTTTTGAAAATCACCTAATTTCATGACTTAAGAAATGATTTCTTGTCCATACGCTGCAGTGCATGTAGCACATGTCACGGCAAGTGGCACAGTGAGATTTATTCTCACCATACGCACTTGCTTCAACTTGAAATACACTCTTATCACCCATATCTATTCATACAACACACAAACAAGTCAAAATACTAATTAATCATCTAAATCTCTAATCCCATACTAACTTCCACTTCACCCTTGATTAACCTCTAAACTTAGTATTAAGAAATTCAAGATGTTACATAATGCATATAGGGACTCTTAACAAATAGAAATGGCCCTAAAACTAATGCACACATAAAATTTCTAATTTGCCCTTGAATTCCCAACAAAGTATAAAATGACCACAATACCTCTAATATGCACGCTTTCTCATTAGGGCCTAAAACCCTAATCTAACACCTCGAATGCACATTTTAGGGTTTCCTATCATGAAATGTGGTCCTAAATGCCTAAGAAAAGTGTGTAAAAAATGTGACCTATCACTTGGCTGATAAGGCAAGAAATTTTAGAGTCGTGGAAGGCACTTCTGATTAATAACTTAGTGGGTGAGCTACCTATAATCCTTACCTTCTATTCTACCAATATTTCTCTTAATATGAGTTATAAAGAAATTGAATCGGAAAAATTTAAGGTATTTAATTCTTACCCAATAGTAATAAAAATGTTTTTGAGAGTTAAATTAGAGCTTTGCGACTGGTTTAAAGCTGAACAATATGGCTTTGAATCATTGGCTTTATTTAGCCATAAATCAAGAAAGAAATGGGATGAAAATCTTGTTTAACTGATAAGAGATTAGTTGAGGTGATGTAAAGTAGTAATTGAGTAGTAATGGACCTAGAACAAATAAATAGAAAGAAATAGACAACTAAATATAGCCAGTAATTATGTGCTTTTGGTCAAATTGGACCAATTGACTATATTATGTCAGTTGTGTTTAGATTGGCTTATTGTACGTGTGAGTTGAGTAAGGAAGCTTGTTATGAGCTATAGTGGTAGTTAAAATCCACGGGTAACCTTTGTAGTGACAGAAGGGTTGAGGTAACCAAATAACTTTCTTTGTTTGACTATTTTTGTAACTGTGTGTGAGTATACTATTTATTACATGAAATGGTTTTAAACTAAGCATGATTTATGGCATTTTGTGAATGTTGCATGAAATGGCTTTTAATCAAATAGAAGTGTAGAAATATGTGATTTCATATATTATGTGTGTGTGTATACATATATATATTATGTATTGGAAAACATGTAAAGTAGTGATTGGAAACCTAAGATTGGTTCAGAAACCATGATCATAGGGGTAGGAGTTCACCCGTATGGAGTGTGGTGATAAGACCATATGGCATATTCTCCTTAGTGCTCGATAGGGTGTGATGTTAGAGAGTTGTATCTCCTTAGTGCCTTTCGAGGTGTGGTGTTAGAGATTTGGATTCCTTAGTATCTATATGATATGGTGTTAGAGCTAATGACACTCCATTATGTGTATTGGGGGAAATCATAGCCTGAAAGTGCGATAGAACACCTTTGATCGGGTGATTCTACCACTAAAGGTGAGCTCAAGGCCAATGAGATTGTATATTAGTCTAAGGCGAGCCTATGGTTTCAAATCGGGTGGTTTGGAGGTTCGGTCATTAGTGATCATGCTATAAGTGAAAAAAAGTGGTGATTATAGTGGCAAAAGTGATGAAATAACTGGTAAAATAGATAGGATGATTTATATTGATGAATTTGAAATGAAACATCTGATTATGCTATGTAAAATAATATATTATGCTTCTTTCATGTAGTTACATGTGATAGTCAATAGGAGTGATTTATTCTGTTATTGAGATTTTTATCCCACCCTTATAGTTACATTCTTACCGAACAAAGCAGTGATCAGGGCAAGAAAAAAGAGTCAGGACTGGCTTAGAGTTGTTGAAGCCATATGAATTTAGAGTATTGTGTAATAAACTGAAAACTTGAGTATGTATGTAAATAAGTTTCCATAGGAGATTGCATGCATGTTTGAGTAGTGTTTGGTTGAAATCGTATAGATTTATGGTGATAATGGTGAATCTTAGCCCATATGTAAAATTATGATGAAATGAGTAATTTGAGGCTAACATTGAGTTGTTATTATACTATGAATGTGGATACATGTAAATTTATGGTGAAAAGGGCCAAGTGGGCTAGTTTGTGTTAAGTGGTGAAATTTTATGAAGTGTGAAAATGGGTTGTTGAACAGCTAAATTTTGATATACATGTATATTTGTGATATATTGTGGTTAATCATATGTGTTAGGTCCTTTTAAACTTGGTTCAAGGCCTAGAATGGTCTAATGAGATTAAAGGATCAATTTGAGTGCTTGGGTGCACAAATTTTTAAGGAAAAGTGACTTTTTGCACTCAAGTGTCTAAATTTTGATTTGACCATTAGATCGTGTCCAAACCTTGAGACATGTTTACAAATTGATTTTTAATCATAATTTTATATGTATGTCTTGAAGATGATAAGAAGGTTGAGTTAAGCCCTAGAACATATCCATACTTTGTAATTGCTTATAATTTGCCACTTGCATTTAATTTAATTGACATGCATTAGTATGAGTTATTTGGACCTTGATTACTAAGTAATTCTATTTATCATGCCTCTTTATTTTGAGTCATTATGTGTATTTGAAATTTAAATTGCGAACTAGGATTAGGCCATTTTTGGTTTTTACTTACATTAGGCGTTCGTGAATTGTAAGTGTATTTTGGGCTTTAAGGAGTGAGTTTGTAAAGTATAATATATGTGATAGGGCCAAAATACTAATGCAAGTAAGAGTTAGGCATATTATATGTTGACTATGAAATATTTGATAAAAAGGTGCTTAAACTCCCCCTTGTATGCTTGGTTAAGGGGTTGAGTAGTGAAATTGTGATCTGTAAGTTTTTAATGTGACATAGTGCATTGTACGAGTTAGTTTTAATGTTTTCATGTGGTCTAATTGGTGTCAATGGCTATTAGCTTTTGGTAAATGAATTAGACACTTAGTTTTATGAAAATTATTGAGAAAGTGTAAGTTTTGAAAAGAGTGTCTAAATTTTGAATGTGTAATAATTTAGTCATATGACTAAAGCCATTAGTTAAAGCTTAAAAAGAGCTTTCTGTAGAAACCTAGTTTGTATCAATCGAAGGTCGGACGGAGGATTGGGGTGTGTCAGAAGTTGCCCCAAAAGCTGTCAAATTAACAAAAAAAAATTACCATAAAAAATCATGCAAATGCACCGTGGTGCAAGATGCCACGTGCTATGGCATATGGCATGGAGGCAAACACACCATGGCATATTTTGACAAGCCGCAATGCATGCCCCAAAATTTTATAGAATTATTTTGTTTTTAAATGTTCTTATAAATGCACTCATGTTTGAAATGATTCCATGCTTTTGTATATTTGTGAACTCTAATTTGTCTATTTGTAAGACTTTAAAAATGGTTTTAGTTTTGTAAACTTGGGATCTCAACTTTTTTTCAACCATTGGTAATTTGATATTATGTTAATTATCTTAATCTAATCTCTTTATTACTTGAGATTTGGAGTTAATTATAGGTTAGAAGGAGGAGGATATTACAACTTATCTTTCTTAAAAAGAAAACCCTCAAAACGTTAATAGTCATGGTGAAAGACACGACTTCCATGCTTTTCACACGATTTCTAAATTTCAATAAAGTCAGAATTAGTCTCATACAATCCCTTTAATAATTCAAATCCAATCAAACAAGTATGAAGGGAAGTAAGAAGAGTATACCTATGAGAAAGAGAAACATAAACCACATTCTCTTTACTTTTCATATGCTTGATGATATAGGGAAAAGATTCAATGAACTCTAACCATCTGACATGTCTCTTGTTTAACTTTCCTTAAGACATAAGATATTTAAGGCTCTTATGATTAGAATGAATAATAAATTTTTTTAGCCTCAAATAGTATTACCAAGTCTCTAAAGCTCTCTTCAAAGCATAGAGCTCCTTATCATAAGTAGAATAATTCAAAGAAGATCCCTTTAATTTCTCACTAAAGCAAGCAATAGGATAAGATTCCTATATTAAAATAGCACCAATACCAATACAAGAGGCATCACACTCAATTTCAAACAATTTATTAAAATCAGGCAATCTTAAAAGTAGAGCATTAGTGAGTTTTTCTTTTGAAGTGTTTAAAGCTTCTCGTGTGCTTTGGTCCACTTGAAAGTCACGTTTTCTTTACAAGTTCATTAAGTGGGGTAGTATTGGAAGAAAAGTCCTTTGAAAAGTGCTTGTAGCCATGAAAGCTTTGAACTTCATTTGCATTCCTTGGAGTTGGCCATTTGTGAATAGATTTCACCTTTGATTCATCTACATGAACTTCACCTTTCCCTACAACAAACCCAAGAAACACAACAGAATCTAAACAAAAAGGACACTTTTAGAGATTAGCATAGAACTTATTCTCCCTAAGGGTCATAAAACACCTCACGCAGATGTATCATATGGTTATCAAAGAAACTATTATAAGCAAGAATATCATCATAGTAGACAACCATAAATTTTCTAATTAAAGAATGAAAAACATGATTCATAAGATCAAAAAGTACTAGGAGTATCAGTCAACCCAAAAGGCATAATTAACTACTCATATAATCTAAACTTAGTCTCGAAAGTAGTTTTCCATTCATCATCCTCATGCATACATATTTGATGATACCAACTACTAAGATCTATTTTGGAAAAGACACATGCACCATGCAACTTATCCAATATATCTTCCAAATGAGGAATAAGGTAGCAATATTTAATTTTTATTTATTGATAGCTCTGCAGTCAATGAACATCCTTCAAGAGCCATCTTTCTTAGGTACCGAGATAACTAATACAACATATGGACTCAAACTTCCTCTCATAAAACTCCTTCTTTATAGATCCTCAACTTAGCATTGGATTCCTTAGTCTCTTCAGGATTGGCTCTTTAAGCTAGCAAGTTAGGAAGATATGCTTCAAGGACAAAATTAATGCGATGAATGATCCCTCTTAAGGGATGAACTCTATCTGAGACTCATCAAGGAAAAGATCTCCAAACTCCTTTGATGGTGGTGTTTTTGGACTGAGTAGTTCTTAGGCTTGAAATCTCCTTTAGGTGTGAAGGATGACTTGGAATCTTTATGAAATTAGAAGAAATCTTTCTTTACCTCACCTTCAAGGTCCTTTCAATTTGACTAGCTTTATGTAAAAGTTCCTATATATCAATATAATGGTATGCCTCCACCTCAGTAGCAATATTAAAATTTATACCATTAATAAAGTGGGCCATAGAAGTTTAAATACCTTCTTTAATATCATGTTTAACTAAAGCCTGTGAAGCTTGTGGTAGTACTCCTCCATGCTCATAAATCCTTGCTTAATTATAAGCAACTGTTTTTGCAAGTCCAGAAAGTAATGAAATAGGACATAATGCCTTCTTAGGATATGCTTCATTTCTCTCCAAGATCTTACTTGACCTTCTCCTGTTTGTCTCCTAGTGATGGTATAGTGATCTCACCATAGGCTAGCATAGCCAGTAAACTCCATAACAACAAGCTTGACTTTGTCATCTTTAAAATAAGGTTTCCAGTCAAAGATTTTATCAACCTTTTGTTCCCACTCAAGGTAGGCATCAAGATTTTCTTTCCCTGGGAATGGGGGAATCTTCATCTTATTCTTATTAAATGAAACTTTTGTTTATCTAAGAGTCTCCTTGTGGAACTCATCATCATGATCAACACGATCTTTCTTTTTGATCTTATGATTAGAGCCAGTAGAGTATAGGTCTTGTACATGACTAGGGATCTCATTCAACTACTTTTGAAAGGATTTTAGTACATCATTAAGATCAGGGTGTTTTGCCACAATGGTACCTACATGTTAGTGAAAACAAGAAAACCAGAAGATGGTCATCATCACTCTTTCATGTGTTTACACTCAGATCAATACAAATCACCCATGTTTTATACTTGTATTTGGATTTTTCTATAATGTGTTCTCTTGCATTTTTCTATAACATCCTGTATTTCTTAATCCTGTGATTAGCTATTAATCAAGGATAAAATGGTAATTAGAAAAGGATTAGAGATTTGGATAACTAGTTAATGATTTATGCCCTTAAGAATGTTGAATGAATAGATATGGGTGGTGCGATCATGTTCCGAGATGAAGCATGTTAGCATAATGAGGATTCTCCTTACTATGCCATGCGCTGCAGCACAAGTTGCATGAGCTACGATGCATGGACTAGAAAATGACCCCTTGAGTCGTGAAATTAGGGTCAATTTCAGAAAGGAAAAATCAAAAACACATAAGAGGGAGAAGAGAAGATGTAAGGCTAGGTAGGGAAAATGTTTTTTGAGTATTTAAAGGAACTTCTGATTAGTAACTTATCAAGAAAGCTTTGTATAACCCTTACCTTCAATTCTACCTAAATTTCTCTTAGTATGAGTTATAGATAAATGGAATCAGTGAAATTTAGAGGTTTGTTTCTTACTCGATAGAGATTTATGACTGGGTTCGAGCTAAATGATAGAGCTTTGAACCCATAGGCACCATTTAGCCCTAATTGATAGAAACTTGGGTGAAAATCATGTTTAGTTGAACTGAGATCATTTGAAGTGATATAAAGTGATATTCAAGTGTTAACTAGCTTAAGATGGATAAATGAAAAGGAATGAATGGTTAGTTTATAGCCATAGTCGATAATTAAATGTTTTTGGTCAATTGAATCGATTGACTAATTATGCCAAATATGTGTAAATTGGCATAATCCATGAGTTGATTGTGAAAAGGAGCTTGTAGTGACTGTTAGTATTCATTGAAATCCACGGGTAACCTTCTAGTGATAGAAGGGTTGAAGTAATTAAATAACTTATTCTATTTGTCTATCTATTGTAACTGTGTGCGAGTATGCTATCTAGTATATAAAATTGTTTTAAGCTAAGCATGATTTATGGTAATTTGTGAATGTTGCATGAAAATGGATTTTAGTCAAATAGATGGGTTAAAACATATGATTTCATACTATATATATATATATATGATATGGATTATGGATACATGTATCGTGGTGAATGGGAACATGTGTTTAGTTTGAAAAGCATGATCATAAGGGTGAAAGTTCACCAATTGTGTGGAGATGTACAGAAAGACCATATGGCATTATTCTCCTTAGTGCTTGAAGGGTGCAGTGTTGGAGAATTGTATCTCCTTAGTGCCTATTGAGGTATAGTGTTCGAGATTTGAACTCCTTAGTATTGATGTGGTATGGTGTTGGAGTTAATGATACTCCATTGTGTCTATTGGGGGAACCATAGTTCAGAAGTGAGATAGAACACCTTTGGCCTAGTGATTCTATCACTAAAGGCGAGCTTAGGCTAATGAGAGTGTATATTGATCTAAGGTGAGCCTATGTTTTCAAGTAGGGGTGATTTGGAGGTTCAGTCAGTAGTGATCATGCTATATGAGGAAAAGTGTGTGAAGTGGTGAATATAGTGGTAAAACAAGTGAAATGATATATGTTGATGTGATGTAAAGTGAAACATGTGATATATGATATGTTTACTTATTTATTATGTTATACTTTCATATAGTTGTATTTAGTAGTCAATAGTAGAGAGTAACTATATTACTGAGATTTTTATCTACCTCTATGGTTACATTTTTACAAAATAGAGTAGTGATCAGGGCAAGGGAAAAGAGTCAGGACTGGCTTAGAGTTTTAAAGTTGTGCGATTATAGAGTCTATGTAATGAACCTAAATTTTATGAATATTGTGTAAATAAGTTGTTATAGAGTTGCATGCATGTTTTGAATGGTTATGTGTTGGAAAATGGTGATTGTGGTAAGTTTTAGTGAATCGTAGCCCATATGCAGAAATATATGGTGAAAAGACCTAGATGGGCTAAGATTTAGTGGTGATTTTGTTGCGAATATGTAAAAGGGTGATTTGTAGTGATATTATGGTGAAAAAGGCTAAGTAGGCAAGTTTATGCTAAATAGTATAAAGTTTAGTTTGTGGAAATGGGTTGTTAAATGGCCAGATTGTGATATATGTGTGGATTTGATATATAACTTGGACAATCAGGGGTATTAGGTCCTTTTAGACTTAGTTCAAGGCCAAGTATGGTCTTATAAGACAATGGGATTGATTTGAGCACTTGGATATGCAAAATTAAAAAAAAGGTGACTCTTTACACTCATAATGGACCCATGGTATGGATAACATAGCATTAATGGCAACAAAGCTTGAGGATGGTAGTCATGAGCATGGTGATATGGAACGAGCCTAATACTTCCAATCCAACGTACCTAAAGACCCATTACAATATATTGGAGGTCTAATGACAAGAGCTCAAACTAAAGCCATGAAGCAAGCCTTGTTCAGTCTTATGCAAGAAGTTCAAGAGCTTGAAGAGCATTGGGGCACTCCTCTTAAGCCTAAAGGAGAGAATCTATGCGTGTATAATGTACTTAAGATCCAAACTCATGTAGAGTCAAGCACAAGAGATGCAGACCTTAGCCCAATGCAAGGAAGACTATAAGTTGAGCCCTCTTGCAAGCAAGGAGGCATGAAACCCTAGTGAAGAAGTTCAGGGTGGATCCTTTATGATCCCTTAATTGTCTCCAAAATTATTTCCCATTTTAATGGTCCTTTGATTTGATTTCCTATTTTGAGTCTAGTCAAAGGTTAGAATTAATTATAGTATTAATTTCTAAATTTTGTAATCCCATAATTTTAGGATCACATCTCAAATTATGTGGCTGAATATTTTATCATTATTTTTATATTATTTCTCCTTTTAGTATTAGGAAATTAGGGTTTTAATTTTAGGAAATATTCTTTTCTATGAGCCTATATAAATTAGGCAATAGGCATGCTCCCTCTTGTAAACGAAATAGAAGTTGAATGAAATTATTCATTTTAGAGTTTATAACTCTTGTCAGCCTTAGTGCTTTGTGGTGGTGTCCCGTGTGAGAAACAGACATGATCAAGAGCGTGATTAGCTCTTGTGGTGTCTTTGAAGGTTGAGGTTCCTAAAGGCAGGTGCTTTAAAGGATCGTTTCCTTGATCATTATCCCATTATTTATTTCATATCTTTCTTTATTTTCGTCATAAATTTCATCTCTTTCTTTTGATTTTTGTGTTTTGTTGTGTTAGGGTTCTGTCCTAAACTAGCACGATTCTGCTTCCGCGTCCCCAACCAGATTGGCATCACAGCTTTGGCTGCTAGTTTTAATTCAAATTCTTGTCCTTTCTTCTTTTTCATCTTGATTTATTTCGTTTTGTGATCATCTCTTATCTAATCCATCTACTTCTATCTTTTGGTTTTCTCTTCTTTATCTTTGTGACTTTTTTTTTTTATCTTATGTGAGTTTTCATTTTATTAGCCTTCTCAAAAAAAAAGAAAAAAAAATATACCTAGAAATTTGTGCAAAAAAAGGCAAAAAAAAAAAAAAAAAGTGTTAGTGTGTTGAAAAAAGAAAAAAAATCTGAAAATTCAAAAAAATTACAAAAAAAAATATATTGCTGTGAGTTATGACTGTAGAAAAAGGCTATTCTTAAACTTCAAGTCACCAGAGGTTGCTTAAAGAGAAAAGTCAACTTGGGTGATAAGAAAGTCTTATATGTTGATTACTTTCTTATTTTTGATTTTGGTAGTACTTTTCAAATTCTCTCTCTCTATTTGCTATTGTGCTACTCTCTTATTTTATTTAGTTTTCTATTTTTGTCTTTGAGTATTTGACTCTTTGACTTTTATTCTTTCTTTTTTTATTTTTGTTGTCACATGTGGTTTTTCCTTTAGCAAGCTTAATTTTATTTGAAAAATTTGCTTTCCTATTTGTTTCAAAATTGAAAAAAAAAATCCTCTTTCATCTTGTGCTTGTTTTCTAGTTTCCTAATTTAGAAGATATTCACTTGATTATTTCTTAGTTTCTTGATTTGTGTTTGGTTTCACCATTGGATTATATTCACAAGCTTAGTGAGTGGTAAAAGGCAAGTGTGTTTTTCATCATTAAAAAAAAGCCATTATTTTTTTTGTGAAACACGAGTGACTTTATTTATCTTGAGAGTAAACATGTGAGTTTGTGTGTGTGAAGACCCATTTTATCTTATATGATTTCTAGTGCTTTTGTGAACATGAGTAACAAGGATGAATCCCTTAGTATTGATATGAACTCTATTTTAGAACTTATCAAAACACAGTTGCAGCAGTTTCGCTTGGAACTTGATCATAGGTTCCATAAAGAGGATAAAGATGAGTTGGAGACTTCCTCTTCTAAAGGAAAGAAGCGTGAGATCCCCAGTGATGATGAAGAGTATGAAGAGCCCCCTTCTCCTAAAGGAAAGAAATCCTCAAAGCATGATGTTGACATACCAGACCAAAAAGTAAAGTATCCTTCATTCAAGGATAGCAACAATCTAAAAAAATACCTTGATTAGGAAATGAAGATGGACCAAATCTTTATGACTCTTGATTTGTCTAAGTCAAGGAAGGTAAAAACTGCTTCTTTAAATTTCACTGACTATGTTGTTTATTGGTGGCAAGATTTACAGTACAAAAGAAGCCAACTTGGGAAAAAGCCCATTAAAACATGGGAGAAGCTTAAAAGGTACTTGAGAAAGGCTTATGTCCCCATCTACTACTACACAAAGCTGAATAGAAAATTGAGAATGTTTTCTCAAGGATCTATGACAGTGGAGGAGTATGTGCACGAGTTGAATATCTTGAAGTTTCGTGTAAAAAATTCAAGAAAATGAACGTGAAGCAATGTCAAAAATTATAGATGGCTTTAGGCCAAAGTTGAGAGATAAGCTTAACTTGTACACTTTTTGTGGACAAGGAAGAGCTCATACACAAGGCTATAAAGTTGGAGCAGAGAAATAAGAATAAACATTCCAAGTTCTCTTGGAAAGACTCCAAGACAACTTCCAAATGGAAGCATTCCAAAGCCAAAGATACATCCCAGGCCAAGAAAGAAATAAAGACCAAGTATGAGGGTAAAACTTCTAAACCTAAACCTTCTTCTTATTCATCTAACACTTCTCTATTAAGTGTTTCAAATGTCATGGTGTGGGCTACATGGCGAGAGATTGTAGCAATAAAAGAGTTATGATCTTGAGAGATGATAGTAGCTATGATAGTGTGCATGAAAGTGATAAAGATGATGCTGATAATGTTGATAATGATTCTACCTCCCATGAATCAAATGATGAGCTTGAATGCAATGGTGTAGTTGACTTTATCTTGGTGGCAAGAAAAGCTCTTAATATTTAACCAAAGGAGGATGATGAACATGAGCAATATGAGCATATTTTTACACTAGATGCTTCATCAAAGAGAAAGTATGTAGCATGGTAGTTGATGGTGGTAGTTGCACTAACTTAGCTAGCACTTTACTTGTAGATAAATCATCTCTACCTTTAATTTCACACCCTAAGCCCTACAAATTGCAATGGTTGAATGATTGTGCTGAAATTAGGGTTTCTAAGCAAGTGTTAATTACTTTCTCTGTTGGGGTTTATACTTGTGATGTATTATGTGATGTAGCCCTTATGCTTGTTGGACACTTGTTATCAGGTAGGCCTTGACAGTTTGATAGTAAGGCTACTCATGATGGTTTTAGAAATTGTTACAAGGTGCTTTTTAAAGGCAAGACTATTGTATTAAATCCTCTTAGGCCCACCCAAGCCTATAAAGATCAATTAAAGATTACTCAAGATTACAAGCAAAGGAGAGATCTCCTTGATTGTGGCATGAGTGAGAGGGAAAAGAAATACTTTACTTGAAAATCAATCAAAAGAGAGGAAAAAGAGTGGTGAGAAGGTGAGAAAAGAAAAAAATAGAATGGTAGGAGTGAAGGAAAATAGTGAAAAGAAAATATTATTGTGTGGGAAAAGTAAGATTCAAAAGGCTTTGATGAGTGAGCAAGCTCTTATCGTAATTCTCAAGAATATTTATTTTTCTACTGACACTCTTGACCCCACTTTGCCTTCTAGTGTTGTCTCTTTGTTGCAGGATTATGGAGATCTATTCCATGATGAAATTCCTAATGGACTTCCTCCCTTAAGAGGAATTGAGCATAGGATATATTTCTTGCCCAGAGTTACTATTCCAAACAAGCCTCCTTATAGGGCTAACCCTAAAGAGACTAAGGAGATCCAGTGTCAAGTAGAGGAATTGATGATGAAAGGCTTTATGTGTGAGAGCCTTAGCCCTTGTGTTGTCCCTGTTATCTTGGTGCTAAAAAAAGATGGATCTTGGAGAATGTGTGTTGATTGTAAAGCAATCAAAAAAATCACTGTAAAGTATCGTTACCCTATCCCTAGACTTGAAGATATGCTTGATGAATTGTATGGTGCTTCTATCTTCTCTAAAATTAATCTTAGAAGTAGTTATCATCAAATTCATATGAAAGAGAGTGATGAATGGAAAACTACCTTTAAAACTAAATTTGGATTATATGAATGGTTAGTTATGCCTTTTGGTTTGACTAATGGTCCTAGTACTTTTATGGCATTAATGAATCATGTTTTTAGAAAGTTTATAGGCAAGTTTGTTGTGGTTTACTTTGATGATATTCTGATTTATAGTAAATCTTTGACTGATCTTATGAATCATCTTAAAAATGTGTTTGAGACCTTGAGGGAATATAAGCTATATGCTAATTTTCAAAGTATTTCTTTTGCATAGACTTTGTTATCTTTTGGGATTTATTGTTGGATCAAAGGGAATTCGTGTGGATGAGGAGAAAGTTAAGGCTATTCATGAATAGCCAACCCCTAAGAATGCAAGTGAAGTAAGAAGCTTCCATGGCATAGCAAGCTTTTATAGGAGATTTCTTAGGGATTTCTCTAGCATTACTGCCCCTCTTAATGAACTTGTTAAGAAGAATGTGACCTTCAAATGGGGTGAGACACAAGAAAGGGCTTTCCAAACCCTAAAGGATAAATTGACTAATGCCCCTTTACTTGTTTTGCCTAATTTCTCTAAAGCATTTGAAATTCAATGTGATCCTTCTGGTATTGGTATAGGTGCTATTTTAATGCAGGATTCTAAGCCCATAGCTTACTTCAGTGAAAAGCTTCATAGCACAACTTTGAATTATTCCACCTATGACAAAGAGCTTTATGCTCTAAAGAGGGCCTTAGAAACATGGCAACATTATTTGTGGCCCAAGGAATTCATCATTCATTATGATCATGAAAGTTTAAAGTTTCTCAAGTCTAAAGGTAAGTTGAACAAGAGACATGCTCGCTGGATGGAATTTATTGAAACCTTTCCTTATGTGATTAAGCATAAAAAAGGTAAAGAAAATATCGTTGTTGATGCCTTATCTCGAAGGTATACATTACTTTCCTATTTGCATGCTCAATTACTTAGCTTTGAGATTCTAAAAGATCTTTATAAAACTGATTCTGATTTTGAAAATATTTGAAAATCTTGTGAAAATCATGGATCAAGTGATTTCTTTAGATTTGATGGATTTCTTTTTAAGAAAAATAAATTATGCATTCCTATTTGTTCTATGCGTAAGTTGCTTATTAAGGAAGCACATAGTAGTGGTTTAGTGGGACACTTTGGTGTAGAGAAAATTTTGGCTATTTTGTCTGATCATTTCTTTTGGCCTCACATGCAGAAAGATGTCACATCTGTTTGTGATAAATGCATTAAATGTAGATAGGCAAAATCTAAGGTCCAACCCCATAGACTTTACTCTCCTTTACCTGTCCCCTCTTACCCTTGGGAACATATCTCTATGGATTTTGTAATTAGATTGCCTAAATCTTCTACAGGAAAAGATTCCATATTTGCTGTTGTTGACAGGTTCTCTAAGATGGCACACTTTATTGGTTGTGCTAAGACTAATGATGCTGTTATTTTTTAAAAAGATTGTTCGTTTGCATGGTTTACCTAAGACTATTGTAAGTGACAGGGATGTGAAGTTTCTCGGTCACTTTTGGCATACCTAATGGCATAAATTAGGGACTAAGTTACTTTTTTCCACTACTGCCCATCCACAAACTGATGGTCAAACTGAGGTAGTTAACAGAACT
Organism: Prosopis cineraria; assembly: GCF_029017545.1. Classification (NCBI taxonomy): domain Eukaryota; kingdom Viridiplantae; phylum Streptophyta; class Magnoliopsida; order Fabales; family Fabaceae; genus Prosopis; species Prosopis cineraria. The sequence continues at coordinate 25,336,737 of NW_026555335.1, forward strand.
ATGACTACACTATTAAGAGCAATAATTCAAAAGAATTTGAAAAATTGGGTGAATTGTTTACCTCATATTGAATTTGCTTACAACAGGGCTATTCACTCTTCTACTTCTTATTCTCTATTTGAAATTGTTTATGGCTTCAATCCATTATCTCCTATTGATATTTTACCTTTGTCTTTCTCTAAGCATGCTAACACTTATGGCAAGAAAGAAGTTGAGTTTGTACAGGACTTACATGCTAAGGTTAAAGCAAACATAGAGCGAAAGAATGAGCAATATGCCAAGCAAGCTAATAAAGGTAGGAGACATGTGATCTTTAAGCCTGGAGATTGGGTTTGGTTACATTTAAGGAAAGAGAGATTTCCTAATCAAAGAAAGTCCAAACTTCAAGCTCGAGGAGATAGACCTTTCCAAGTTTTGGAAAGAATTAACGATAATGCTTACAAGATTGATTTTCCTAGCTCTTATGGCAATGTTAGTTCCACATTTAATGTTTCTGATCTATCTTTATATGATTCTGCAGATTCGAGAATAAATCCTTTCCAACTAGGAGGGAATGATGGACCCCATGGCACAGATGACATAGCATTAATGGCAACAAAGCTTGAGGATGGTAATCATAAGCATGGTGACATGGAAGGAGCCCAATACTTCTAATCCAACGTACCTAAAGATCCATTACAATATATTGGAGGTCCAATGACAAAAGCTCAAACTAAAGCCATGAAGCAAGCCTTGTTCAGTCTTATGCAAGAAGTTCAAGAGCTTAGAGAGCATTAGGGCACTCCTCTCAAGCCCAAAGGAGAGCATCTATGTGTGTATAATGTAGTTAAGATCCAAACTCATGAAGAGTCAAGCACAAGAGATGCAGACCTTAGCCCAATGCAAAGAAGACTACAAGTTGAGCCTCTTGCAAGCAAGGAGGCATGAAACTTTAGCGAAGAAGTCATGGGTGGCATGATTTTAAATCCTTTATGATCCCTTAATTGTCTCCAAAATTATTTCCCATTTTAATGGTCCTTTGATTTGATTTCCTATTTTGAGTCTAGTCAAAGGTTAGAATTAATTATAGTATTAATTTCTAAATTTTGTAATCCCATAATTTTAGGATCACATCTCCTAAATTATGTGGCTGAATATTTTATCATTATTTTATATTATTTCTCCTTTTAGTATTATGAAATTAGGGTTTTAATTTTAGGAAATATTCTTTTCTATAAGCCTATATAAATTAGGCATGCTCCCTCTTGTAACCGGAACAGAAGTTGAATGAAATTAATCATTTTAAAGTTTATAACTCTTGTGAGCCTTAGTGCTTTGTGGTGGTGTCCCGTGTGAGAAACAAACGTGATCAAGAGCGTGATTAACTCTTGTGGTGTTTTGAAGGTTGAGGTTCCTAGAGGTAGCTGCTCTAGAGGATCTTTTCCTTAATCATTATCTCATTATTTATTTCATATCTTTCTTTATTTTTCATTATAAATTTCATCTCTTTTTTTTATTCTTGTGTTTTTTGTTGCGTCAGGGTTTTGTCCCTAAACTAGCATGATTCTACTTCCGTGTCCCCTATCAACTCAGATACCTAAATTTTGATCAAACCGTTAGATCATGTTCAAACTTATCTTATTAGTTAACTTATAAGTTAAGCTTCGTATGGGCGCTTGAATCACTCTAATTGAATGTCATATGTGGAAATGACGCATGCTAAAAATTTGTCATTTGAGCTATTAAATGACAGCTGCAGAATTAGGCATGTGCGCCGCAATGCATAGCGTGTCACATTTTGGCACATGACATAGAGAAGGTCTGGGCGTGTGGCTCTGTGCCACATGCCATGTGCATGGCTCATAAATTGACTTGATTTTATAGTTCTTGATGCATGCAATGATTGATATGAATGAATGTAACTTGTTTTCGCTGTGTAATATTTTAATTTCTTATGAATTTGACAGTTTTGCTAAATGAGTCTTAGGTACAAGCTTTTCAAACAAAATATTTGATAACTGTTTGGTGTAACCTTTTTCCATATCCACCCAATATAAGAGAAGATTAACAATAACCACTTTATACACACCAATCAAAAATTAAAGATTTTGTTTGAAAAGTTTGACTAGAGACTTGTTTGTAAAATCATCCAAAATCATACCGTATCAAAAAATACACAGTGGCAGCAATTCACACATTTGATTCAAGTGCCCACATGAAGCTTAGCTCATAAGCTAGCTAATGAGATGGGTTTAGACACAATCTAATGGTCCGACCAAAATTTGGACACTCGAGAGTAAAAAGTCACTTTTCGTGAAAATTTTGTATACCTAAGCGCTAAAATTGATCCTTTTCTCTCATTAGACCACACAAGGTCTTGAATCAAGTCTAAAATGACTTAATACACCTAATTGACCACTTTATATCATAATTATACACATATATTAAAATTTGACCTCTCAACGGTCAATTTTCACATTTCACAAACTTTTACAAGTTACCGTCACTTGGCATAACTTGGTGCATTTGGTCTTTTTCTCAACATAAACACATACATTCACATTCATAACATATGTATGAATCAATCTTAACCCCAAATTTCTTAATTCATCATAATTTCTCACTTGGGCTTAAGATTCACCAATATTCACAACAATTTCAACACAAACCTACTCAAATCATAGTTTTAATTTATTTCATCACATAAACATGCAATTGGGCTAAGATTCCATAAAAATCAGTACTCAAGTCATGCATGTAACCTTATGGAAACTCATTTGCACATATATATACACACACAAGTTTCTTAGTTCATTATGCAAACTATAAGTTTACACAGCTTCAACAACTCAAGCTGATCCAGACTCTCTTTCCTTTCCCTCATCGCTAATCGGTCCTATAAAAATGTAACCACAAGGGTGACATAAAAATATCAAAAATAGAATAATTCTCTTTTGATGACTATCACTTCTAATGACTATTACATGCAATTATATAGAAGTAAAGCATATAATATACCATTTAAACTACATTAACATAGCATATATTACAAGTTCTACTTAAATCACATTAATGTTTCTCATTTCACCTCTTTACACCACTTTTCACCATTTTACTAGTATAAACATCACAAAGCATTCCTTAGCATGATCACTACTAACCAAGAATGTATAGTTACAACTTTACTAGCATCATCACAAAGCTACATTATGAATAGTAATGGCTGATTTTAGTTTGAGTGGTGTACATAAACTTGTGATATGATATTACATGTTGCCAACTAGGAATGCATATCATTTTGATTGGTTGCACTTGTATCATATTATGTTATTTTGTATTTTAGCCTAATATTGTATATGATGTGAATATTTGGCAATTTTTTGTGGTGATGGCTAAAATACTAATATAAGTGCAAGAAATATTGTATACATGTGGTGATAATGTATATGTGGCGTATTATGTGGCAATAGAGGCAAAATAGTGTTTGTGGTGTTGATTTTATATTTTAGTCATATTAGGTGAAACTGGCATTAAGTGGCCAAATTTTGTGTTTGGTATGTTTTTATGAGTTTGAATGCTTAATCAAGTGTATTTTGGTCCATTGAACTTGGTTCAAGCCTCAAAGTGGTTAATGGTATAAGTTTTAAGTTTTGGATACTTGGATGTTTGAAAATCGCTTTAAAAACTAATTTTTTCATCTGAGTGTCTAAAATTCTCATACGGTGTCACATAATGAAACTTATACCATTAGTTAGCTTATTGAATAAGCTTCGAGTGGGCACTTGAATCACTCTAATTGGACATTGGATGTGAAAATGGCATGCGTTCAAAGTTCGTCCTGAAAAGCTGTCATGACAACATTTTGCTGTCATGAGCACGTGCACTGCGGCGCATTGTGCATAAGCCAGTGCACAGTACAGTGGCTAAATTTGCCTTTCTATTCCACATGCTGTAACGCATAGACCACGAGCCATAACACATGCACCAAAATACTCAAAAATGATATTTTTGGCCCTGTTTTCAATTTTGCTTCCTAAAACTTTTCCATGCTTCCAATACATTTATAAATCATTCAGTTTGAGCTCAAACTATAAATTTGAAGGTTTTTTTATGGGATCCCAAATATTCCAAAATTATTTCTAAAAGATTATTTGTTTTAACCCTTATATATATATATAATGTGAGCTTAAGAGCAATCCTTACTCCTAATTATGATTGTTTGTTGTGATTGTGTAGTGAATTTTGGCAATGTGAAGTTGGACATTACATTTTGGTATCAATTTCTCAAATTTTGAGATCTAGTTGTGGTGATGTGTCCTTACATTTATTTGCATTAGTTAGCAACTTTATGTACACAACTCTTTCACTTTGTCTCATTTTCTTTATTTTTCCTACTAATTCCCCTTCTCTACTTAGTTTCTTCCTTCAGAGGGGAAAAAATGGTTAGAAGATACACTCGAAATGCTAGCAATTTGCCTAGCAATTTACCAAAGAATAATGGTCCTATACTAGAGATACAGCCAGAGATACTAGTAGAACAACAACAAAGGCCCTGGTAATGAGGCAATTCTAGAAGAATTGCAAGATATGATAAGAAATAGTCAGAGAAATTTTCAAGACCATGATGCTCTGCTCCATAATAGAGGTCGTGAGGAGGATCAAAGGAGACTAAAAAAGCTTATGAGAGTAGATTGGAACTATCTCATGGTTCTGATAGTAGATTTAGATTGTCTGGGACTAAAGTAGATGGAAATGCTCGAGGGATGGCTATTGATCGAGCATAGAGGACTTTCTCCTAGTTTAACCCTCCAACCTTTAATGAAACTATAAAGGAAGGAGAAGCGGAGAAATGGATAGAGAGAGTTGAAACCATCTTTGAGGTGGTACTGTGCTCTACTGAGTATAAGGTGATTCTAGGCATATTGTATCTGGTTGACGATGCTAAACACTAGTAGAATTCTGCCAGCATTTAAAGATGAGAAGGAGACTGAGCTCCATGCATTTTGATAAGGAGATATTGATGAGGAAGCATTTATTCAGAAGTTAAATCAGTTATCAAAATTTTTTACTTATCTGAATGAGATGGATGATAGCAAGTGGAAGGTAAAGAGGCTTTTAGAAAAGATAAGGCCTGATATAGATAGTAGATTGCTTTGTTAAGAGTAACCACATATGGTGACATATCTAATCGGCTCCGAATTATAGCAAGAAGGCGTCAGGAAGTAGAAGTAGAAAAGAGATGGGATAGTCATAGGAGGTTCTCATCCTTTTTAGGCCCTTCTAGAGGAGTCTCCAAGAAGACTAGTTATGGCCTGAGTAGTTCTGGAGTATCAGGCAAGAAGAGTTTTATTAGAGGATCACAAACTCGAGGAACATTTCAGAGGGGTAGATTTAGAAGTTATAGTGTTCCACAACTATCTTGGCAGGCTTTCAATATGCCTGCTCCAAGCTTAAGTATAGCTCGATCACCACCATGTCTAAGTGTGGGTGGTCACATCCTGGGAAGTACTGGGTATGTTTTAAATATAAGAAAGCTGGCCATCTGGGGAGATAGTGCCTCGAGAGAAGAGTGGAGATGGCAAAGCAGAGATCGACCATTCTAGGACGAGTCTACTCACTATCCCAGGAGGAGGCTAGAGTGTCGTTAAATTTAATAAAAGGTATTATTTCTATTTACGAGCAATAATTGAAGCATTATTTGATTCTGGTGCTACACATTCATTTATTTCACATGAATGTGTAGAGAGGTTAGGACTTCCTTTGCATGAATTGTTGTATATGATTAAAGTATCTACTCCATATAGGTTATCTAATATGATTAGTAAAGCATGTTTGAATGTAGAAGTGAGGTTTGAGAATCATTCGACTACTCTCGATTTGATCTGGATTCCTATGAAGGGTTTGGACGTGATTATCGATATGGATTGGTTGATGGCAAATAATGCCGTCTTGGATTATGCTAGGAAGATAGTTTTGTTACTGGTACATACTCTACTAGCTAATATTCCTAGTGAGTCTAAGTTCTTATCAATAGTACAAGCAGAGAAACTAATGCAACAAGGGTGTATGGCTTATATAGTTTTATTTTCAGTGTATGGGGTTTATGATGGAAGTATTAATAAGATTGGGGTAGTGAATGAATTCCTTGAGATATTTGCAGATGATATGTCCAATTTGCCACTAAAAAGGGAAGTGGAATTCATGATAGACCTAGTGCCAAGAACTGAACCAATCTCAAAGGTACCATATCAGATGTTACCAACTAAGTTAGCTGAATTGAAGAAGCAAATGGAGGAGTTACTTGAAAAAGGGTTTATTAGACCCAGTATATCACCTTAAGGATCACCTGTGTTGTTTGTTAAGAAGAAGGATGGTAGCTTACGACTCTATACTAATTATAGATAGTTGAATAAGGTGACGATAAAGAACAAATTTCCTTTACCAAAGATTGATGATTTGTTAGATCAACATGTGGGAGCTTTAGTTTTCTCAAAGATTGACCTAAGATCAGGATACCATCAATTGAGAGTGCACTTGGGGGATGTGCCTAAGATGGCTTTCCATACTAGATATAGGTATTATGAGTTCCTAGTAATGCCATTTTGGGTTAACAAATGTGCCTGCAGTTTTTATGGATTTCATGAACTGCATATTCAGGCCTTACTTGGATCATTTTGTCGTCATATTGATTGATGACATTCTGATATATTCTGAAGATAAGGAGCAGCATGAGAAGCATTTAAGGATTGTGCTATAAATCTTGAAGGACAATAAGCTCTATGCCAAGCTTAGCAAATATGAGTGTTGGCTAACAAAGGTTTGATTTTTAGAACATGTTGTGTCGACGGAAGGGATTGCAGTGGATCCGCATAAAGTAGATGTGGTGTTGAAATGGGAGAGACCTAGTTCTGTGATTGAAATATAAAGTTTTTTAGCGTTGGTTAGATATTATCACAGATTTATCCAGGGCTTCTCTCAAATAGCTTCATCATTGATTGGATTGACCCAAAAGGATTAACCATTCATTTGAAATGACAAGTGTGAGATTGCATTTCAGAAGCTAAAAGAGAAGCTGACTATGACATCAGTGTTGATTATTCCTAATCCATAATTACCATACGAGGTGTATATAGATGCATCTCTGAAGGGTTTCGGATGTGTGTTGATGTAAGACGAGCAAGTAATCGCTTATGCCTCTAGACAGCTCAGACCACATGAAGAGAATTACTCGACCCATAACTTAGAGCTTGCTGTAATGGTATTTGCATTAAAGATTTAGAGCTACTATTTGTATAGGGCAGTGTTCAGCATTTTTAACGACCACAAGAGCCTAAAATATTTAGTAGATTAGAAAGAACATAATATGAGACAGAGAAGGTAGATAGAGTTCCGAAAAGATTATAGTTTTGAGTTTAAATACCACCCAGGGAAAGTAAATGTGGTTGCAAATGCCTTAAGTTAAAAGTCGTTGCATATCGCTTGTCTAATGGTGTAGGAGCACAAATTATAGGAATCCTACTTGGATATTCAGCATGACTCATCGGAATTAACTTTGTATAGTTTACATTCCATAGAGATTACTAATGAGTTCTTAAGAGAGTTAAGGATAGCACAGCTTGAGGATGAGTATCTATTGGGAATTTGGGAAGATATAGAGGAAAGGTGAATCACAAACTTCAGTTTCAGTGTTGATGGATTTGTTGTGTATCAAGATCAGGTTTGTACATTAGATGAGGATGATTTGAGAAAGAAAATTCTAAATAAGGCACATAAGAGTAGATATACAATTCACCCTGGAGCAACTAAGATGTACCAGGATATAAAGCGGTATTGGTGGTGGCCTGGAATGAAAAGAAATGTCACAGATTTTGTATCTTGGTGTTTAATTTGTCAAAAGTTTAAAATCGAGAATTAGAGACTAGCAGGAACTTTACAACTACTAGAGATACCAAAGTTGAAGTAGGATAGTGTATTTATGAATTTTATTTTTGAATTACCAAGAACCCAATCCAATCATGACTTTATTTGGGTGATTGTAGATAGGTTAATAAAGTCAGCTCATTTCTTGGCAATGCAAATAAGTGATTCATTGGAGAAGTTGGCAGAGATATACATTCGAGAAGTTATGAGATTTCATAGGTGCCAAAGGACATTGTCTCTAATTGTGATCCGAGGTTCACCTCAAACTTTTAAAAAGTGTTGTAGAGAGCAATAGGTACTAAATTAAGATTCAATACAACATATCATCCATAAATTAATGGATAGATAAAAAGGACTATACAAACTCTAAAGGACATGTTGAGAGCTTGTGCCTTGGAACTGAGAGGCAATTGGGACAGCCATCTTCCTTTAGCTGAGTTTGCCTACAATAATAGTTTCCACTCCAGTGTAGGGATGGCTCCCTATGAGGCACTATATGGAAGGAAATGTTGATCTCCTCTTTGTTGGGTTGAACTAAGTGAGAGAAGCATTATGGGTCAAGATATTGTGGATCAAACAATGCAAAAGATTTAAATGATAAGGCAGAAACTTCTAATAGCTTAGAGTAGGCAAAAGAGTTATACGGATAAACAGTGGAGGCTGTTAGAGTTTATGGTTGGTGACCATGTTTTTCTAAGAGTTTTTCCTGTGACAAGAATTGAGAGGTCAATTCGAGTAAAGAAATTATCTCCTCAATTCATAGGTCCATTCAAGATCCTCAAGAAAGTTAGGCCGGTTGCCTACCAAATAGCCTTGCCACCACAATTATCTTAGATTCATGATGTTTTTCATGTTTCTTAATTAAAGAAATATCAACCTGATCTGTCTCATGTGATTGAACTTGAAGAGGTTAAGCTGCAAGAGACTATGACTTATCGAGCAGAGCCAGAATGAATAGTGGATGTTAAAGATAAATAATTGTGAAACAAGACTATTTAGTTAGTTAAGGTAGTATGGAAAGGAATGGCTCTTGGTGATGCTACCTGGGAGATAGAGAACAAAATAAAGCAGCAATACCCCTATCTGTTTCTTTAGGTATGTGTTGTGGTTGTTGTTGAATTTTGGGGGCAAAATTCCTTTAAAGGAAGGGAGAACTGTAACATCTGAAAATTTCAAATCTGGAATAAATTGACTAATTAAGAGATAAAATAGTTAAAAAGATGATTAATTAATTTAATTATGTTTTTGGGTTGCTAATTAGCTTGTTAGGTCATATTTGGCTCTAAATTGAGTTAGGATGGAAGTTGGATCAAATCGGGTGGCATTGGGGGAGCAAAAGTGAGTTTTTGCACTCCGCATCGTGAGCCATAATTTATGGGTTGTGCATTATGGCACATAGTACAACACAAGCATAAAATGCAAAAATGATATGAAAAAGTCATTTTTGGTTGGTGAAAGCTTATAACTCAAAGGAGGAAGATTTGGGCACTGCTAGGGCATTATTTTGGGAGGATTTTGAAGATAAATTAGGCCTTCAAACTCTTGAGTGAGTTTCCTACCCTTCTCCTCTATCTTTTCATCTCATTTTCCATGGAATTTAGAAGTGGGAGAAATTGCTCCAAATGGATTAAGCTGAGTCTATGTTTTAAAGGTTTTTGTTGACTCTAAAAGTTTGATTTAAGTTTCTTAACCTTGGTTTAGTGGTAATATGAAATTAAATTATTGTTTGGTGAAAGTTGGAGTAAGCCCTAGCTTGATTATAGGGTTTTGAGGTGTGACAAGTTGAGATGTAAAGTGTTATGTTGTAATAGAGTTAGAGTGAGGCTTGAAGGGATTGTGTGAGAAAATGGAAATCTTGACAATCCTATTTGTTGAGAATATGAGTGAGAAGTAGGAGAATTAGGATGTTATGGATAGCTAATAGTGCTTGTGTTAATTGAAAATTAACATATAATACTTGTTGATGTAGATTATGGTGTAGGAAAACTTGCCTTGACACAACAAGAGATTTAGTACTACGAGTAACCCTTTTTGTAACAAAAGGGTTGAGGTAACTAGATAATTTGCATTATTTGTTATCTTGTATAAGTTATTCTCAAATTGTTTTTATATGATTTGTTACATATATATGGATAAATTTTGTAGAACTATTTTAGAAAATGAGTGAAGTATTAATTTGTGAAATTTCATGTTTTTGAAGTAAGTGGTAAGATTTGTTATATTTGTTTAGAAAGTAATTTATGCATGATCAAATGGTGATATATTGTGAAATGTGGCATGTTAGAGGGTAGGAGGTCACCCTAGTGGAATTAGTGAAGATTAAGTCCATATGGCACTACTTACACCTCGAGATGCCAGGTACAACTCATATTTCTCCTTAATGCCCGAAAAAGGGTGTGGTGTTGGAGACTTACTCTCCTTAGTACCCAAAAGGGTGCGGAGTTGGAGAATATGCTCCTTAGCATCCGTAGGATGTGGTGTTGGAGTAACAGCACCCTCCAATTACTTATAATAAGGGGAACCTATAGTCCAGAAGTGGTTTAAGATACCTTAGCCAGGTAGTCCTACCATGAATGGTGAGCTTGGAGACCATACATGTGGTTTGGTTCCATGAAATAGCGTATTAGTTTAGTCGGGAGTACTGGACGATCGGATGATTAGTGATCATGCATTTGAATTGTGGTAATTGTATATGGTGTGTTTATTATGCTTATTTTAAGGCTTGTTTATAACTTGGCATGTTAATCAATAATATAGATCATCTTAGTTGTTGACCTTTTTATCTCACCCCGTGATTATCATTTTACAAGTTCTACCATTGAGTTTAAGCAGGGGAAGGAATCAAGCAAGGACTAGTAAATTTGCTATATTATGAATAGTAATGGCTAATTTTGGTTTGAGTGGTGTACATAAACTTATCATATGATATTATATGTTGATTGGTTGCACTTGTATCATACTATGTTATTTTGTATTTTAGCCTAATATTGTATATGATGTGAATAAGTGGCAATTTTTTATAGTGATGGGCTAAAACCCTAATACAAGTGCAAGAAATGTTGTATACATGTGGTGATAATATATATGTGGTATATTATGTAGCAATAGAGGCCAAATAGTATATGTGGTGTTGATTTTGTATTTTGGTCATATTGGGTGAAATTGGCATTAAGTGGTCAAATTTTGTGTTTGGTATGTTTTTGTGTTTGAATGCTTAATCAGGTATATTTTGGTCCATTGGACTTAGTTCAAGCCTCAAAATAGGTTAATGGTATAAATTTTACGTTTTAAGTATTTTGATGCTTGAAAATAACTTTTAAAATTGAATTTTACATCTGAGTATTTAAAATTCTCATACAGTGTCAAATTATAATGAAACTTTTATCATTAGTTAGCTTATTGAATAAGCTTCGCATGGGCGTTTAAATCACTTCAATTGGACATCGGATGCGAAAATGGCATGTGTTTGAAGTTCATCTCAAAAAACTGTCATGACAGCATTTTGCTGTTATGGACATATGCGCCGCGGTGCATTGCACGTAAGCCACGGTGCATAGTATAATGGCCAAGTTTGCCTTTCTGTGCCACATGCCGTGGTACATCAACCACAAGCCACGACACATGTACCAAAATACTCAAAAATGATATTTTTGGCCCTGTTTTCAAGTATTTATGGGATCCCAAATATTCAAAAATTATTTCTAAAAGATTATTAGTTTTAACTCTTATATATATATATAGTGAATTTAGGAGCAATCCTTGCTCCTAATTATGATTATTTGTTGTGATTGTGTGGTGAATTTTAGTAATGTCAAGGTAGACATTATATGTAAAAAGAAAGGGAAGGAAATAGAATAGGAAACAAAGAAAATAGAAAAGTGAAAGGAATAGAAAAGTAATGGAAATACGAAAATCAAGACAATAGGATAGTGATGAAAATAAGAAAGTGAATAAAATAGGAAACTAAGACAAAATAGAAATTAAGTAAAAATAGGAAAGTAGTAAAGATGAGCCTTACTACTCAAGAAACTTCCTCCTCAATCAATCTAGCAAAATAGGAAAATAGATTAGTTAACAAAAAAAAAAATCAACTTGAGTTGCAAGCTACCAACTTTTCAACCTTCTTCTTTTGCAATACGCTCTCCCTTTTTTATAATATATCATGCCTCTTTTTTTTTGTCTATTTCCTTTTTTCTTGGGATTCACACCCTTTCTCTTTTTTTTCTTTTTTGGCTACTATTTTTTTTTGCCTGACAACAAAAATTCAAATAAAAATGCATTGTAGTAGTTTGTTTTTGTGAAATTTCAACACAAGATAATGAGAGAAATTAACAAAAGAAGAGAAGAGATAGTAGAAAAATGAAAGAAAAGGAGACGAAACAAAGAACTAAAGGGGAAAATGGAATGGAAACACAAACTTAATGATAGCATAAAAACCTACCTCTGATGCCAATTGACGTGGAAATCCCTACTTGCACTTAGAAGTAGACCCTCCAAATTCCAATGGATCATTGCACAGTTGTCAAGTACTACACAAACAAGAACAAAGAACAAAGTAGAAGCATTAAACTAGAAGCAGCAATGAATAAGAAATGAAAATGAAAAACCAAACAAGATAGGTTTGGATAGTTAACTCAAGAGAAATTTATCTCTTGATCCTTTCTTCAATGGTTTAGGATTTAGAGCCCAAGAGGCATGTAGCTAGTAACCTCTAACTCTATGGGCACCCAAAAAGGAAGATCAATCATTTGATAGTCCCAATCTTCTCAAGCACTCAAAAAGCACAACAAAAGCTCTCACAATATGTGAATAATTTGAAATTTATTAAACTTGTTCTCAAAACAAGGTCTGTATATAATAAAAACCCTAACCCTAGAAGGAAGGAGATGGATGGCACCACCTACGGCAAAAGAAATAGGAAAGTTGACTAAAATTACAATAGAAATTAAATCTAGAAACTTTCCTAAATGATGATACCTTCTAGGATCCCACCTAAATAATAATAACTTAAATTACAAGTTTACAATCCCAAAAATTAAGGAAATCACTAAAACATATTAGAAATAAATGTGTAAATGAAAAAAGGAAACTAATAGCTAAGGAAACTAATCTAGCAATCAATGCTTGCTTGACTAGTTAAAGATCCAATCTTGCACTCCAAGTTTACATGTGACAAATGTTCTTGGATGCTCTAAAGGGTGTAGATAATGCCTTAGGCCTCTACATTGGGCATGGGCTTGGCTTTAATAAAGTCTTGAGTCAATCCATTAAGAGCCTCCTTCATAGCTTTGGTTCTAGCCCTCATCATTAGGCCTCCAATTCCTTGTATTGGATCTTTGAGCATGCCCTTATGTTAGGATAGGCTAGTATCCAAGAAGGGGGTGAATTGGGTGAAACTTAAAACTTTTTAAACTTGAAAAGAGTAAAGAGTTAAAGAGTGAAGGAAGAAGATGACATGCTCAACATTTATACTGGTTCAGCCACAAACTTGGCCTACGTCCAGTCTTCAAGATTACACTTGAGATTTTTAACTAAAAACACAAGCTTCAATGGGTGCTTGCCACCACAGTACAACTCTCAAGACTAACCTTGTCTTGATTCACTTAACACACCTTGCTACAATCCAACAAGTTATTACAACACTTGAAAAATTCCTTTTCAAGATTTCTGGGAAGATAAAGAAATCTTTTATAGAAAACTCTTTAAAAGAGTAGATGAGAATACAAATGAAAGCTTATAAAACTTTGAGAGCTTTTCACAATTCCTTTCAAGAATAATGAATGAATGCAATATGTAAAATCATAATTTGAAATCTCTTTTGATGCATAAATGATAATTTGTTTGCTTAAAGATCATTAGTTCTTGTTCTAGTTTAAAATGAATCACTTATATAGTTTTTGGAAGTTGACAAACCATTGGAACAATGATTCTATCCATTAGTGTATTTTCTTATGAGTGACTGGTATAACAATGCATGTTTTTGCATTAAGAAAGCTTCACAAAGCTGAATGTGATAGATCACACGTGAATACCTTGTCCTCTCATGCGTGGTTTGTACTTTTAAAAGATCATTCAATTCTGTGTGCTTAATCACGCGTGATACCTTATTGCTCTCTCACGTGGTTTAGCACTTATGAATATACATTTAGTTCTATGTGCTTAATTACGCATGGTATCTCATTGCTCTCTCATGTGGTTTTGCACTTATGAATATAGTAACATAACAAAGTGCTAAAACTTACAAGTGCACCACTTGTTCTCACACGTGGTTTTGCACATTAAGAACTATCATCAGTTCTGTGTGACAAATCATGTGTGGAACCCTTTCCTTCTCTTGCATAAAATGGTTGGCAGAATGTGATCAAAACTTTTGTGAAACTAGAAACATGTCATGTGTGAAATTGCAAGTGTTGATGTAAAAACTTATCTAATGCACCTTCAATCATGGAACTCAGCACATCTCAAGTAAGATTTTGCATTATCAAGAGATATGAATTTGTGAACAATTATAGTTTGGCTTGAGAGGTTTCAAGACTCAACAAAAACAATGTGTGATTGTTTAGTAAGTGACAAATCACATGTGGTTTTCCACATAGTTACATTTCAATAAAGCTCAAATGCTAAAACTTGTGTATATACTGAAGCCTTTCACGTATGATTTTGCATGCAGAGACAAAGCATAAGGCAACATACCACACAAGTACTTAATCACGCATGAAGCACTTCTTCACACTCACGTGATCTAGTAGTCAGTGTGCCTAACATGCAAAAACTCATGAGTGACCTACAGAATCACATGTGATTCTACCTCTTCACTATGCAAACTTTTTCTATGAAAAACCATATGCAAGAGAGCTAAAGTTTGCAAGCTTCAACATACTTAGATGAGTCTTAATGCATATAAAAGAGACATATGATGCACCCATTTAATGATTAAGAAAAGTGATTAAGCTCTCTAAGTTTTCACATTAAATCTAAGAGAATTTAAAATTACTTATCCTAGACTTCATCTTCTATTAATTCTTCATATTCTTGAGGTTTTGTCTTTATCCATGATTCTTTATATCTACAAACATAACAAATACCTCTTCTCTTGATTTTATAATCATCAAAATATATGATCTAACACTTATGTTTGGCTTGTACTCCTCCTTCTTGGACATCATGCACACCTCCTTGCTCCTTAGCTAGGCCATCATTTGGGCCATGCTAACTTAAGTTGAGATGTAATCTAAACATGCAATAAGTTGGCAAAGTGACTGACAATATTAGCATGAGTTACATCTTTTAATGTGATAATGTTTTTCCTTCATTTCTAGTTCTATAAGTATTAATTCGTAACTCATTTATATTCTCATGACCCAAACAAAGAGAGTAGAAAATGAGGGAATATTATTAAAAATAATGGCATTTTAATATATTTCTTTTTTAACTCAAATTATTAAAGGACATATGATGTAAAACAAAAGAGGAGAGGAGGAAGAGAGAGAAGAGAAAGGGGGAAGAGAAAGAAAGAAGAAAGGAGAAGGCCTCTAACTCTCAGAATCTCTATTAAATAATAATCAAAGTTGAATACAAATAAAAAAATAATTCTATTTATAGAATTCTATAAATAATAAAATAATAAAACTTTAAATTCAAATCTAAATCCTAAATCTAATTCAAATCTTAAAGATGTTGATATTTAAGATAACTATAAAATAAATAATAAGTCATAATTCTAATGGATAAATATCATTATTTAAATATTCCTAATAAATAATCCTAATATTTTAGATAAATTCTAATCAACTATTATCCCTTATTCCATCAACATCTCATCCTAACTTAGAATTTGCCATCTTTTTGGTCTCAAAATGAAATTAATTCACCCTCTGTTTTTTTTTTTGTTGCCCTTAAATGTCATTCCAACAAATAAATTCATTAAAAATCATATTCAAATTTCTATGGAAACATTAGTTAGTTTTTTGAACATGATGATTGTTATAAGTATATTTTCATAGATTTATGTTTACTTGTCAGACTTTGCTCCTAATGGCATGTAAAAAAGGAATTAAAATATTTTATTTTAATTAATATTAAATTTGGATACTCTCTCTCCTGAATTTACCCTTGGTCTCATTGTATTAACATAAAGGCAAAAACATAACTTTAAATTTCCACACCTTGTTTACATTTTGCTATAGGTCTCTGCACTTTTTTTGATGTTCTGAATCCCTACGCTTTTATCTTTTTATATTTAGATCCCTCCAAAGTCCCTACACTTTATTCATTTAGGGATCTAAAACATTGAAAAGAAGTATAGGAACCTATAATAAAAGACAAGAAAAATGCAAGGACTCAAAATTATATTTTTCTTACTATAGACAACCTTTTAATTATTATGATAATATATTTGCCAAAAAAAAAATTGTTATGACAATACGGTCTGATTGAATCTTCCATTGTCAATTACTGTGCACCATGGTTATAAGATTTCTAACTCATCTGTGTCCCTAGTTCATTCAAAGCCATCACACATTGAAATTTGAGAATGCCCTTTTTCGCAGTTAGACCTAATTGCGCTCCTTAGTTATAGGCATAGCAAAGCTACATTATTTTGCCTAATTTAGGCCATATTTGGTGGGAGGGAGGACTTTTTTGAAGGAGAAAGATATGTAAACACTACTATCTACATAATAATTAATATAAGATATTAAGAAAAATGACAGTTAAAAGGAAGCCCATCATTTGAAAAAAATAAAGGCGAATGATGTTTAAACAATAAATAACTAGTATTTAAAACACCTATCATTTATTTTATTATAACATATTGCTCGTGTTTAAACAACCATCATATAAAGTTTTAAATTTTCATAAATCTAAAAATTAAAAATTAATATTAACATATCCTGTTATTTTGTGGTGAAGACATTATACCACAGGTGTTAAAACACCTATCATATAATGTTTCAATTTATATCGTTTAAAACATTTTAAAAATTTAAACTTTATATGCAAGTATTTGAAACACCCATTGTTTATAGAGGAAATACCCATCATTTGTGATGGGTTAAGTGATGGGAAAATAACCATTATTTATTGTGAGACTTTAAATGACATAGTAATACATGATGGTCTTAACTGTCATTTATAAATAAAAATAAATGTCATTTATGGTTTTTGTTTTTTTTTTTGTTTTGGGTAGTTGTAAGACCTGATTTGCTTTCTAGTGTATCAAACATGGCCTCAATTAAGGTTAAGCTAAATGATGAGTGGGAAATTAATAATTAATAAAAGCTTCAGGCTAGGAACTTATTAATTTAAGACCCAAAATTTAATGTAATGCCCAAGAGCCTTCGGTTTCACGGTAGAGAACAAGAGAGAAGAAACCAATCAATTTAAGCCATTAACACCTTATAGCAACATCGATAGGCACTTCCTAGCTGGGAAAAGTTACGGTTCCAGGACTGGTTGAAGGGGCTGCGGTCAGTAGAATATTTTTTTTTTTTTTTTTTGGGGAAGGACAAAATAGGTCCCAAGGAATCAATTTAATTCAACATAAATCCCAAAACATTCTTAATTATTGAAGTTCCATGGCTCCTTAGATAATTATATGTTAAAAAAAAATATAACTTTAAATCCTTACACTCTACTCGTGTTTTGTTATTAATTCTTGTACTTTTTTTTTTTGTGGTTTAGGTTCATATACTTTTGTTTTTTTTAATTTATTTTTTTAAATCTCTCCAAAATCCTTACACTTTGCTTGTAGATGGACTTAAAACAATATAAAAACTAAAAATGTAGAAACCTAAAATACATTAAAAAAAAGTGTAGAGATTAGTAGTAAAATGAGAGCGAAGTGTAATAATTAAAAGATATGTTTTCCTAAAAAACAAATGACATTATTACAAAATAAGTTTACATGAACAATTTTTTTTTTAATCTTAGGGAGCGCTTTTGAAGCGCTCTCGTATCGAGCGCTCTGAAATGTATAGGAGTGTTTAAAAAAAGCACTCCTGTATGTACGCTAAAGGGAGCGCTTTCGAAAAGCGCTCCTGTAAGGGAGCTCCCACACATCACACACAAGAGTGCTACTCCCATATGCAACCATACCAGAGTGCTCTTATAAAGAGCGCTCCCGTATGCCTAACTATACTGAAGCACTCTATTAAAGAGCGCTCTCGTATAAACCATATAAGAGCGCTCTCTGGAAGAGCGCTCCCGTATGTTACTCTATAGGAGTGCTCTTCAAATGAGCGCTCCCGTATATTACTTTAATTTTTTTTAAATCAGATTTTTTGAAATTCTCTCCTTTTACGTCTCTTTAACAATAGCAAATCATAATATCAAAAACTAATTTAAAAATAATATCAACATAAAAATTTATATACAAGAAAAGAATTTGAAACTGATACAACAATTTTAATTTCCTAACTAACCTAGTTTAATTTCTAACAAGCCTAACAAATGAAACTATTGTTATTTTTCTAACATTGAAATCTAACTTCCTATCACAAACAGCCAATAATATATTCTGACAACTCTTCAACTAAATCTTCTATTTACTCCATAGTAAAATGCAAATATCTTGCTCCAACAAAATACTACACAAGATATGAAAGTAATATATAAGTAATTAACATTATATCAACTTAATTTCAAAACTTTTGACTTACATTTTCAGGAATGATCAACTCTTGTTGTGTAATTACTTCTCTTATAAACTTTATAACATAGTATCCACACTCCCAACCTTAAATAAACTTCATAACATAGTATCTATAAAATAATAAAAGATGTCATTATTAAAATATAGTAGAAATAAATTCTATGGTAGAAATAAATTCTAACTTAATTTAAAATACTTTAGTGATGAAGTTATATATATGAACCATTTCATCAAGATGGTCAATATCATATGTCCCACTATCATGATCAAATGTTGAGTAGCTCACACTATCCCTCCAATCATTTACATTATTCTTTGTCTCCCCATGCATGGTCCAACAAGTATAAGTTATCAATCCCATTACATATTAAATGATCTTTCAATTCTATTGGCTTTACTCTTTTTCCATAGCAACATTTCAAATAAGGACATATGACTCCACGGGGATCTTGATCACGACAAAATGCAAATTCAATGAATTCATCCACACCATCCCAATATTCTCTAGATAGTCGATTAGTCGACATCTACTTACGATCCATATCACTAATATGATTATCAAAATTCAATAAACAAAAGACTTAGATTTCTATAAAAAAAAATTCAACAACATCTTCCTTAAAAGAAGAACCTCCCAAAAGATCAAACAATCAAATTTTACAAAAACTAAAAAAAATCAATTCATCCAAATAAAATTTTAGTAGTATAATGCATCTAAATTCTATTAATCAATTATGCATCTAAATTCTGTTAATCAATTGTAATTTAATTAATAACAATAATCTCCCTTAAAAGTATATTTCATAAATAAAATAAAAATGTTCAAGTAGTTTTCTCAACTTTAATCTAAATTATCAACTACAAATACTCCATAATTCTAATATAAATAACTCCAATTCATATATTATCTATAATATTGATTATTAAAAAAATATATATGAAATTTATTCTCAAATATATACAAATATATCAATATATTACATTATAAATTAATTATTAAAAAATACCTTCACAGTGTAGTCTTCACGACAGAAAACAGTAGTCTTCACGGTAGCAACGAATGTCTTTATGGTGTTGCTTCCTCAACTGTACAGCAATGACACATGGCTGCAATGGAGGTCTTCACGACATCGCTTCCTCTGGTGTACAGCAACGGCGCAAATTTGGAACATCAATGTAGATCTAGAATAGAGATGCAGGAGATGGCAGTGACGGCGATGGTGGCACAAAAACAGAGACAGATGGCACGACATGACACATAAATGAATGAATAGTGGCCTGCACTGATCTAGAACAATGAATAGCAGCGGACAATGATTTGGAACAACGAACAGTGGCTACCGACGATCTAGAACAGTAAACAGTGGTGGAAGATAGACTAATATAGCAACGATCTGGAACTCATTGGGAACGCACAGCCTTAGCAAATGAGAGAGAGAGGTTTGAAAGAAACTCATGAATAGGGAAAAGAAAACTAACGGGAGGTAGATAAATAAAAGACCACCTCTTCCGGAGCGCTCATTCCAAGAGTGCTCCAGAAGATGAGCTCTTTCGGAGCGCTCATTCTAAGAGTGCTCCGGAAGAGTTGATCTTTAAAAGCACAATGTCATCCCCATGACCGAACCCAGCCAGAGCTAACCTCTGTTGTTGTTCATGGTAGCTGGTCCTTCAACTTCTATGTTTATATTACCAAGGATAATATCACTAGACTGATTGAGAAATTCTCGCCTAACCTCATCATCGTCTATAAAGTGTGTCTCTCCAGAGATCTTATCATCACCATTAAGAAGCACTTGCTAAGATATGCGTAAATCCAAACCAAACTCCGGCATTCGAATGTCATCAAGATTCTTGAGTACTTGACGGCGAGTTAAGAGATAATATGAGTTCATCAGGAGAGGGATCTTGATCAATGGCTTTTCTTATTCAAGTCATTTTCTTTTTAATCACCATTTAAGGATCCATGTGACTTTACTGGTATTTAGGTTCATCTTGGACTTATCTTGAATTAAGGGACCTATATTTGTCATTCCCCTTTTTTAATAACAAAATCAGTAGCATAAATTAAAGAAAGAGATTATTGTTACAAAAGTCCAATTATGGGACCATGAAGACCCTATGAAATGCATTAATGAAATAAATAATGCACTTTAAGTTTAAGGTAATATATCATGTGAAATGTTCTACGCTCATCTAGGCAATATAATAAGACCAACTTATGTGGACAATCTTAGATGGCCATGGAAATTAGTGGCCATCAAAGATGTAATGGAACACCTATCAATCTTAACCATAAATAAGTTCATAATTTATTTGGCAAGGCAAAGCAACCATAACATTTGCCTTGTCATATAAAAGTGCTTGCATATTTCCCTTAACTATCAGTACCATTGACCCATTTGTTCCTCACCAACTGGGCATATATACAAGCATTTCCAAACAGCTCTGCTTCTATGGTAATCACTCAAGTGTAGTTGATTGTGTATAGATGATCATGCTAGTAAACATGATTATGTATAAATATTTCATAAAAGGAAAACTATTATATTGTTGATATGTATATATATAAACTAATATTTATATGAATAATGTTTTGGTTGTTTACTTTTATGTGGTTATTAATGTTAATGAACATTAAATGAGTTATTTTGTTACTGAGATTTTAATCCCACTTGTGATTATCTACATTTTTAGGTTCCGGTACTAATGTTGTGAAGGGAAAGGAATTGGGCTAGGAGTAGAGATTTCTCTATAATGGCCATCGTAAGATGGTGAAATGAATTCGTATATTAGTAATTATGAATGTGTATATAAGTTTCCATAAGAATGGTTAATTATGCATAATCATTTTGGCTATAAATGTGAACATAGTTTTGATATTCTAGCCTATTGTGTGTATATGTGTGTATATGGTGAAATGACAGTGTGAGCTAGAGGATGAGTATATGTGTGTGTAGAAATAGGTTATGTATTTTGCATGTGGAATTTGGCCATTTTTATGGAATGAAATGAGAAATTTGTTAACTAGGCCCAAATATGTAAAATGGGTGATTTACAAGTATATTATTTCGCATATATAATTGTTCAATTAGGTGTACATTATCCGTTTAGATGTGGTTAAGGCCCTAAAAGTGACTAGTGACTTGTGATTTTAAATGGTAATGCTCAAGTGGTGAATTTTAACTTAAAACAATCAAAATGCACTTAGGTGTCCCATTTTTTAAATGAAATATCAAATTTGGATAAAACAAGTGTCATTAGTTAGATTGTGAAACAAGTTTCGTGTGGGTACTTGAATCTCCCTAATTAGACATCGGATATGAAAATGGTGCACATCTAAAATTTAGACCAGAAATTATTATTTGACAACAAAATTCAATGTGTGCGTCATGGTGCATGTGTTAGCATGTTGTGGCGCATGGCACTAAGCGTGATGCTAGTGTCTTTGTGGCACAAGTTGGAGCACATATGGCACAAGCCACAATGTACAGCTTATATTTTGTGAAAATTATAGTGTTTTGAATTGATATCCTTTGAGATTTATCTATTTTTGATTAAATGCTTCCATGTATATTGTTTGGAATAACTTAAATCATTTTTATGAAGAGATTTTCATAAGTTTATGTTGGGATCCCAAACTTTCAAAGACTTTTTAAATTGATTAGTAGATCGCGTAGAAGGTTTAATGGTAATGTTAGTGAGGGCATTACATTTAGTTAGTATTAGTTTCTCCAGTTTTAAAATCTGGTCTTTTTCTTTGTTTCTTGCATTCATATTAGAACTTGGCAACATATATATTATTCATTACACATTCTTTCCCTTTCCTTATCTTTATTTCTTTTTTATTTTTAGGACGAGAGAAAAGTGAAAAGAGGTACTCTAGCTTCGAGGAGTACTCGAGTATCATGATGTTCGGTTTAGGAAAAGCCTGTGCTAAAGGTTTAACTGGATGAGCCTCAACAAGCCAATAAAAGGGATGGTTTGATAGAAGAATTAAGAGATATGATGATCGATATTAAGCGAATAGTGTGAGATCATGGTATATTATTAAGGGATAGAGATCAACCAGATGAAAGGGAAGGTCAGGAAAGATCGGTATAAGAGAAAGTTCATAGCAGACCTAAGCCATCTCAAGCTTCGAGTAGATAGACTGTGGGGGTTGTTATTGATCCATCTATAAACTGAGCTTGAAAGACTTTTGTGAGGTTTAATTCACTGATATTTAATGGTAGTATGTAAGAAGGTGAAGCCAAACAATGGATTGAGCACCTTGAGACCATATTCGAGGTAGTGACTTACATATTAAAGTAAGGGGTAATCCTTGCTATAGTATATTTAGTTGGAGTGGCCAAGAGATGGTGGGATTCAGTGAGACCGATGGGTAGTGTGAGGTATTCTTAGGAAGATTTCAAGGTGTTCTTTGATTACTACTTCCCGGCATCCTTTCATACTGAAAAGGATGAGAGTTACATTAATTCAGACAAAAGGATCTAGAAAAAGAAGAATTTATCAAAAGATTTAATGATTTGTCAGATTATTCTATATACTTGTAGCATCATAATGACACGAAGTGGAAGGCAAAGTGATTACTAAAAAAGATGCATCTAGAGTATAGATAGTATATTATTTTACTGGATGTGACCACATATGAAGAAATGTGTCACAAGTTAAGAACAGTTGCTAGAAGAAGAAGGCAAGCTAAGGTCGAGAAGAAGAAAGATAGTATGGGAAGGTTCACATCTTCTTTGGGTTCGTCAAGCGGTGTTTCGAAGAAGCTCATATATAGCTTAAGTAGTTCTAGAGCTTCTAGGAAGAGGAGTCTTATTAGAGGTTCTTACCAATCAGTTTAGAGAGGTTTTATACAGAGGAATATTGAAGTAAGAATTAGGGCTTCACAACCTTCAAGGTAACGTCTTAATGTACCAACTCCTACTTTAAGTACTGAAAGATTGCCTCAGTGTAACAAATATGGAAGATTTCATGTGGGCAAGTGTTGGTCCTATATCAAGTATGGAAAGATAGGCCATATTGCCAAGCATTATCCAAAGGGTAGAATAGAGGCGATAGAGCAACGATCAACTATTATAAGACGAGTCTTTGCCATGACACAAGAAGAGGTTAGTACATCTTTAAACTTGATCAAAGGTATAATTTCTGTCTATGGTAATAAGATAAAAGCACTATTTGACTCTGGAGCTACACATTCTCTTATTTTAGAAGAATGTGCAGGTAAACTGATAATAGAGTTGCAAGAGTTGCTTGTGTTGATTAGAGTGACTATTCCTTCAAGATCCTCAAGTATTACTAGTAAGGCTTGTTAGAGGATAGAGATTGGATTTGAGCATCATTTGTCTGTGATAGATTTGATCTACATTCCCATAAGAGGGATTGTGTAGTTATTGGCATGGATTGACTAGCAGCTAATAGTGCTACACTAAACTGTGCCAGGAAGGTAGTGTCTTTACCAATGCTAACGGCCAGAAGTAGTTTTATTGAGCATACTAGATTTTTATCAGTGGTACAAGCTAGCAGGGATTAAGTAGGGATGTTGTGCTTATATGGTGGTATTTACAGCTAGCAGCGTGTATGATAAGGACATTAAGAAGATTAGAGTAGTGAGTGAATTTCCTAAGGTATTTTTAGAAGAGATGTCTAGATTACCTCCGAAGAGGGAAGTTAAATTCTTAATAGATATGGTCCCTGGTATTGAATCAATTTCTAAAACCCTATAACAAATGTTGCCCTTATAGCTGAATGAGTTAAAGAAGCAAATTGAAGATTTGTTGGATAAGGGGTTCATCAGATCGAGTGTATCACCTTAGGGTTCGTCAGTGTTATTTTTGAGAATGAAAGATGGCAGCTTACGATTATGTATCAACTACTAGCAATTGAACAAAGTGATGGTAAAAAATAAATACCCTTTACCTAGGATCAATAATTTGCTAGATCAGTTGGTTGGAGCCTTAGTCTTTTCTAAGATTGACTTAAGGTCAGGGTATCATTAGTTGAGAGTCTGTGCAAAAGATGTACCTAAGATGGCCTTGAGGACACGTTATGGGCATTACAAATTCCCTCTTATGCCATTTGGTCTGGCTAATGCACCTGTGGTATTCATGGACTACATGAGCCATATTTTCATACCATATTTAGATTAGTTTGTTGTGGTTTTCATTGACGGCATTCTACTTTATTCTGAAAATGAGGAGTAGCATGCCAAGCATCTCAGAATTGTGCTTCAAATTCTGAGAGAAGTTAGATTTTTGGGTTATGTGATCTTAGTAGATGGAATTTCTATTGATCCACATAAAGTTGATGATGTGTTTAAATGGAGCAACCTAGCTCAGTTATAGAGATTCAAAGTTTTCTAGGATTGGCTAGATATTACAGATGGTTTATCTAAGGTTTCTCTCAGATTTCTTCTCTGTTGATGAAATTGACTCACAAAGATTAGCCTTTTATTTGAGATGACAAATGTGAAGTTGCATTTTAAAAGTTGAAGGAGAAGTTGACTACTACATTTGTATTGGTAATTCTAAATCCAAGACTTCCTTATGAGATATACAATGATGCTTCTTTAAAAGGTTTAGTGTGTGTACTGATACAAGATAAGCGAGTAGTGGCTTATGCATTAAGGTAGTTAAGACTGTATGAAGAGAATTATCTAGCACATGATTTGGAACTTGTAATAGTAATCTTGGCTTTGGAAATTTGGCAAGTTCAGTGTTTAACGTGTTTAGTGACCATAAGAGTTTGAAGTATCTAGTAGATTAGAAAGAATTGAATATGAGACAGTGAAGGTGGATGGAGTTGCTTAAAGATTATAACTGAGTTACAATACCATCTTAGCAAGGCCATTGTGGTTGCAAATGCGTTAAGTAAGAAAACACTGCATGTGGCTAGTTTGATGATATAGGAACACAGTTTGATGGAGTCTTTTATAGATTCTTAACAGTATGCACCATTAAAAGCTCTATTAGTGCCTATACTACTATAATTAGTAGTGATTCTAGAGAGAGTTAAGGATGTTGTAACTAGAAGATGAGTATCTTCTTGGGATATGAGAAAAAGTTGAATCAAATCTGTTCAGAGATTTTAGTTTTAATGATGATGGATTCATGGTATACTGAGATAGAATTTGTGTGTCTAGTGATACGGACTTGAGGAAAGTGATTTTGAATGAAGCACATTGTAGTAAATACTATAATACCTAAATTCCTTAATCTTAGAATTAGTTGCTAATTAAAGGTAAATGGTAATTAAGGAGTGATTGGAGTTGTGAGTGGTAAATTGATATTTTACTTCTTAGGATGCTTAATGATCAGATACAGGTGGAAGAATTGTGTTTTTAAAATGAAGCGTGTGCACATAGTAATACTTGCAATACTTGGTTAATAAGTTTGAAGAGAGCTCAAGTAAAATAGAGGAAAAGAGAGAAGCAACTATATCTCTATGAGGGCATGAGTTTTAGAGGTCAAGGAAAAATTGTCTAATTGGTGACCTATCAGGTAAGCTTTATACTGTCCTAAGCTTCTAATCTACTATAAATTCTCTTGGAATAGTTTAAGGAGATATGGAATTAGGGAAATCTAAGGGGTTTGTTTCTTATCCTTTTGTAATAAAAAATTCTCAGGGTTCTAAATAAAGTTTTTTAATTGGTTTAGCGTTGAAGGATAAAGCTTTGAAGCTATAAGCCTAATTCTACCCTAAACCTAAGGAAAATGTGGGTGGAATGAAGGAGAGCATAAATTAGAACTTATAGAAGTGATAGAAAGTGTTTAATGAATGGTGATGGGCCTAGAGTGGTTTAGTGGAAGTAAGAAATGGCTAATAATAGCTTTAAGCAATATTTTAGTGCTTTCGGTCAATTGTACTAATTGACTAATTATGTCAATTATGTATAGATTGGCATATTACATGTATTACTTAGGTGGAGAGCTAGTGTGGTGACTTTAGGCATATCAGAAATCCATAAGCAACCTTTCTTATGACAAAAAGCTTGAGGTAATGGAATAACTTCCACTATTCAATTGTTTATTGTAACTATTTGAAAGTATGAGTATTACTGCATGAAAATATTTTAGAACAAGCATGTTTGCTAAATGAGCATTACTGCATGAAATTGATTTCTAAAGAATTGATTTTTTATAAATTGTATGCTTTAAATATATATAGTTTTACGTTTGGAAATGTGGTCATACGAAAGTATGATCATAGAGGTGGGAGTTCACCCATAAGAAGGAGTAATGAAAGACTATATGGCATTATTCTCTTTAGTACCTGATGGGGTATGGTGTTGGAGAATTTTATCTGTAACCCTCTACTGTATCTACCAGATATAGAAGAAGATTAACTAAATCACCACTCATACTCAAATCAAAACAATCAAATACTTTGTTTGAAAACCTTGAGCCCAAAACTCTTTTTACAAAATCATTAAAATCACAACACGTCAGAGAATTACACAGCGAAAACAAGTTACATTCATTCATATAGATCATTACATGCCTTAAAAATTACAAAATCAGGTTGGATTATAGGCAATACGCCGTGGCATGCAATACATGTGCCATGGCATATAGCATAAAGCCATATGCATAGAGTTTCTCTGTGTCATGGGCCGTAATGTGTTACACCATGCATTATGGCGCACAAGTCCGAATTTGCTACTATCATTTGACAATAGAAATGATGAATTTTTGGTGTGCGCCGTTATCACATACAACATCCAATCTGAGTGATTTAAGTATCCACATGTAGCTTATTTTATAAGCTAACTAATAAGATAGGTTTGGATACAATTTAATGGTTCGATCCAGATTTGGACACTTAAATGCAAAAAGTCACTTTTTACAAAAAAATTTACACACCCAAGTGCTCAAATCAATCCCATTATCTCATTAAACCATACTATGCCTTGAAACAAGTTCAAAAGGACCTATTACACTTGATTGACCACATTATAACATATAGATACACATATATCAAAATTAGACCCCTCAATGGCCAATTTCCACATTTCTCAACTTTTCACAATTTGGCCCACTTAGCCTTCCCTCACTACACATAACCACAAATTCACTACTTTACACATTCACAACTCAATCATAGCGCCAACTACTCATTTAATCACATAATTCGACACATAGGCGATTCACAACTATCATCACAAATCTCCACAATTTCTTTATTATATTGTAACCTCCTCCTATCCTCCAAATATAGGAGAAGATTAATAGAGTTATCACGTCACACATCACCGTAGAAATCAAACATCTCATTTGAAAAGCTTTGGCTAAAGACTTATTTTGTAAAACCATCCAAAATCATAACATATTAGAGAATACACAACAGAAGAAAATCATATATTTATTTAATGTGTAGTGGATACAACCCATATGCATTCACATCTCAATTGCACACATTTACATCACAAAAATCAGATAGGAATTGGTTTGTGTGCTATGAAGTGCAGTACATGCACCATGACATATGGCACAAAGCCACACGCTCAGCCTATTCTGTGTCATGTGACGTGGCATGTGTCACTATGCATCATAGCACACTTGTTTGAATTTCTACTGTCATTTTGGTAGTAAAAATGACAAACTTTCAACATGCGTCGTTTTCACAAACAAAGTTCAATCGGAATAATTCAAAGGCCCAAACGAAGCTTAGTTCATAAGCTAGCTAATGAGATAGGTTTGGATATGATTTAATAGTCCAATCAAAATTTAGACACTTGGGGTATAAAAAGTCACTTTTTTCTAAAATTGTGCACCTAAACACTCAAATCAATCCCTTTATCTCATTAGA
This sequence comes from Prosopis cineraria, assembly GCF_029017545.1. NCBI lineage: Eukaryota > Viridiplantae > Streptophyta > Magnoliopsida > Fabales > Fabaceae > Prosopis > Prosopis cineraria. Next base: position 25,365,100 of record NW_026555335.1, read on the forward strand.
CCATATAAGGCCTTGAATCAACTCTAAAAGGACCTAATAGACTTGATTGACCATATTATATCACAATCATACACATATATTAAAATTTGACCTTTCTATGATCAATTTCCACATTTCACATATTTACACAATTTGCCAATACTTGGCATAACTTAGGCTACTTGGCCTTTTACTCAACATAATCACATACATTTACAATCATAACACATGTACATTACAATCTTAGCCCCAAATTACTCATTTTATCATAATTTCTCACTCGAGCTTAAGATTCACTAACGATCAACAACTTCAACACAAATATAACCAAATCATAGCCCCTTAATTCATTTCATCACATATACAATTAGGCTAAGATTTCACAAAATAACTAGTCAAGTCATGCATGTAATTCTATAGAAACTCATTTACACACACACACACACAAGTTTATTAATTCATTATACAATCTCAAAGTATATACAGCTTCACAACTTAAGTTAGTCCAGACTCTTTTCCCTTACCTTGACCACTGCTCAATCTTGTAAACATGTAACTATGAGAGTGAGATAAAAATTTTAGTAAATAATAACTTACTTCTATTGACCATCACATGCAACACTATGAAAGTAAAGTATAGTATACTATTTAAATCTCATTTAAATAGCATTTATATCACATATCTCATTTCCATTCATATTCATATAAAACAAATCCATTCACCACTTTCACACAGCATTCCATAACATCCCATAACATGATCACTATCTATCGAACCTCTAAATCACCCCGACACAAAACCATAGGCTTGCCTTAGACTAATGTACACTCTTATTGGCCATGAACTCACCTACAATGGTAGAATCACTCAGCCAATGATATTCTATTGCACATACGAACAATGGTTTTCCCCAATACACACAATAAGGTATCATTGGCTTTAACACCGTATCACATAGACATTAAAGAGTCTTACATCTCCCACACCACACCTCAATAGGTACTAAGGAGATCTTCTCCAACACCACACCTTATGAGGCACTAAAGAGAATTTTCTCCAAGACTACACCCTGCCAAGCACTAAGGAGAATATGCCATATGGTCTTATAACCATTTGTCCTCTCGGGTAAACTCCCACCCCTAAGATCATGCTTCCCAAACTATTTAAGGTTCCTCATTACCACTTTATATACTTTCTTACTCATAACATATATATATATATATATATATATAATACATGCCATTTGAAATCACACATTTCAATGCTTTATTTCAATCAAAAGCCATTTTATATACAATAATCACACAATGCTATAAAACATGCTTAGTTCAAAACCATTTTATGTAGTACATATCATACTCGCAAACAATTACAATAAATGGTCAAACAAAGAAAGTTATTCAGTTACCTCAACCTTTCTATTACTAGAAAGGTTACTGCAAATTTCAACTACTATAACAGCTTATTACAAGTTTCTTTTCACAACTCACACATCCAATATATCAATCTGAACACATTATTTTAGTCATTTAGTCCATTTTGACTAAAAACTCATACTACTACCTAGGGTTATATTCATCCATAAACTCTTTTCCATTTATCCATTCTAGGTCCATTACTACCTGATTACTACTTCACATTACCTTAATTAGTTTTATTTCACTCAAACATGATTTCTACCTTAAACTTTCTCTCTTTAAGGGTCAAATTAAGCCTACAAGTTCAAAGCTCTACCGTTCAACTTTAAACCAGTTGTAAATCTCTATTTTAACTCTAGTGAACCTTTTTCTTACTATTAGGCAAGCCCCTCAAATTCCACCAATTTAATTTTCTTATAACTCATTTTTAGAGAAATTTATGTAGAATGAAAGGTAAGAGTTATATGTAGCTTACTTGATAAGTTATCAATTAGAATCACCTTCTATAGCTCCAAAACAGCTTACCCTAATATACCCTTCACTTTCTCTCCTTTCCTTTCGTGTGTTTCAAATTTTACTCCTCTAAAATTTCTAAAATTTCACAACTTATAAAGGCATCTTCTAGTCTATGCGCTACGGTGTATGGCATAGTGAGATTTATTCTCACCACACATACTTGCTTCGACCCAAAACGTACTCCTCTCACCTGTATCTATTCATACAACACACCAATGAGTCTAATCATCAAGTAATTATTTGAATCTTTGATCCCATACTAATTACCACTCTACCCTTAACTAACCACTAATCTCAAGATTAAGAAATTCAGGATGTTACATGCACTACTGAAAATATGCATGAAATCCCTATGGCAACTCATGTACCAAATTTTCACTAAAGATCCAGTTTATTATACAATACTCTGAGTTCACATGGCTTCAACAACTCTAAGCTAGTTTTGACTCTTTTTACTCGCCCTGATCATTGCTTTGTCTTATAAAAATGTAACCATGGAGGTGAGATAAAAATCTCAATAACAAAATAACTCACTCCTATTAACAACTAAATGTAACTATATGAAAGTATAGCATAATATACTATCAATGTAACATATGAAAACTTATATTTCATTTCAAATCATGTAACATATATGAAAACTTCAAATCTAGAAAAATTGACTAATTAAGGGATAAATTTTTTAAAAATATGATTAATTTATTTAATTATGCTTTTATGTTGCTAATTAGATTTTTAGTTCATATTTGGCTCTAAATTGAGTTAGGATAAAAGTCGGATCAAGTTGGGAGGCATCGGGGGGAGCAAAATTAACTTGTTTCTTGCTGCGTCATGAGCTACAACTTTTGTGGCATGTACTGTGGAGCACGGCACAACAGGAAACTTAAAATTTTGAAAATGATTAGAAAATGACAGTTTTTATGGTGGAAAACCTAGAGCACGAAGGGGTAAGTTTTGGTCATTGCTAGGGCATCAATTTAGGAGGATTTTAAAGATAATTTGAGCCTTCAAACTCTTGAGTAAGTTTTCTACCTTTCTCCTCTACTTTTTCATCTCATTTTCTATGGGATTTGGAAGAGGGAGAATTTGGTCTGAATGGATTAATCTATGAGTCTATGTCTTGAAGGTTTCTATTAACTCTAAAGGTTTGATTTAGGTTTATTCATCTTGGATATGTGGTAATATGAAACTACTTTATTGTTTGGTGAAAGTTGGACGAATGCCTAACTTGATCATGGGTTTTGAAGTGTGATAAGTTGAGATCTTAAATGTTATATTGTGAGAGAGTTAGAGGAAGGTTTGAAGGGATTGTATGGATAAATTCTAATTTTAGCAAGCCTCTTTGTTGAGAATATGAGTGAGAAGTGGGAGAATTGAGAGGTTATTGATAGCTAATAGTGCTTATATTAATTAAAAATTAATATATAGTACTTGTTAATGTAGTTTATGGTGTGGGAAGACTTACCTTGATACAAGAAGAGATTTAGTACCATGGGTAACCCTTTTAGTAACAAAAGGTTGAGGTAACTAGATAATTTACATTATTTATTACCTTGGTTATTCTCAAGTTGTTCTTGTGTGAATTAACTATATATGTATAAATTTTGTAAAAGTTAACTATTTTAAAATGAGCGGAGTATTGATTTGTAAAATGTTAAGTTTTTAAAGTAAGTAGTAATATTCATTACATTGGTTTAGAAAGTGTTTTATGCATGGTCAAATGGAGATATGTAGTGAAATGTGGCATATTAGAGGGTGGGAGGTCACCCTAGTGGAGTTAGTGAAGATTAAATTTATATGGTACTGCTGGTACCTCGGGACGCCAGGTGCAACATTTACTCTCCTTAGTGCTCGAAAATAGGTGTGGTGTTGGAGACTTATTCTCCTTAGTACCCAAAAAGGTGTAGAGTTGGAGACTATACTCCTTAACATCTGTAGGATGCGGTGTTGGAGTAACGACACCCCAATTACTTATAATAGGGGGAAGTGATAGTCCAAAAGTGGTTTAGGACACCTTGCCTGGGTAGTCCTACTATGGATGGTGAGCATAGGGACCATACATGTGGTTTGGTTCTGTGAAATAGCCTACCGGTTCAGTTGGGAGTATTGGAGGACCGGATGGTTAGGGATCATGCATGTAACTTGTGGTGATTTTATATGTTGTGCTTATTTTACTTGATTTAAGGCTTGTCTATAACTTGGCATGTTAATCAATAATGTAAATTATTTTAGTTACTGAGATTTTTATCTCACCCCATGGTTAACATTTTATAGGTTCCACCAGTAAGACTGAGCCAGGGAAGGAATCGGGTAAGGGCTAGCATACTGGCTACAATCTCATTATAAAGCCCAATTTTATTTTGAGTTATCTATATAAACTTATATGGATGAGATTATATGTTGCTAACTAGGAATGCATATCATTTTAATTGGTTGCACTTATTTCATACTATATTATTTTGTATTTTAGCCTAATATTGTGTATGATATGAATATGTGGTAATTTTGTGGTGATGGGCTAAAATACTAATACAAGTGCAAGGAATTTTTTATCTATGTGGTGACAATGTATATGTAATGTATTATGTGGCAATAGAGGACAAATAATGGATATGGTGTTGATTTGATATTTTAGCCATATTGGGTGAAAGGGCCATTGAGTGGCTAAATTTTGTGTTTGATATGTTTTTATGTGTTTGAATGCTTACTCAAGTGTATTTTGGTCTATTAAACTTGGTTCAAGCCTTACAATGGGTTAATGGTATAAGTTATAAGTTTTGGGTACTTGGATGCTTGAAAATTTCTTTAAAAACTAACTTTTACATCCGAGCATCTAAAATTCTCATATGGTGTCAAATCATAACAAAACTTATACCATTAGTTAGCTTATTGAATAAGCTTCACATGGGCACTTGAATCACTCCAATCGGAAATCGAATGTGAAAATGGCGCTCGTTGAAGTTCGTCTAGAAAAGCTGTCATGACAGCATTGTTGTCACGGACACGCGCGCCATGACACATTTCGTGCAAGCCGTGGCACACGGTATGGCAAGAAACTTGGTTTTCTGTGCCACATGTCGTGGCGCATAGACCACAAGCTGTCAAATACACACCTCAAATACATAGTGGACAAAACCCGCCAGCATTCCTATCTCAATTGCATGCAATTCAGTACACAAATAGAACTAAATTTTAGTATGTGCACTGCGACAGATGGTCAGTATGTTGCCGCATATGGTATAGAGCCACATGCTTGCCCTGTCTATGTTATGTGTCGTGACATGCGTCTCCGTGCACTATGGCGCACCTGTTCAGATTTTTGCTATCATTTTGATAGCAAAAATGACAAACTTCTAGTGTGTGCCAATTTCTCATACGACATCCGATTATAGTTATTCAAGCACTCACATGAAGCTTATCTTGTATACTAACTAATAAGATAGTTTTGGACATGATCTAACAGTTTGATCAAAATTTAACACCCTGTAACATCCTAAAACTTCAAATCTAGAAAAGTTGATTAAGGGATAAATTAGTTAAAAATATAATTAATTTATTTAATTATGTTTTTGGGTTGCTAATTAGATTTTTGGGTTATATTTGGCTCTAAATTGAGATAGGATGAAAGTCGAATCAACATTTTGCTCGTTGCATCATGAGCCGCAGCTTGTGTGGTGTGTGCTACGGCGCACGACACAGCAAAGAACTTGAAATTTTAGAAATGATAAAAAAAATTAGATTTCATGGTAGGAAACCTAGAGCATGAAGGGGGCAACTTTAGGCAGTACTAGGGCATTAATTTGAGAGGATTTTGAAGAAAAATTGAGCCTTCAAACTCTTGAGTAAGTTTCCTACCCTTCTCCTCTACCTTTTCATCACATTTTCCATAGGATTTGGAAGAGTGAGAATTTAGTCTAATTGGATTAAGCCATGAGTCAGTTTCTATTGAATCTAAAGGTTTAATTTATGTTTATTAATCTTGGATATATGGTAATAGGAAGCTACTTTCTTGTTTGGTGAATTTTGGTAATGTCAAGGTGGACATACATTTTGGTATCAGTTTCTCGGGTTATGAGATCTGGTCGTGGTGATGTGTCTATTGCATTCATTTTTACTAGTTGGCAACTTTATGTACACAACTCTTTCCCTTTATCTTATTTCCTTTATTTCCTACTAATTCCCCTTTTTCTACTTGATTTCTTCCTTAAGAGGAGAGAAAAATGGTTAGAAGAAGTACTTAAAGTACTAGTAATTTACTAGAGAATGATAAGCCTATACCAGAGGTACAGCCAAAGATACAAGTGGAACAACAATAAAGGCCCTAGGGTAATGATGCAATTCTAGAAGAATTATGAGATATGATGAGGAATATTCAGAGAACTGTACGAGACCATGACACTCTGCTCCATTATAGAGGTCGTAAGGAGGAAAAAAGGAGACAAGAGGAAGCTTATGAGAGCAGATTGGAACCATCTCATGGTTCTGGTAGTAGACCTGGATCATTTGGGATGAGAGCAGATGGAGATGTTCAAGGGATGGCTATTGATCGAGCATGGAGGACTTTCTCTCGGTTTAACCCTCTAACCTTTGATGGAACTATGAAGGAAGAAGAAGCGGAGAAATGGATAGAGAGAGTTGAGACCATCTTTGAGGTGGTACCATGCTCTACGAAATAGAAGGTGATTATAAGCACAGTATATCTTGTCAAAGATGCTAAACGTTGGTGGAATTCCATAAGACCAGTAGATGGATGCCAATTAACATGGGAAAAATTCAAGGAAATGTTCTTTGATCATCATTTTCCTCCAGTATTTAAAGATGAGAAAGAGGCCGATTTTCATGCATTTCGGTAGGGAGATCTTGATGAGGAAGTATTTATCCAGAAGTTTAATCAACTATCAAATTTTTCTACTTATCTAAATGAGATCAATGATAGTGAGTGGAAGGCCTAGAGGCTTTTACAAAAGATAAGGCCTGAATATAGGCAACAAATTGCTCTGCTAGGAGTAACCACATATGGTGACATGTGTAATTAGCTCTGAATTGTAGCAAGAAGGGGTTGAGAAGTAGAAGTAGAAAAGAGACGAGATAGTCATGGGAGGTTCTCATCCTCCCTAAGCCCTTCTGAAAGAGTCTCTAATAAGACAAGTTATGGCTTGAGTAGTTCTGCAGCATCGGGCAAGAAGAGTTTTGTTAGAGGATCACAGACTCGGGGAACATTTCAGAGGGGTGGATTTAGGAGTTTTGATATTCCACAACCACCCCAACAAGCTTTTAATATGCTTACCCTAACCTTGAGTGTAGCTCGACCACCATCGTGTGTGAAGTATAGGCGGTCACATCCTGGGAGGTGCTGGGCATATTTTAAATGTAGGAAACCTGGACATCTAGCAAGACAATGCCCCTAGGGAGAGTGGAGATGGTAGAGCAGAGATCTACCATTCGAGGATGAGTCTACACACTATCTCAGGAGGAGGCAAGAGCATCACCGAATTTGATAAAAGGTATTATTTCTATCTGCGAGCAAAAAATTGAAGCATTGTTTCATTCCAGTGCTACACATTCGTTTATTTTATATGAATGTGTAGAGAGGTTGGGACTTCCTTTGCATGAATTGCCTTATGTGATTAAAGTGTCTACGGCATTTGGGTCATTTGATATGACTAATAAAGCATGTTTGAATATAAAAGTGAGGTTTAAAAATCATTCAACCACTCTCAATTTGATTTGGATTCCTATGAAGGGTTTGGACATGATTATCAGTATGGATTGGTTGATGGAAAATAATACCACCTTAGACTATGCTAGGAAGATAGTTTTCTTACCAATACATACTATACCGGTTAATATTCCTAGCAAGTCTAAGTTCTTATCAATGGTACAAGCAGACAAACTGATGCAATAAGGGTGTATGGCTTATATGGTTTTTTCTCAGTGCATGGGGTCTATGATGGAAATATTGATAAGATTAGGGTAGTGAATAAATTCCATGAGGTATTTAAGGATGATATGTCTAGTTTGCCTTCAAAAAGGAAAGTAGAATTCACCATAGACTTAGTGCCAGGAACTGAACCAATCTCAAAGGCACCATACCGGATGTCACCAATGGAGTTAGCTGAGTTAAAGAAGTAGATAGAGGAGTTACTTGAAAAAGGATTTATTAGACCTAATGTGTCACCTTGGGGATCACCTGTGCTGTTTGTTAAGAAGAAGGATGGTAGCTTACGGCTCTATATTGATTATAGACAGTTGAATAAGGTGATGGTGAAGAACAAATATCTTTTACCAAGGATTGATGATTTGTTAGATCAATTGGTGGGAGCTTCGATATTCTCAAAAATTGACCTAAGGTTAGGATACCATCAATTGAGAGTGCGCTTGGAGGATGTGCTGAAGACGGCTTTTCGTACTAGATATGGGCATTATGAGTTCTTGGTCATGCCATTTGGGTTAACAAATGTGCCTGCAGTTTTCATGGACTACATGAACCGCATATTTAGGCCTTACCTGGATCAATTTGTAGTGGTATTTATTGATAACATTTTGATATATTTTGAAAATGAGGAGCAGCATGGGAAGCATTTGAGGATTGTGCTATAAATTTTGAAGGACAACAAGCTCTATGCCAAGCTTAGCAAGTGTGAGTTATAGCTACAAGAGGTCTGATTTCTAAGACATGTTGTGTCAGCGGAAGGGATTGCAATGGATCCGTATAAAGTAGATGTGGTGTTGAAATGGGAAAAACCTAGTTTTGTGACTGAAATGTGGAGTTTTTTGAGATTGGCTAGATATTATCATAGATTTATTTAGGGTTTCTCTCAGATAGCTTCATCATTGACTAGGTTGACCCGAAAAGATCAGCTGTTCATTTGGGGATGACAAGTGCGAGATCGCATTTCAAAAGTTGAAGGAGAAACTGACTACAGCACTGGTGTTGATTATTCCTAATCCACGATTGTCATATGAAGTGTATACAGATGCATCTTTAAAGGGTTTGGGATATGTGTTGATGTAAGATAAGTGGGTAGTGACTTATGCCTCTAGATAGCTCAGGCCACATGAAGAAAATTACCCTACTCATGACTTAGAGCTTGCTGCAGTTGTATTTGTACTAAAGATTTGGCGGCATTATTTGTATGGAGTAATGTTCAGTGTTTTCAGTGACCATAAGAGCCTGAAATATTTAGTGGATCAAAAGTAACTTAATATGAGGCAAAGAAGGTGAATGGAGTTCTTGAAGGACTATAGCTTCGAATTTAAATACCATCCAGGGAAAGCAAATGTGGTTGCAGATGCCTTAAGTCGAAAGTCATTACATGTTGCTTATCTAGTAGTGCAAGAGTACAAATTGCTAGAATCGTACTTGGATATTCAGTATGACTCACCAAAATTTACTTTGTGTAGCCTACATTCCACAGAGATTACTAATGAGTTTTGAAGAGAGTTAAGGACAGCACAGCTTGAGGATGAGTATCTGTTGAAAATTTAAGAAGATGTGGAGGAAAGGCAAACCACATACTTTGGTTTCAGTGATGATGGATATGTTGTATATCGAGGTCAGGTTTGTGTTCCAGATGAGGGTGATTTGAGAAAGAAAATTCTGAATGAGGCACATAAGAGTAGATATACAATTCACCCTGGAGCAACTAAGATGTATTAGGATATGAAGTAGTATTGGTGGTGGCTTGGAATGAAAAGGGATGTTACAGATTATGTCTTGGTGTTTAATTTGTCAAAAGGTTAAAATCGAGCATCAAAGACCAGCAAGAACTTTACAATCACTAGAGATACCGAAGTGAAAGTGGGATAGTATATCTATGGATTTTATTTTGGGATTACCAAGAACCCAATCCAGTCATGATTCTATCTGGGTGATTGTAGATAGATTGACAAAGTCAGCCCATTTCTTAGCAGTACGAAGAAGTGATTCGTTGGAGAAGTTAGCAAAAATTTACATTCAGGAAGTTGTGAGATTGCATGGGCTGCCAAAGGACATTGTCTCTGATTGTGATCCGAGGTCTACCTCAAATTTTTGGAAAGCGTTGCAGAGAGCAATGGGTACTGAATTAAGATTCAACACAGCGTATCATCCACAGACTGATATACAGACAGAAAGGACTATACAGACTCTAGAGGATATGTTGAGAGCTCGTGCCTTGGAATTGAGAGGCAACTAGGATAGCCATCTTCCTTTGGCTGAGTTTTCCTACAATAATAGTTTCCACTCTAGTATAGGGATGGCTACCTATGAGGCACTATATAGAAAGAAATGTCAATCTCCTCTCTGTTGGGTTGAACTGAGTGAGAGAAGCATTATGGATCCTAATATTGTGGATCAAACGACGCAAAAGATTCAAATGATAAGGCAAAAACTTCTAACAACTTAGAGTAGGCAAAAGAGTTATGCGGATAAACGGCGAAGGCTGTTGGAGTTTGTGGTTAGTGACCATGTTTTTCTAAGAGTTTCACCTGTGATGGGAATCGGGAGGTCAATCAGAGCAAAGAAATTATCTCCTTGATTCATAGGTCCATTTGAGATCCTCAGGAAAGTTGGGCTAGTTGCCTACCAAATCACCTTGCCACCACAATTATTTAGGATTCATGATGTTTTTCATGTTTCTCAACTGAAGAAATATCAACCTGATCTATCTTATGTGATTGAACCCGAAGAGGTAAATTTGCAAGAGAATATGACTTATCAAGCAGAGCCAGAATGAATAGTAGATGTTAAAGATAAGTAATTGCAAAACAAGACTATTCGACTGGTTAAGGTGGTGTGGAAAGGAATGGCTCTTGGTGATGCTACTTGGGAGATAGAGGATAAAATGAAGCAGCAATATCCTTATCTATTTCCCTAGGTATGTGTTGTGGTTGTTCTTGAATTCTGGGGGCAAAATTCTTTTAAAGGAGGAGAGAACTATAACATCCTAAAACTTTAAATCTGGAAAAGTTGATTAATTAAGGGATAAATTAGTTAAAAATATGATTAATTTATTTAATTATATTTTTGGGTTGCCAATTAGATTTTTGGGTCATATTTGGTCTAAATTGAGATAGGATGAAAGTCGGATCAAGTCGGGTGGCATTTGGGGTAGAAAAATCAACATTTTACTCACTGCGTCGTGAGCTGCAGCTTGTATGGCATGCACTGTGGCACACGGCACAACAGACAACTTGAAATTTCGAAAATGATTAGAAAAAATTAGATTTTGTGGTGGGAAACCTAGAGCACAAAGGGGGAAACTTTGGGCACTGCTAGGGCATCAATTTGGGAGAATTTTGAAGACAAATTGAGCCTTCAAACTCTTGAGTAAGTCTCCTACCCTTCTCCTCTACCTTTTCATCTTATTTTCCATGGGATTTGGAAGAGTGATAATTTGGTTTGATTGGATTAAGCATGAGTCAATGTTTTGAAAGTTTCTATTGACTCTAAAGGTTTAATTTAGGCTTATTGATTTTGGATATGTGGTAATAGTAAGCTATTTTCTTGTTTGGTGAATTTTGGATCAAGCCTTAACTTGATCATAGGGTGTTGAAGTATGATAAGTTGAGATATTAAGTTTTATGTTGTGATAGAATTAGAAGGAGACTTAAAGGGATTGTATGAACAAATTCTAATCTTCAAAAGCCTCTTTGTTGAGAATATGAGTGAGAAGTGGGAGAATTGGGAGGTTATTAATGGTTAATAGTGCTTGTGTTAATTGAAAATTAACATATAGTACTTGTTGATGTAGATTGTGGTATGGGAAGACTTACCTTCACACAAGAGGAGAATTAGTACCATGAGTAACCCTTTTAGTAACAAAAAGGTTGAGGTAACTAGATAATTTGCATTATTTATTACCTCATATAAATTATTCTCAAGTTGCTTTTCTATGATTTGTTGAGTATATATGTATAAATTCTTTAAAGGTTAACTATTTTACAAAATGAGTGGAGTATTAATTTGTGAAATTTTATATTTTTGAAGTAAATGGTAAGATTTGTTATATTTGTTTGAAAAGTTATTTATGCATGGTCAAGTGGAGATATGTAGTGAAATGTGGCATATTAGAGGGTGGGAGGTCACCCTAGTGGAGATAATGAAGATTAAGTCCATATGGCATTACTGGCACCTTAGGACGCCAGGTGCAGTGATCTACTTCATATTTTACATGTTATACACTTGGTTTTTGGCACCAAATAGTGCATATTAGGGTTTGTTTCCCGGTTTTTAGCTATGTTTCGCACATTGACTACTTAGACCCTAATAATGTTATTTGGTGGATGGTTTGAGACTTTAAGATGCTTGATTGGACTTTTGGGCTTAAATTCTCATTTTCTTCCTTTTTAATTGTCTTTTTAGAATTTATTTAGTTTTGTGTCTTTATTTTTAGATTTGTGTGAGGGCAATTTTGGAATCAACGAGCAAAGACTTGGTCAACAAATTTGGAGAAGTCAAGAGCACATGTATAATCTGATCTAAGGAATTCATGGGATGACATCATCAAGGGAAACAAAGAAGTGCATAATGGCGTGAATTGAAGCTGATCACATGGGAAGCAATAGCTGACATCATCATGATGCAAGGGAGAAGCAATTTAGGCGTGAAGCATTTCTGAAATGCATGGAAATTCACATGGAAATGAGCCAGCTGAGAGAGTCACGTTTTTGCCTATGCATGTAGTCACATGGTCCATGCTTAGTCACATTGTTCATGCTCTCATCTCCAGCTCATTTTGGCGCCTCATTTCCTCTAATTTCCAGAATTAATTTTTAATTTTAATTCATTATTTCCAGCTGGAATAACTGATTCAGTTTTTGGCCTTGGAATCATCACCATTGGATCAGAATTAGTTACTCATACTTAAGCAAAATTTTCAGATGGAGACCTCATTCTACACATTCATCCTCTCTCTCTAGGTTTGATTTCTCTCATCTTCAGCCTCCACAATTCACGCCATTCCTCAAGTATTGGGAGTTCCAGATCTGGTTCTCCTCCATTTCCAGCTCCAAGTTCGTTTTTCCAGCATCAATTCCTCATCCAATTTCGTTTTTCTCCCATCCTTAATCCAGATTTTTCATCAAGTGTTCATTATCAATTCCATCATTCCAGATTTGTTCCTTCATTTCCTTCATCATATTTTTTTCTTCAATTTTCGTTCATGTTCTTCCATTGTCCAGACTTGTTTCTTATCTCTCCTCTTTGATTCTTCCACCTTGTGTCATTCTCTTCCCCATTCTTCATCAATTTCGTTCCTCATCTTTCCAATTCCAGCATTAATTTCGTCCATATTCAGTCACATATTTTCCAGATTCAAGATGTCTTCTCAAGTTCAAAGTCTGATTGGTTTGAAGATGAAGAACATGAGAGGCTGATTTTCCATTGAGCTTCAAGGAAGATGAACTTGTGATTTGAGTATTTCAGAATTGCCTTCCTCATTTGTAATTTCAATTCTGCAATTTCTTCTATTTTCTTTCAAGGATTCAAAATTATTGTTCAGGTTGGATTGTGATTTTGATTCCAATTACATGTTAGATTGAAGTTGAGGATGTTGGATTGATATTTGATTTTGTATTTCAGTTCTGGAATGTATGAATTCAATTGAGTGTTCTTGAATGTGTTCATATGTTCTTGATGTTCTTGTTCAGATTTCTCCATATTTCAAGCTAGATCCATATGTGTTTATATGAATTTGGTTTGAGAAGTTTTTCTGCCATTTAATTTGGTCTGAATTGAATGGCTATGAACAAGGCTGATTTACATTGTCAATTTCACTCCACTTGGCTTAACTTCATAATGATCATTGGATGCAATGTTTCACAACACTTTAAAGGTTTTAGAGTGTTTTTCATTAAGCTAATCGTCATTACATATGTGGTTGCAATTCTGGAATTCAAGGATTATCACAGGGGATTCTAACTTGAGCTCATCATCTCATTCATTCACATCAGCACATTTAAATCAGAAAATTACAAACATTTAGTTCTTGAATTCTAGACATAGCTAAAACATATCTTCATTCCCTTAATTTGTTGACAATTGAACCATAATTCGTGTGCATTGCTCTCTTGGGAGATGACCTAGAATGCTCCCGACTACATTCTAGTTTTCATTGATGGCCTAAAGCGACTTTGGGATTCATCAATTGGCGCCGTTGCCGGGGAGCAACTAGCCATACTAATTGTGGTTTCAATTGCTGTTTTAATTTGCTTTGCATTTTGGCTTAATTCTGGAATTTGTATTGTGGTGGCTGACTTGTGCTTTCTAAGCATTTGATCACTTGTTTGGTTTGTTTGCTACTGGATATAGTCACCATATTATTGATTCTGGACGTGCAAGCCAAATCTGTCAAGGTTAGCTCAAGTGCCAGCAAGCTGTGAGAATTTGCTCTGCCCAGAAATTTTGCACGAAATTTGGACGGGTATAATTTTTGCTAGACATATCATTTTGAGCTGATTCTTATTTCATTATGTTCCTAGTTATCTTAGAAACATTGTTTCTGTTGAATACAATTGCTAATTCGGCCATTAAGTTGGTTGAATTTTTGCTTGACTAAAACAGGGTTCACTGGAATTTCCAGTGCTGCTGACCCTAATTCGAAAAAAAACTGGGAAGAATTGAATGCGAATTTTTGCTTGAAAATTGGACTGTATAACCTTCTGTGTTTTGAAAGTTTTGGGTAAAAATTTCAGCTCAATTTGATTCGGGACCAGAGAGTTGTGCACTGAAAAAGCACATAAGGTCTACTGCTGACTCCCAGTGACGCTCCAGGCAGATAGGGCTAACTTTGGATGAGCATATCTCTTTCCCTGTTTGGAAATTTTGTTTATAAAAATTCCTACATTTAATCAGTGTTTTAGATTTAAATTTTTAGTTTTGAGTTTTTGCTAAATTTGTCTTTTTCACGTTCGAAAAAGTTTTACAAAAATACTGCCTCAGTGTGTTTCAATTCTGCCAGTTTTCAAAATTTTTGCCTATTTTTGAATTTTTTATTTTTCTTTGGTCCAGTGCTATTTCTGTGGTGTTCTGAAATTTATATGTCTTGTAGGACTTGCAAAGAACTTGGTAAAAATTATATTGAATTTAGAGATCAATATTTAGAGTTCTTAGCATCTTCTTCTCTTTCAAACACCATGGTTGATAATTCTGTGATTTTGGACAGTATGGCTAATAGATTGCATGGTAATGAACATGAAATACCTGCTAGGAGGAGTATTAGAGAGATGGTAGCACCCACTGACACATTTAGACCTAGTGGCTTGTTTTTGAATTTACAAGAACAAAATGAGTATGAAATCAAACCTTCATTGATTAATGCTTTGCCAAAATTCCATGGCCTTGCAGGTGAGGATCCTAATAGGCATCTTCAAATACTTGAGAGGGTTTGTTCAACCATGAAGCCTCCCACAGCAAACTTGGAGAATTTGATACTCAAGGTCTTCTATTTTACTCTTGAGGATAAAGCAATCACATGGTTCAATACTCTTGCCACAAGGACCATCAATTCTTGGGTGGAGATGCAAAATTGCTTCCTTGAAAAATATTTTCTAGCAACTAAGTATTCTCAACTAAGCAAGCAAATCATGGGGATTCAACAACACCCTCAAGAATCTCTTTATGAGTATTGGATGAGGTTTCTTGAGTTGCTTGTAAAGTGTCCATACCTAAATGTGGGCAAGGAGTTCCTCATTGATTATTTCCATGTGGGGTTGCAAATTCATGATAGAGAGACCATAGATGCTGCTGTAAATGGATCTCTATTGGATCTTCCACCGGATGATGGATGGACCTTGTTGGAAAAGCTTGCAAATAATAACCAACAATATAGCTCAAGAAATGCAAGGGGTGTTCACCAAGTGGGCCAATCTTCTATTGCTAATTCCCAATTGGAGGATATCTACTCTCAATTGGATATTCTCAAGATGTCTATCTCCAATCCTGCACAAGCTCAAATTGCTTCTATGTCCAATGCTCTAGTGGCTCCTATTTATGGTATATGTAATTCCACAATGCATGTCACCTCTAATTGCATGCATGCTCAAGATGTTGGGGTTATGTATCAACAACAAAGGCCCTACAATTATCAACATAATCAAGGGGGGAACATTTTTTAGGCTAACTATGGGAGCACATATAACCCAAGTTGGAGGCAGCACCCTAACTTCAGCTACAAGGGTAATCAAGAGGTTGTGCAAGCCAAGAATTCTCAAGTGATCCCTATTCAAGATGGTGGAGGTGATAAACAAATGTATTCCTACCTTGAGAGAATGGGTGATGCTGTGTTTTCTATGGGCCAAAAGTTTGATTCTCATGTGTCTAGGGCAGAATCGAAAATGGACATGATGCTTGAGAGGCTAGATAATCTTGAATCAAAGCAACAAAGCACTGATTTGGTGGTACAATAATTTGGGAATTCAAATAGCATTAGCCAAGCTCAAGGAAGTGGAAAGCTCCCAACTCAACCTGTCATTAATCCAAAGAGCCTTAGTGCAATTGAGTTGAGGAGTGGAAGAGTTCTTGAAGCCATTCCAAGTGCCTCAAACCATGGTGGCAGCAAGCCTAGTGAGGTTATTTCAAGGAATTCTCAAATTTGTGAAGGAAGACCACTTTCTCTTGCTGATCCACGTGATTCCACTTGCTGTGACAGTAAGCTAAATGTGCATCCAAGTGCCTCACATAGCCTCAAGAACACACCTCCTACTTCTCTAAGTCCTCAAGTGATTGATGATGAGGATGACTCTATTGAAGAGATTGTAGTTGAGGATGTAAATGGGGCAAGATCAGCCTTGAATGCTCAAGAAAAAGAGGTAAAATTGAGCTCAAATCAAGGCCAAGACAGTGCTGGAATAGCCACGGTTCATCCATCTTCTAAGGCAAATGAGAATGATTCAAGCAAGCCTAAGGAGAAAGAGGTGTGGGAAGAAGAAGAGAGCCTCTAAAAGAATATCAAATTAGGGACCCTATTCCAAGGGATATGCCATTCCCTAAGGCCTTGACTAGATTTGCTAAGAGAAGGGCAAGAAGAAGATAGGCATGATGTGTTTGATATGTTGAAGAAGGTGGAAGTGAACAGACCACTTCTTGAGATGATAATTCTGGAATTCAAGGATTATCACAAGGGATTCTAACTTGAGCTCATCATCTCATTCATTCATATCAGCACATTTAAATCAAAAAATTACAAACATTTAGTTCTTATATTCTAGACATAGCTAAAACATATCTTCATTCCCTTAATTTGTTGACAATTGAACCATAATTTGTGTGCATTGCTCTCTTGGGAGATGACCTAGAATGCTCCCAACTACATTCTAGTTTTCATTGATGGCCTAAAGCGACTTAGGGTTTCATCATGCAGCATTTACTCTCCTTAGTGCTCAAAAATGGATGCGGTGTTGGAGACTTACTCTCTTTAGTACCCAAAAGGGTGTAGAGTTGGAGACTATGCTCTTTAGCATCCGTAGGATGCGGAGTTGAAGTAACGACACCCCAATTATTGTAATAGGGGGAACTAGTAGTCCAGAAATGGTTTAGGACACCTTGGCCGGGTAGTCCTACCATAGATGGTGAGCTTGGAGCCATACATGTGATTTGGTTTTGTGAAATAGCCTACTGGTTCAGTCTAGAGTATTAGAGGATTGGATAGTTAGGGATTATGCATGTAATTTGTGGTGATCTTATATGATGTGATTATGTTAGTTATTTTAATTCTTGTTTTAACTTGGCTTGTTAATCAATAATGTAGATTATCTTAGTTACTAAGATTTTTATCTCACCCCGTGGTTATTATTTTACAAGTTCTATTAGTGAGATTGAGCCAGGGAGGGAATCAGGCAAGGGCTAGCATACTTGCCACATTCTCATTATAAAGCCCAATTTCATTTTAAGTCGTGTACATAAACTTATATGAATGATATTATATGTTGCCAATAGGAATGCATATCATTTTGGTTAGTTGCACTTGTTCCATATTATGTTGTTGTGTATTTTAGCCCAATATTATATATGATGTGAATATGTGGGAATTTTTATGGTGATGGACTAAAATACTAATACAAGTGCAAGGAATGTTTTATCTATGTGGTGACAATGTATTTGTAGTGTATTATGTGGCAATAGAGGCCAAATAGTGCTTGAAGTGTTGATTATGTGTTTTGGCCATATTGAGTGAAAGGGCCATTGAGTGGCCAAATTTGCATTTGATATGTTTTTATGTGTTTGAATGCTCACTTAAGTGTATTTTGGTCCATTGGACTTTGTTCAAGCCTTACAGTGGGTTAATAGTATAAGTTATGAGTTTTGCATACTTGGATGCTTGAAAATATCTTTAAAAAACTATTTTTGCATTCAAATATTTAAAATTCTCATATAGTGTCGAATCGTAATGAAACTTATACCATTAGTCAGTTTATTGAATAAGGTTCGTGTGGGCACTTGAATCACTCCAATCGGACATCGGATGTGAAAATGGCGTGCGTTTGAAGTTCATCCAAAAAAGCTGTCATAGGCACATGCGCCGCGGCGTATTTTGCTTGCACAATACAGTGAGCGAGCTTGAATTTTGTGTGCCACATGCCACGACGCATGGACCATGAGCCAAAACACTCAAAAATGACATTTTTGGCCCTGTTTTGAAGTGGTTTACTTCCCAAAACTTTTCCATGCTTCCAATACCTTTATAAATCATTAAGTTTGAGCTCAAACTATCAATTTAAAGGGTTTTTATGGGATCCCAATTATTCCACAATTATTTTTAAAAGATTATTAGTTTTAACCTTATATGGATAATGTGAGTTTAGGAGCAATCCTTACTCCTAATTATAATTGTTTGCTGTGATTGTGTGGTGAATTTTGGTAATGTCAAGGTAGACATTATATACTTGGGTGTAAAAAGTCACTTTTTTAAAAATTTTGCGCACTCAAGCGCTCAATTCAATTCCTTTCTCTCATTAGACCATACTAGGCTTTGAACCAAGTCCAAAAGGATCTAATATACCTAATTGACCTTAATTTATCACAATCATACTCATATATTGAAATTTGACCCTTCTATGATCAATTTCCACAATTCACTAACTTAACATACTATGCCTTTTCTTGGCATAACTTAGCCCACTCGACTATTTCTCTAATCATACATATACAATCATATTTACAATACAATCTTAGCCCACAAATTACTCATTTCATCATAATTTGTCCTTTTGCTTAAGATTCACCAACATATACATCCAATTCAACACAAACACATTCAAATCAAGCCCTTTTGTCTCAAATAGCACAAATACACAAAACTGAGCTTGATTCCACCAAAACTCAGTTCAATACATGTATGCAACCATATGGCAACTCATATATACTTTATATAATCTTTTAGTTTAGTTTATTACACAAACCTAGAGTACACGGTTTCACAACTCAAGCTGATCAGACTCTCTTCCCCTGGCCTGATCACTTCCTAGTCTTGTAAACATGTAACACCGGGGGGGTGAATAAAAATCTCAGTAACAGAATAACTCACTCCTATTAACTATCACATGCAACAATATGAAGTAAAAGAATATACCATTTAACACCTATAAAGTAGTATTTACATCATATATTCACATTTCATTTTTCACTTTTCATCAATCCAAAGGATGTTATCTCAAGATATTTCATTATATCACATAAAATACTAACATGATATCTACCAACCAAACCTCTAATCATCATCTCGACATTGAAACCATAGGCTCATCTTAGACCAAGTACCTCTCATTAGTCTTGAGCCCACCTACAATGGTAGAATCACTTGGCCAAAGATGTTTTAACACACAAAACAACCTATGTCTCCCCTAGTACATACAATAGGATGTCTTGACTAAAACTGTATCATATAAAGACACTAAGGAGTCTCTCATCTCTAACACAATACCTAATAAGCACTAAAGAGATCTTCTCTAACACCACACCTTTCAAGGTATTAAGAAGAATTGTTTCCTACACCACACACTAACAAGCACACTAAGGAACCATTCCATATGATCATGCTTTCTCAAAACCACTTAAGGTTCCCATTACCATATCGCATTTTTCTTGCACATTATTTACAAATTATACTTTTCATTTCAAAACACACATTTCAATGCTCATTTCAACTAAAAGTCTTTTCACACAAAACAATTACTCAATGCTATCAAACATGCTTAATTCAAAAACCATTTTCATGCATTACATAGCATACAACATATAATTACAATAAACAATCAAACAGAGGAAGTATCTAGTTACCTCAATCGTTCTGTTAGTAGAAAGGTTACTCGTGGATTTCCTCTATCCCACAAGCTTATCACAAGCTTCCTTTCTCTATTCACACATTTAATATGCTAATCAAAACACATTCGGCACATTTTAGTCATTTGGTCCATTTTGAACCAAAACACTCATTTTTACTACTTAGGGCTATATTCATCCGTAAGCTCTTTTTACTTATCCATTTTAAGTTCATGACTACCCAATTACTACTTTACACCACCTTAACTGGTCTTATTTCACTCAAGATAGATTTTTACCCTAACTTTCTCTCTCTAAAGGCTAAAATTGAT